>NC_048311.1:11950058-12250058 GCF_013100865.1 Trachemys scripta elegans | reverse complement strand
TTTGTACATAGAGGGTAATATGTGACAGGTTTCTTGACCTCAGTCGGAAGGTGGGTCTGCGGGTTGGCTCATAAATGGAAGGAAACAGGCAATATGCTGAATGTCACTGGCTCCTGTATGGTGGGCGAGAGAGTTTGTACTTCACTCAGTAGAGTGGGGCGGTACAGTGGTTATTATTATTTGTATTATTGCTTAGCAGTGCCAGCCTGTCATGGAGCAGAGCCCTGTTGTTTTAGGGGCTGTGCAAACACAGAAGAGAAAGATAGTCCTTCCCACAGAAAGCTTCCAATCTAAGTGAGGAGTGTATATCTTTTATCTGAAGTGTAGTGGCTACACAGTGCCTGAAGGACATAGGCATAAGGGTAGGGTGAGGAGAACAGAGTTAAGATTTCCAAAAGAACCTTAACTCTAAATTTCCTGACTTTCTAATATCAAATGTGTTAACGACACCGTTCTGACAAGGTTCCCTACAATGTATTACAACCTGAACTCTGTCTGAACAACATTTTTTTGCTTGTTCCAGCCCACCCCCAAATTCTGAGCAGTTATCATGGTGACCATACTTCCTATTGCTGGCCGGCTCCTCAGCTGGTGCCAAACGGCATTGCTCCATGGAAGCTACTGCTATACCAGAATGTGAAGGAGCTTCCGGTCTTCGTTTACAGATGGTCTGTGGCCAAATCATTTTTTTCCTGCGGACTCTCAACAATTCTGTGGAGAATTTCTGTTGCAAAAACTCTGTATAGACCCTTTGCTTCTTATACTGCTGTATGGCTCAGGGAATTCACAGTGTGGATTTAGCAGTTTAGCTATAGTAATCATGTCTGAACATTTTGGCCTTAGTCTATTGAGACCATCTCCGGGGTTCCCCAGTTCCATAACCTTTGTAAAATTGTGGCACTTTCTACCTACCCTAAACGAAGGTGATACAAAGTAAGTGCCTTATGCCTATGCAGTGAACTGGATTGTTCCACGTTCCAGTATTTACCCAAGTACAGCAGAGCTGTGCTGGTTGCTCATATCCTTTTCCTCCCTTTGCACAGAGGTGGAGTCAGACATTCTGCGCAGCGTGCGTGCTCTCCTTCGAGAACTCGACGGACACCATCATGCCTTCCAGGGTGAGCGAGGTAAGACAGGCCCTCTCTCAGCTTCCTGGCAGTCTCTCTCCTGTTCTCTGTGCCTCAGACAAGGTCAGTGTCAGAGACTGCCCTGGCTGTTTGTTCTGATTTTGTTGGGATCAGAGGTCCCAGAACATCGGTGGCCGAGTATTCTCCCACCGCACTCAGACTGAATCACTGGCAGATGCTCTACATCGTTCTCATCTCCTTGTGTGCACTTGGCTTGTGACGCTGGTCCCAGAGGGACTAAAATTTTCAACCAACTTTTGGTTCTGGGCACCCATTTCTCCTACTGTGAAATCTTCTTATGCCTTCACTATAGCTACTCTGTATGATGCTTCCAAAGCAGCTCTAGCCAACCTCCTCCATTCTCCTTCAGCACAAGGTCTCCAATAACCTTCATTAATCTGCAGGGCTGGATGATTAGACCAGGACACTGAGAGACAGAGATCATGGGTTTCATTCCCAGCTACGTCGCTGAGTCACTGCATGGCTTTGGGCAACTCGCGGAACTTCTCTGTGCCTCAGTTTCCCCATTTGTAACATGGGAACAAAACCCTTTTTTGTAAAATGCTTTGGGCTCCTCAGCTGAATGGGGCTATTTATGTGCCCCACTTATGGAGAGTTGAAACCCTACGCTGTCAGTCAAACAACTGGGTTCCAGAGCCTTGGCAGCCTGAATTAAAATTAAAATAGATCTTGCTGGAGATGCACAATGTTACCATTAATTAAAATTAGATCTTATCCTAAATGAATCCTCAATCTCTGCAAAACTGAAATATGTGGATTTTCTCCTTGTTGCTATTGTACGTTAGCAGCAGCTGCATGTCAAAGTCTGTGTGACGGCAACCACGGTAATCTGAATGCTCGATAGACAATGAATCTGTATAGAGATGTGATGATGATAATAATAATACTCCTCCTCTGCCCTTCTGTAGCCCCTTCCTTCCAAAGATGTCAAAGGGCTTTTTACCATGAAATCATTACACACCCAATCTCATCTGGGATGCGGGCCTGCGTTATCATCTCTGTTTTATACCAGGGTAAAATGAAGCTTAGAGCCAGAGCATCTTGTTTGCTGTTAGAGACAGAATCAAGTATAGAACCCCGGAGTCCTGATTCACAGTGCACTGCTGTAACCACTAGGCCATGGGCCAAAGTCTAATCTGTTACTCTGTCAGTAACAGAAGTCAGCACAGTTACTCCAGGTTGGTGCTAACATGACTGAGAGTAGAATCTGGCTCCATGACTAATCGTTGCCAGCTGCTTGGAAAATGAAGACCATTACAATCTCCGCGTGCAGCTTTCACAGTGTGACCCCAGGAGTCTGTCTGTTAGTGTTTGTCAATCAAAACGGGTACATGTAATTCTGCCACTAGATGACGCATGGGGCAGACATTCCCAGCTGCTGCTTGGGAAGGTGCACAAAGGATGCCGTCACATCTCAAGCCGGCAGTCTGAGCCAGTGGGGGCCCAATCACTGCCCTGTCCAGTGCCTTATTGATAATATTCCAGCAGCCTCATTTTCTTACACATTCCCACTGCACATTCCCATTGCCCTCATCTCTATAATGGAGACCGCAGGTCCCAGCATGCAGTGTCGCAGCTGGGTCCAGGTGGCATTCTGCTGGGATCAAGACGGAGCCCTCATGTGCCGTGACCTTTTGTCTTCTGGGATGCTGCTGCCAGTTACAGACCAGGACTGCCAGGGGGTGCCGTGTTCTGTAACATCATGGGGAGAGCCTGGCGGGCAGGCTGCTGTTGAGCCATCCCATCGTTGCTGACCAAACCCACATCTTTGCTATGCAGTGGCTTCTGCCTTGGAGCCATGAGGAAGCAGTTTTGTTTGGCCAGCCCCATGGAGCATGTTTGATGAAGGCCAAGACTATGACACGGTTCAAAAAAGAACTAGATAAACATAGGTGCTGGAGCTAAGGGTGTGGGGGGTGCTGCCGCACCCCCTGGCTTGAAGTGGTTTCCATTATCTCCAGGGTTTACAGTTTGATTCAATGGCTCTCAGCACCCCCACTATGCAAATTGTTCCAGCACCCTTGTAGATAAATTCATGGAGGATAGGTCCATCAATGGCTATTAGTCAGGATGGGCAGGGATGGTGTCCCTAGCCTCTGTTGGCCAGAAGTTGGGAATGGGCGACAGGATGGATCACTCGATGATTACCTGTTCTGTTCATTCCCTCGGGGGCACCTGGCATTGGCCACGGTCGGAAGACAGGATACTGGGCTAGATGGACCTTTGGTCTGACTCCCGCCCCCCCCCCCCCCACACCCACTTTGTGCCTTGGTCCCGGTCACTTGGAGATTGGAATTAATGCCTGGAGGCAGCCTGCTGTTTCTTGGTTTCTCTGACTGGGGCGCCTCAGCCTTCATTTAAAAACGAAGACCAGACCAGCTGTAACCAAGCAAAGTGTTTGTGCATAGTCATCCCTTCATCACTGCAGTGGTGTTGTTGTTGTTTTGTGTATCTGTAGCACCTATGAGCCCCAGTCATGGCCCAGGACCCCATTATACTAGGTGCTGCACAAACCAGGGGAAGTAAAAATGACCGTCCCTGCCCCAGGCGCTTACATGCTAAAGAGTTGCCAACTCCCATGATTCTGCTTCAAGTCTCACGATATCTGTCATTTTCCTTAGAGCCCCAGCTCCTGGGATCAGGAAATGGCCATGAGACTCTCTGCTACAATTGTTTTAAAAAAGTCAGCTTCCAGCCATTACGATGGCAGAGAAAAGGGTGGAAATGGAACCCCACTGCGAGCTAATGGCTCAAAACCCAGCAAGCAAATAAAAAGAATCCACTATTTATCCCTGGCTGAAAAATCATGTGGTTTAAAAAAAATCTGACTTTCTGATGATTTTTCATTGCTTGGGGTTGATGATACTACCCTTGGCATGAGACTCTGCTCTGCTACCAGCTCTTCGGCTCTGATGTGCTCATGTACTGACAGCGCTGCCAAGGCTAAGGCGATGGCTCAGAGATAGCATCTCTTATCTCTCGCCATTGAGAAATGTGTGCAGTGTTAAGTGTGGGAGGCTTCCGTTGAAGCCCTGGGACTATAACTTTCCGTCAGAGTGCTCAGGGACTTATCCATGCACAGAAACTGCACTGCTGTAACTAAAGGTTTCTTGTCTGCATGGGGAAACTCACCACTATAATTCCAGCAGTATAGCTCCCCCAAGTGGGTTTTAGCCCACGAAACCTTATGCCCAAATAAATGCGTTAGTCTCTAAGGTGCCACAAGGACTCCTCGTTGTTTTTGCTGATACAGACTAACACGGCTCCCGCTCTGAAACTTATTCCAGAATAAATGTCCACATGACGAGTTCTACCAGTATAGCTATTGCGGTATATTTGCACCAGTATCTTTATGCCAGTAAACTTCCCCATGGAGGGCCTGTCTACACTTAAAAGGGTTTGCTGGTTATAGTTACAAGCTGTAAACTGGCAAAAACTCCTAGAGAAGATGCAGCTTATACCAGCAAAAATCACAGAATCATATAAACATAAGGCTGGAAGGGGCCTTGAGAAGGAATCGAGTCCAGCCCCCTGCGCTGTGGCAGGACCAAGAATGCACATACCCTAAGTCAGTGGTGGAGCCAGGCATAGAACTCAGGTCTCATGGCTTAGTTGCCACCCCTAGTTACCACGGTGCACTCCCTCCTTAGCACTGCTTTCTGTTGGATGACCTTTCCCTTGTTCTTGGTCTCACAGGGATGTTGCGCTGGACCTTGCATAAGAAAATTGATCGGAATCCCCTCAACAGCGCCATCTTGGTTAAAATCCTGGTGAAAGAGCTGGAAAGGGTAAGAAGAAAGAGCAAGGTCTGCCATCGGTGCCTGGTACCGAATCGTGTCTAGCATACCCATCTCACTATGGCTTTATATGGCCCTCCTTAGCATGGCATCTCTGACTGGATTGCTAGGCCAGCTCTGTGCCTGGAGCGACCTCTTCCTGCTGTTATGGATGTTGCTGGGAAGGAAGATCCCAGCCGTCTCTGGAGCTCTGACTCTGAGCACGGAGATGTTAACTGCACAGCTCAGTGCCTGGGATGGCCGAACCAGGGGGCAGTGGAGGATGGAATTATTGTGGAGGCTGATCTGTGTTTCTGCCCTGCAATAGTTCCTCTGTTGCCAGGGAGGGTGTGTGGTCACCAGCCTCATTCCTGTAATTTGGTGGCATGCTGTGACCACCACAATTCGGGGAAGCTCTGTAAGTACTTAGCCGGGTGGGTGGGTCCAGATACCAATCCACCAACTGCCTTCCACCACGCTCCTCCCAGGGACCCCAGCTGCCCTCTCAATTACCATGGAACCTCCTCCCCAGCCCCCATGACCTATCTCCCTCCGTGGCTGGAGGAGGAGAGCAGTGGGAGAGTCACCCTTAGCAGATTCACCACACTGCCCCGTCCTGGCCTCCAGCTGCTCATCAAGTTTATCACAAGGACCTGATTTGTTTGGTGTCACCTGAATTGGGAAATACAGTGCTGTGGTTAAAGGACAAATGTCTGATAGTTTAGAATTAAGGTGCTACAAGAAGCTATATGACTATTCTGTGTCATGGCCCACCTATGCCTAGACCATAGACCTTCCCCTCCACCCATCTGACCTACACATCACCACCTCTCCCCACAAGCAGGCTGCTGATCAGATCATAGACTGTATGCCAGTTCCCCATCCTATTGAGGTTGAGAAACCCCAATATCTCACCTCCTGTTTTTCCTCACTTCCTGTTTTTGGGGGGGTTCAAAAAAGAACTAGATAAATTCATGGAGGATAGGTCCATCAATGGCTATTAGCCAAGGTGGGCAGGGATGGTGTCCCTAGCCTCTGTTTGCCAGAAGCTGGGAATGAGCGACAGGGGATGGATCACTTGATGATTCCTTGTTCTGTTCATTCCCTCTGGGGCACCTGGCATTGGCTACTGTCGGAAGATAGGATACTGGGCTAGATGGACCTTTGGTCTGACCCAGTAGGGCCATTCTTATGTTCTTATATTCATCTTCTGGCACAAAGCCCAGCATACCTATAACATCTCACACTGTGACTCCCGTTTATAATCTAGCTGCTCTACACTCTCCTGCACCCCTAGCCCTCCCCAGGACTGTCTGGACCTGGCATGCTGCCCTACTATGCGGCCATTATCCTCTCTCCTTATGTTACTCAGATACCCCACCTCCAGCTCCAGGGCCTTTGCCTGCCCATTCTGTGCAGTGCTGAAGCCTCTCGGCCAGATTCTCAGTGACACTGAGGCCTAGTCTACACACAAAAGGTGTACTGCTCTAACTAGTCCGGGGCAGTTAAAGCAGTACCACTCGCCCCAGTGCGGGTGCAGCTATACTGCTATAAAGGTGCCTTATACTGGTCTAGCTTATTTCTGTAGGGAAGACCAATAAGCAATATCAATATAAGGTACCTTTATGCCAGTATAACTGCATCCGCACTAGGGACTGTACCAGAAAATCTGTATTGCTAAAAAAGCACCCCACTAATTGAAATAGCTATACTGGTAATAAATGTGTGTGACCAGTGTCAAGGGGTCTTAAGTGGGTGGAAATGCCCCCAGAGGTTACTCTCCCTAATGGAGCTCTCCCCAGCCAGTACAGAGCTGCTCCCAGGCCCTGGCTTGGGGGCCCCAGGGTGCTAGGGGCATGGCTGGGCGGCAGTGCTCTCGGGCTATTCCTCCTGAGCTGGGGGGCAGTGCAGGCTGCTCCCCGTGGTGTTCTCTGTCTGCTCTGCAGGCTGGTGCAGAGATGGAGTGAGGCCATAGACCCCTTCTCTTTGTTGCCCTTCTGACAGCCACAAGGCCTTAGGCAGGGGAAGGAGGGGGCAGAAATCCTTTGCATCTGCTTGTCCGCCTGCACCCACCCACGCACACACCCGCAGTCTGGCTCCGGGTGTTTATCTCTGTGTATAAGCTCAGATTTCCGTGCCATGGTCATGTTGCGGTGGCACTGGCAGTGCTGCAGTCGCTTAGGCTGGCTGACTGACACTTGATGCCATCTCTTTAGCAAGGGTTGGGTTCTGGCTCTCTGCTTATAAAATAAAGGTCTCGGTCTGAAACACAAACCACCGCATGCTGCTTCCCAGAGTGAATGCAGCAGGCACCTTATCTCAGTGATCAGAGCAGAGCCCTCTCCGTTAGCAGAGGCTAGGTGTGCTTCCTGTTCCCCTCCACCACCATTGCTGAGTTGGTCTCCCAAGGGAAGGCTGGCAGGGGAAAGCAGAGAATGAAAAGGTGTGGAAATGTCTGAGAACTGGGGAGGTGTAACGTGAGAGGGGTCAACTGGAGTTGTACACCTGACTGTTGATGTGGCTGCAGCTGACTTTGTGCTTCTCAGCTGACACACAGAGTCACTGCTCCTTCCAGGTTGTTATGCTATTTGCACTAGTGCTGCAAATCACAGCTACCAGAGTTCGCAGCAAGGATCAAACCTGGGCTCTCGAGCAAGGAAAAGCACAAGCTCTTGCTGTCTAAGCAAAGGTGGAACTCCTGTACCTGGCCCATAGCAGCAGACTGGATGGTTGCTGTGGCAGGATATTAGCCAGAGACATTAGCACTCACACTAGGCCAGGGTGTTGTACTTGCATTGGGCACTAGGGTCTGTGCGACTTTCTAGGCGAAATACAGGTCTGTTGCATCTTACGCGCATTTAACATGTGCGATTTCAGCTTTACGCGGTCGGCAAAACAAAACAAAAACAAAAGAGAAAAATAACAATTTTAATACTGTACCTGTAGTGCGGGCGATTCCGCCCGCCATTACACTCAATGTAATTTTGACTATATGCGATTTTCGCTTTACGCGCTGACTGCGGAACGTAACCCCAGCGTAAGATGCGACAGGCCTTTAAATCTGTTTCTTTTCTGGGGAATTTTCTCTTTTGAACCCCTGAGGGTTGGCAGCCTGGGCATTGGTTATTCAGGGCTCAGAGCTATGGTGGGTCTCCTGCGTACTGCTCTGGTCCAGCTGGCTTTGCAGGGGTTGATGCAGCGACCCGTATTCTGTTTCTGCTGTGCAGGATCAGAAACTAAAGCTAGCTGGAAATTTTCCATCAAGAAGTTTTCTCAATGGGAAATGGTTATTTTTTGGTGTAAGCAGAACTTCCCATGGGAAATATCAATTTTGCATTAAGTTAGGGGGCCGAGGGGGTTGAAAAGCTAAAAAAACAAAGTGCTTTGGTTTTCAGTTGCTGAAAACCCTTTTTTTTAACCAGAAATTTTACATTGTAGCCATTTTTCAGTTTAAAAATAATCCTGACCAGCTCTGTTAAAAACATTTCCCTGCTTCCTTCTTGGGGAACAAGCTCATCACACAAAGCTGCCTGAATCCCAATACAGTAACTCCTTGCTTAACATTGTAGTTACGTTTCTGAAAAATGCTACTTTAAGCAAAACGATATTAAGCGAATCCAATTTCCCCATAAGAATTAATGTAAATGGGGGGGGGGGCGTTATGTACACAGCAATGATGATTGTGAAGCTTGGTTGAGATGGTGAAGTCAGAGGGTGGAAGAGGGTGGGATATTTCCCAGGGAATGCCTTACTGCTAAATCATGAACTAGCACTTGGCTGAGCCCTCAAGGGTTAACACATTGTTAATGTAGCCTCACACTCTACAAGGCAGCAGGAATGGAGGGAGGGGAGACAGCATGGCAGAGACACACAGAGGCACACATCATGTGTGTGTGTGAGAGAGAGAGAGAGAGACGCGCATTGCCCCTTTAAGTACACTGACCCCACTGTAAGTACATTGCCTTTTTAAGTAGATCAGCATGTTGAGACAGCAGCTGCTGCCAGCGAGCTTGCTCTGTCCTGAGCCCTGTTGTGTCTCTCCCCCTCCCTCTCCCCCCGCTCTGTGGAGATCGGGTAAAGGAGCGGGGGGATGTGTGGCAGGAGTGTGGGGGAAGGGAGACACCCTGACATTAGCACCCTTCTTCCCCCACTCCCCCCGCAAGCAAGCAGGAGGCTCCCGCGAGCAGCTCCAAGGCAGAGGGCAGGAGCAGCACATGGGAGTGGGGGGAGGGACAGCTGAACTGCCAGCAATTGATAGCCTGCTGGGCGACTGCCTCACGGGGAACTTAGGGGAGTGGGGAGCTGATGGGGGGCTGCCGGCCCACCCTGGTTCCAAGCCCCCACCAGCTAGCTCCAACAGGCTGCTCTTTCTGCAAGCCGTAGACAAACCAGGCGGCTGCCAAACAACGTTATATGGGAGCATTGCGCAACTTTAAACGAGCATGTTCCCTAACTGATCAGCAATGTAACAATGAAACAACAACGTTAACCGGGACGACGTTAAGTGAGGAACTACTGTACTGTGTTCCAAACAAAGAAAGTTCTGTCACTGGGCAGTTACAGACCTGGCACTTGAAACCCCCTTAAACAATATAGGAAAGACTGTAACACACACACTGTGTTGTATGTCTCCTCAGACATTATCTACACTCAACTGAGCAGTGGCATGTAGGGGTCAGGTTGAGACCGACCCTGTCCCTGTCAATCTATTGAAATGTGCTTGGGGGTGGGAGAACAATTCAGTTCCTCATTAATAAAAGAAACATGAATCTCTACAAATCCTCGGGCCTCCCAGTGACTAGAAACAAATCTGGTGACCATTAGGATCGTTGCAGACTCAGAATGTTGGCCAGCTTGCTGCTTTAAGAGTCTTCCTGTTAAACTGGCAGGCAAATGGTGACATTTATTTGGACTGAGAACTTGGACCAAGCTGGCAGGCCGCAGCATTTCTGTCCTGCTGAAATTCGGCCGTTGTGCCTTAAAAGAGCAGGGTGTGCTCAGCATTTCATTTGGGTTTCCTTCCTCTGATGCAAACACCACTCAATTGCTTCACCAGTCAGCAAGTCGTTAAGCAGCATGAGCCTTAGTTAACTGTTTGGCTTGATTTTGCAGGCAGAAAAAGGAGATTATAGACATTACATCATCCCCCTGCTTCATACATTAATGTACACGCTAATAAAGGTAAGATCTGCAGATGGTATTTAACAATCCAGGGAAATTCAAAGCTATGGGGCCTGGCCCTGAGATCACTTGCACCCAATTTATAGCAGAATAGGTAGTGTGGCCTCGTGGACACTGTATTAGTAGGGGGTACAAGAAACCTAGGTTCAGTTCCTGGCTCTGCTAGTAGGTGACTTTGGGCAAGTCATTTCCTTCTCTGTGCCTCAGTTTCTCTACCTGTAAAATGGGAATAATCATGCTGACCTCCTTTGTAAAGCACTTTGAGATCTGCAGATAACAAGCACTATATAAGAGCTAGATATTATTATTAGGTGACGTTAAAATCAGGCCCACCATTCAGTTAGCCATGTTGTACCTATTTATAGTGTTCAAATACATGTATAACTACATAGAATATTTTCAAAAACGTTGCCTGTGCAATATGGCTGGATCAGTTTTTCTGAAAGAACCTTAAATTTCCCAATGTTGTGCATTTGAATTCTCAGCTTTAACAACATGGGATGTGAAATAAATAGGGTTTAAACAGGTCACCTCGGGCCAGATTTTTAAAGGTATTTAGATGCAAAGGTATAAAAATGCAAATAGGTACATAATGGGGTTTTCTTATGTGCTTAGGCACCTAAATGCCTTTAGACATCCAACCCCTGCAGCCTTGCAAGAAGGTATTTCTAGATCTCTGCAGAATTTCCATTACTTTGTCTAGTCTTAGGGTCAGATTCAGGCCTATCGAATTCAGCTAGAGTTGCATCCGTTTAAACCAAGGATGAATTTGGTCCTTAACCTTGAGTCCTTGCATCCCTGGGCAGCTTATTTCCTATGGCTCTCACATGTGGTGAAGAGCTTCCCCCACAGGACCCTAAGTTTAGGCCGCTCCATCTCAGCTGGGATCTTGTTAACTGTTCCTTTCCCATTCCAGGCTCCCTGCATTTCAGACGATCTCTATGAAAGAGTGTATGACTTCTGTAAAAAGCTACTAACTCTGCCGAAGCCTTACTGTACCATTGGCTTGGACTACGCGTTCCGGTTAAAACTAGAAAGAGTGACACCAGGTTTGTGGAATCTCCTGTGGCGTGAGGGTGTAGCTATGAAATGGTGATGTCTTTGCTTTAGTAATTATTTAAGTCCCCAGAAGGGTGATAGGTATTTTCTGTGCACTGTGTCTTTAAATGTCTAAGAGGTCCTCTTGTAGGCAGCGAGTGCTCTCATTCTGTTCTCAGAGTGGCTGCAGCACAGGAGACCATCACACCATGCTCTCTTCTCATGGAGACCTCAACCTCACTTTGAGTGATGTGGGGGAGGAAGCAAAAGTTCCTTCTTCACGGAAAGGAGGAGAATTGTGCTTAGAAGAGACCCTCCGTACCCAGATCTCAAGGAGACTCACCATCCCTGTGCTATAACTATTTTGGGGATTACAGTTGTGCCCAGAGGCATTCACTGAGATCAGAGCCACATTTTGCTGTGTTATTTACTATTATCTGTATTGCCAGTAGCGCCCGAGAGCTCCAGTCATGGTCCAGGATCCAGTTGCACTAGGTGCTGTACAAACCCAGAACAAAAAGACAGTCCCTGCCGCAAAGAGCTCACAATTCCAATAGACAAGATGGAGACAAAGTGGTTTCCGTGAGGTCACAGACATGGAATCTGGAGCAGAGCCAGGAACTGAACCCAGAACTTCTGAGTCCCATTCCCTAAAACCAGAAATTAACAATGGAAATTGGTCTGCAATGGGCACAGCAGGGCCACTTCAGTGCTCTACAATGATTACTAGTGACAGACTGTTATTAAACCACACAGTAAAACCGTTCTCCTTAGAGCTGTATCCTGCCATGAGAAATCTCCATGAAACCTAATCCTGCAGCCTTCCCAATGTTTGCTCTCTCATCATCTCTTTTTATGATAAGCAGGTGCTAAATACTGAAGAGCCAGTTAGTGTCTTCTGGAGAATAGGTGTGTTTAGAAACAATACTGCTAAAATCCTGTATTTTCAGTTTTCTCTGCCTTATTTGTTAAAATTCTTCTTATTTATGTTTTTTTGGCTTCCATCACCATATATTAGAGCACCAAACAGGCCCTCCCACCACATAGAGGTGTATTATTCCCATTTTAACTGAGGCGCAGTCTCCACTGAAGAGCTGGGAAGAGAACACAGATCTCCCAGAGCACTACTTTAACCACAAGACCACTCTCCCTTGGCAACAGTTGAATGGGACTAGGATCTCTGGGGCAGTTTCTCCATTGCCTTGCACCTTGGGTCATCATGGACACCACAGCAATGGGAGTGGAAAGCACATTCCGATGTGGCAGCAGTTTGCACTGACTTTGTGTTGACACAAATGATGACACAGGGTAAAAGTCAACAGAGAATCAAGCCCTTTCACCTGCACCTGCTTCAGAGTCCAGCCTGTAACTTGTAATCTAGTCAGCAAAGTACATGAAATACAGGCAGTGTGTAGCTGGGATTATCCCTAAACAGAAGGTGTTTTCATGTGTTCTAGCCGAATTCCCTTTAGATTTTACTGTCTTTATTCTGGGCTATATGAAACTGCCTGCTTGATTCTCCTCTCACGCCTGCTTTATCGCCATGTAGCTCCACTGATTTAGCAAAGTTACTCCTAACTCATGCCAGGGTGAGAGCAGGATCAGGCCACTCTCTTGTTACTATCTGTTGCATGTGAATATTTTTATTTGTTAGGGGTGTTATACCAAAGAATGATTATTTCTGAACAAAGTCTGAAGAGCGACCCATATCCTTATCAGGAAAGGTACGTACTGCCTGTTCTAGTGTGGCTTTTAAATGGCATTTTAATCTTGCAGCAAAATCTGTGCCTTTCCTGCATACTGGACACAGCATTTAATGGCACCGGGCAATACTATCAAAAATCTAACAGCTGTTAGCGCAGAACTGGAGCAAAATTGAAGCCCTGCTAGTGGTATTACAAAGCAGAATACAATAGATGTCAGTGGCATCTCAGGTTTGTTAAAACAAGCTTGGTGTTAGGAAGCCGGTGCTTTACTGAGTATTCCAGCTGGCTTTCCAGGAGCAGGGAGCTTCCCCTAGACAGGTATAGAAGCACAGGAAGTATCTGCAGCAGCTCTGTTTAATTGAGCAGAATGATGCTGACCCAAAATATTCATTCCAGTCTGAGAGTGCAAATAATTACTATGAGCCAAATTCAACTCTTGGGTAAGAGGGTGCATCTCCACTGACTTCACTTGAGTTGTATCCATGTACACCAGGGTTGAACCTGGCCCAGTGGCAGACAGTTTTCTTTTTCTCTGAATCTCTGCCTGCAGGATTAGACCCAACATGGGAATAGACCTAGCCATACCAGAAAAAGCCAATGACCCACCTAGTCTAGTACCTTGCTCCAGATGGGGAACAATGCTGGCTTCTTCAGCAGGTTTTAATTCCTTCATTGTGCAGTGTTACACCACAGGATGAATTTCTTCCTGACACTGGCTAGTTGACAGCGTAAGCCCTGAAGCATTAAAGTGGCAGCCATCACCTTGCATTTTGGATGTACATTGGCATGCCTTACCTGCCCTCCCAGTCTTCTTTGACTCCTGCCTTTTTGCATACTCTGCTTTGATAACCAGATTCATTTATTTTATGCATCTATTTTTTCAACCCTTCATTTCCACAGAGTTTTCATATTTGCAGATCCAGATGTGCTCTCCAAGGCTGTATGCAATTCTCTAATCACTGAAACCAAAGCTGCTCAGATGTATCAGAATCCCAGATCATGCATGTGCTATGTGATAACACATGCTGTGCAGGCGGCTCTGGGTGAGGACTGTGATGTTGAAAGTTTCCAGAGGATCCTTCAGGTAATGGCTTAGCTGCAACTTCATATCACCATGAACTTGACCCATGTTTATGTGAGGCCAGATTCTCAAAAGAGCTCTGCTCTCATTTAGGCAACTTAATGAAGTGAACAGATTCTCAGAAGCACGCAGCCCCCACTAGCTTCCACAGACATAGAAAGCAGATTTTGCTACTTTTACACACATTGAACAGCACCTTGCCGCTCAAGTAGTTCCAGTGACGATGCGTGATTTCATACGGATATACGTGTGTGCGCGGCTTAGTGTACTTTGGTAGCTGTGAGCACTTCCATTGTGCATTTGAAAGTCGGACAATAGAGTTGGTCAAAACACAAACTAATTATTTTTGCAGGACACTTGCAAAAAAAATAAATGTTAGGGGGGCTTTTTTCATTTTCATTGAAATTTCTCACATTTGACAAAAACTGAAACCCCAAATTGAATTTTTTTCAGTTTTTGAAAACTGTTTCGGCTAAAAAAAAGTTCACCTTTCATTAAAAATATTTGGTTTTCCATTTCCAGGTTTGCCTTGAAAAACCAGACAGTTGAGTTGAAATCAACAATTTTCCCTGCAACTTTTTGTTTGAAATGAAAAGCCATTTTTTTTGTGAAAAATATGTCTTGTCAGGAAAATGTCCCGCTCTCCTGAGTAGCCTTTTTAAGGGAGCTCTGGGGACCAAGCATGATAGGCGTGGCCAGTTCAGGCACATTAGTGGAGCCCGGCAAGCGCTGTTTATTTGGAGCTTTCCATCTAACATAAACCTGGAGAAGGTCTCTCGCTTAGGGGCACCATCGTCCCCTACAGAACCCTCTTCCCTTCATGTCCCAAGAGTCCGTTTCCTCTGCTGCTGAGTATCTTGCCCTCAATAAGGCCTTCAGCATGAATTTCAGCAGCTGCCTCTGCCTTGCAGCCGATGGAGCGCATAGCTGGCTTAGAGTAGGACTGAACACTTAGTCTATCTTCCTCCCAACTTGGCACCCCTGCTGCATTGGGCTGTGCAGCCTGCCAGAACTGGCCCCAGTGTTAGGGCTACAGTGTGTCAAAGAGTACGTCTACATGGAGATAAAAACCCACAGCTGGCCTGGGTCAGTTGACTCAGGCTTGCAGGGCTCTCGCTTTGAGACTGAAAAATTGCTATTTAGACAGGCTCAGACTGGAGTCCAAGCTGTGGGACACTGCAAGGGGGGAGGGTCCTGTCTACACTACTATTTTTAGCCACGTAGTGTGAGCCCGAGTCAGTTGAGCCGGGCTCTAAGATTTGCTGCCATAGGTCTGTTTTTGCAGTGTAGATGCACCCTGAGAGTTTAATGCTATTTAATGGTCTCTTTTATTTCAGCAGCTGTGAAATGATGGGGTTGGGCTTCAGTCCAGCAAAACGTAGTGGATGTTTTTTAGTCTCCCCCTTCCACATGTCTCATATTCACATCCTCGGGTTATTAATAGCACCTCTCTGTGACAGAATAAGCCCACAGATGAGCTAGAGCACTGTTTCCGGCAAGTGGTGGCAGCCGTCGAGTGTACAGGAAATGAGACGAATGCAGACCGTGGCCGGCACGCTGAGAGGCTGGAGAAAATCTACAGCATGGTGCTGAACTCCTCAGCAGGAGGTAAATATGCTGTCTACTCCAAAAGCATAGGAATCCAGGGGCTGGGAAGTCCAGTGAGGGCACAAGTCCCAGGAACAGCTGTGGCTACCGAGTTCAGGGCAATCTGAGCAGTGTCTGCAGTGGACTAAACTTTCCTGAATCCTAGCAGTGCAGGTTCACCATTTCCAGAGCGACTGGGACGCTAAGGCCTTGCGTACACACTCAAGTGGCACTGCTCTAACTATGTCGGTAGAGTTAAAGCCTACAGCCCTTCTAGTGTGGATGCAGTTCTACGGGTATAAAGGCGTTTACACTAGTATAGCTTATCCCGGTATGCGACAGGGAATAAGATATACTCGTAGAAGGCACGTTAATACCATTAGGCCATACCTGAATCGTTCCAAGATGTACATGGGTCTCTGATGAACTGCATGGGCATATATTTGAATGACAGTTGATTAATTGCTGTGCACTCACAGTGCTGCATTTCCAATGCATCGATGAGTAATATTTTTTAAAAGAAAGTCTTATTTAAGCCCCCGATGCCATGAGACACTCTGCTGTTTTGAGCCTGTCTAAAGCTTTATGGAATTGGTGAGAGGGTTAAGCAGTTTTTCCCATTTATGAGTTGGGCCCCTAGACGGGTTGAGCTTTAGAATAACTCGACCTACAGCAAATCATTGGAGGGTTTTTCCAGTGCAGGTGTGTGGGAAAATTGGCTGCTCCCTCATGTTTAATGGGCAGTTTCTTTTCATCTACCAAATTGCTGGCTGGGCTGTGCTAAGTGCAGATAAGGATCCCTGTTAACCGGGTGCTTCCCCTTCCTGCAGGAGGCAGTTCACCAGGAGAACTCCACGGCACCCCACTGCCCAACCCGAATATCAGCTTCCACTTGTGGACTGACGAAGACCAGCTTTGTGAGTGCCCTTCAGTGACTGAAATGAAACCCTGATGGTGTCTAATTTGCCAAATTAACGGGTTGTAAATTGGGTCAGGTGGTTGGGAGGCAAGTTTTATTTCTCCTGGTTCCAAAGCAGGGGATTGGCAGCACAGTGTGTTGGGTTAATGCACTAAGCTTTCCTGTCACAGGGTGGGGTGGGCTTTTAAGAGAGCTGGGCTGAGCAGAGGAGGCCAACAAGCAGCTCACTTAAGGTGAGGGCTGCCAGGAGTAGAGAGGCTCCTACAGAAGAGCCTGGGTCAGGTAGGATACAGAAACGGGGTCTAGGTGGAAGACCTGGCTGGAGATACGGGCTGGGTAGGTAGTAGGATGAGCCAGATTTACCTGTTTTGATTGGTGCTGAACTGTGTGTGTGAACAGTAAAGGTATCCCTGGGGACAGGGACTGAAATATTGACACGGATGGAGAGTCACTGACACACTGGATTTGGGCTGGCTTGCACAGGAGTGGGGTAACTGAGGCAGAGTCCTGTGCTGGGTTTGGGGTGGCCTTGCTCTCTTTCCTTCTTGAGGATTTGGTGAGAGACTATTGGATCGTTGATTTTACTGGCAGATTCTGTTCGGGAAAGGCCCACAAGGGGGATAGCAGTGAGGATCTGCAGGGCCAGACAGCTTTATTGGGAGAGGTGTCTGAGGGCCCAGGGCTAGAGTAGAAGGGATAGCTACAGATCAGGACTGAGGTGCATTGTCATGCCTGGGTAGGGGTAGCTGGTGTGAACCCCACTTGCCCAGTGCCTGTCTGTGCTGTATGGGGCTCCCCCTGTTTCTTTTGGCCTCTCTTCCATGACCAATGAAAGCACATGCTCCAGATGTGAAAAGCAGGGAGGCAATGGGGTTAGTGGTTGTTATAGTGGAATTTCAGCAGACAGAGGGGCCAATGTTCAGATCATTTGACCTGGCCCAAAGCCCACTGTAGCGAATGGAAAGACTCCGCAGACATCACTGGGCTTTGGATCGAGGATGCCACTGGGGCTCCCACTGGCCTCGGCCCGGGGATGACTCCCGCCTGCGCACCTGTCCTTCATCACTTAAGGGCTTTCCTCCCCCGCGCAGGGAAGGAGCTGGTGTTCTTCGTTCGCCCGCTGTCGCAGACTTGCGAGCAGGACTGCCTGAGCCAGGAACTGGACAACTTTGAGATCCAGGACATTGTGTCTGACTGTGACTGCTGCGAGCAGACCCGCTTCTCCGTGCTCTCCACCGACAGCGGCATTGAACGGGACCTGCCTGCGGCAGGCGAGGAGTTGCTGCCGCCCAGCAGCACTGACGTTGAGCATGCCAGGCTCCAGAGGAAGGGCGGCATTAAGAAAAAGGCATGCCTTTTGGAGAGCATGGCCTTGCTGCAGAACAGCTGCAATGGCCCAGGGGCAAAGCAATGTGGGAAGCTGCACAGGAAGTCTGACAGCAACATGGTGCCCATGCCTCACTTCCACAGACTGTACACTGCCCGGATTGTGGTTCTGGGGGATGACAGGGTCTTGGGGCGACTGGCCCAAGCCTATTACTCACTGAGGTAAGGCTACAGCCTCCTATGAGGGGAGGCGTTTCTATGCAGGGTGCAGTGATGGCTAATAATGGGGAGGATTGTCCGGGACAGGCTTTGCAACAGGGGCAGGATAGGTACTGGCTGCTCCCACCTCACGCCACCACCTGTCATGCTGTGGGGTTAACAGAGGAAGGGAAAGAGGGAGCCCAGAATGGAAGGGGTGGGGGGTGGGCTAGTATGAGAGCTTCATGGGACTCGCCTCTCCTGTTAGGTAACACCAAAGGCTCAGGCCTCAGAGGCACCAGGTCTGTGGTGGGCCACAGCCTGGAAGGGGAAGGATGATCTGGGAGCAGCAGGAAGGGATGTGGTGGGATTCTAGCGTTAACATACGACACGCCCCTAGGAACCAGGATCGAACCTCTGGCATTAAAAGCAGGCTCCACAGCTGCCTGAGGTGACAGGCCCAGCACTGTTAGTTCAAAGACTACAGCAAAAACGTAAATGGGAAACGTAAATTTCCATGTGAAAACTTTTTTCGATGGAAAATTGGGTTTTTGAGGCAGCAACAACTGAAAAGTTTTCACTCCTGGCGTTTTTATTTTTTTGATGAAAAGTTGAAATTTTCCACCGGGGACAAACCAAACATTTTCCAGCTCACAGACCTCTCTGTGACTCCTCCCCCTCCCCCCCCCGGAAACACACACACTAGAGAAGGCCACAGCGCCACACGGTGAGCATGGATTTACATTAATGTGTGCTAAGGCCCGACATGCCAGCCATCAGTGAGCCTAAAGAGCAGAGCTGGTGGGAAGAGGGGGAGGAAAGATAGTACCCTGGTTAGGGCACTTGCTTGGGACTCACGACCCTGTTCCCATTCTCCCCCCCAGGGACATCCTAAGGTACCCCACTTCCAGGTCTGTATGTTGATGACTGCACTGCCCTGCCTCACAGGGCTGCTGTAAGGGTAAATAGAGATTGTGACCTGCTCAGACGCTATGATAATGGAGCCCAGACAAGATAGGAAAGGAGTGTGAAGAGCACAGAGTCCTGAGGGGATTAGTAGTGGAAATTGTCCCCATGCTGAGGGAGCAATGCTGTTGAACTTCAGGGCCCTACCAGGATGCAGCTGTGGGCTCCCATTCCCCTGAAGCAGTCAGCTGTGGTTGGCTTATAGCAAACATTGTAACTTTAAAAACAAATGTATTTTTTGTATTTCAAGGAAACGAGAAACCAGACGTGTTTTCCTGACGCCAAGGCTGAACCTGCAGTTTTATTATGTCCCTGTTATGGAGGGACAGCCAAACACCTGGTCCACTCAGGTGAGCGATCACATAGGGGGGACCGTACCCTCTCTCTGCTCGCAGAGGGGCTGCCAGGGCTTGGATTGAGCTGGTTGGAATGTTTCTCTGGGGGCCCACCAGGTTTCTATAGGATTTCAGATTTTGTGTCTAGCCCCTATGGCTCTGAAAAAAATCTGCCAAATGGGACCCAATGCAGGGCTGTCTGGCTGAGTCTGCAGACAACCTGAAACCATAGCTCTGAGCAAGGTATGAATGGTTCAATTTGTCCAAATGGGGTGTTGACTCTGAAACCTACTGATGATATTTAAGATCTCAACATGACCTATTTTGTTACTGGTCATTTTAATGGTTGTATCCAGCTACGCTGGGACTGTAGAAGGAGCTTAGGATCATGCATAGGGCCTTTGCAGAGAAACACAGTTTTTCGTTTTGGCTGATCCCTGCTTCCAAGCAAACACTACGGCAGTGAAAATGAGTCTATTTCCTTCTGAAAGTCTGTGCCTGTACTAGGGAAATATGTGGTATCAGAGACATGAGACCTGATTCTTGCTCTGCCACTGACATGTTGTGTGGCCGTGGGCAAATCACTTCCTTTCACTGTGCCTCAGTTTCCCCATCTGTAAAATGGTGATACTATTATTTGTGGCACCTAGGAGCTTCAGTCATGGAGCAGGACCTCATTGCACTAGATACTGTACAAGTACAGAACACAAAGGCGGTCTGTATCCAAAGACCTGTCAGTCTAACGATCTCCATGTTTGTGAAGTGCTTTGAGTTCTTTGGATGAAAATTGGTAGAAGTGAACAGCATGATTTACTGAAGGCCGGATCCTGCAACAAGCTCCACGCACCGGATCCCTGTGTCCCCACAGTCTCCATTGACATCAGTGTGGTCTCATGGAGACTTGAGGGTCTTTTGGCACGGAGCTCATGGCAGGATCAAGGTCTAAATGAGGTTAGAAGTTGGGACAGCCGGAAACAGGGAGGATACCGTTTGGATCAGCACAAGCCTGGAAACCAATGAACATTTACAGCTCATGACAGTCTAAATTTGCCCCAGAAATGGCAGTATATCCTGACAGCATGTGCACGAATTATTAGTTAACTTAATTCATTAACGGTCTTTATTCCGGAGTACCCAGAGCTGCAGAAAATGTTCTAGCTGCTTCACACCAGCAAGCAAAGACACAGACCCTGCCCCCAAAAGCTGACCATCAAAATTTGACACAACTCCATGAGGGTCATAAACTGACCAGTGAGAGTGCACAGTGGAGAGGGGGTAAGATCAGGAGGTTACTGAGGGTCTGTCTACACTGTGTTTGAAAGGTGTGACTGCAGCATGTGTAGATGTACCCGGAGCTGGCTTTGATCTAGCTAGTTCAAAGCTAGCTCGGGTAACAATAACAGCAAAGTTGCGGCAGTACGGGCAGCAGCCACTCGGATATGTACTCAGGGTCCTGTGTATGCGGGGTTAGCCCAACAAGCTGTCCTTGTTGGCACGGCTTCACTGCTATTGTTACCTGATCTAGCTTTGATCTAGCTAGACTTGAGCTAGCTTTGATCCAGCCAGATCAGAGCTTGCTTGGGAATGTCTACACGTGCTGCAAGCACACTTTCCAATTGCAGTGTGTAGACATACCCTCTGCCAGGTGTGAACCACATGTACCTGCACTTGCATTACCCGCTCTGGTACAGCTAAAAATAGCAGTTTAGATGTAGTGGCATGGGCTTCCACGCAGGCTCTACAAACATGCAGAGGACACTGGGTATGTACTAGCATTGCTGAAGCCACTGCATTGTGCAGTCACACCTCAGATTATAGAGTAGACATACCCACAGAGGGAGACGGTTTGGTTAATATATGGAGATATACCTATCTCATAGAACTGGAAGGGACCTTGAAAGGTCATCAAGTCTAGTCCCCTGCCTTTACTAGCAGGACCAATTTTTTTTTGCCCCCGATCCTTAAATGGCCCCCTCAAGGATTGAACTTATAACCCTGGGTTTAGCAGGCCAATGCTCAAACCACTGAGCTATCCCTCCTCCCCTATAATAGCAACATTGCATCCCAGTAAAAGCAGTCGTTTGCTTAGCTTCTGGCGTCTTTAAACTCTTTCCTTGAGGGATATTATTCCGTGCATAACAAGCAGGTGCAAGGAGCTGACTGTCCTGTGCTGTGTGTTTCTCCTCCTCCAGGATCATACCACGCCTGGCCAGATGGAGCTCTGTGAGTTGGCTGTGTATCTGGGCAAAGCTGACCCTTGGTATGAGAGCAACATCAACACACTGTGTCACATGATCCCCAAGCTGGCCACCATGGTACGTGGGGGAACCCTTCCTTTTGTGCCCTGCTCGTGCCGGGTGCTTCAGAAACCACAGTGGGGCCTCTGAGTGAACTTCTCAGAGGCTAAAAGCCCCCACCTTGTGTTTCTCGCTGAGTTCTGTACTTTCCCAGTCATGTGGAAAATACAGAGCGGCAGCGCCAAACATTTTGAGGTGCACGGTTGTGCTTGTGTGGGTCTGCAGGGCTGTGATTTCGCAATATTTAAGGATTTATTCAGGTTTTTAATCATTTTTATTCCTCTAAGAATATTCCAAGAGCAGTCGTGCGGGATGGGTGAATGGTGGTGGGGAGGGGGTGGAAATGGGCTCACGTTGCCCCCACCCAGTGGGTAGACTCTATGCTCTGAAGCCGATAGGATGGAAGGATGAAGAGCAGTATCCATGCTGGGGCACTTCACTGCAGCAGATTTTCTTTGGTCAAACTTAGTAACTGGGGAGGGAGAAGCGAAATAGCAAAACGAGGCGTTTGCTGAAAAGGCTGTCTGTGTAGGGGATTTGCGGCTCTCATTGCCTGGCTTTTTCAAAACGTTGTCAGATCCCCTTTAAACAGGGGCAGTTGGGTGGGATGGCGAAGGGAGGAGACTTTCCTCCCCCGTGGTCTTGATCTGACTGATCTTCATGCAGAAATAGAGCGCTCTCAGTGTGTGTGTGTGTGACGGGGGGGAGGGTGCCTCATTGTGGTAACTGACCAAGAGGGAGTAAGGATCTGAGTGATTTCAGAGAAGTGACTGCAGATGATGCAAACTGTGCTTTCCACACAGCCCTCCTCCCTGAGCACGCACCCCATGTCCGACCCATTCATTATTGATGTGATCGCTTACTACGTGCGCCTGGGCATCCAGCCAGTCTATTTCCAGGTCTATGCTGTTAAGGTCAGTGCCTTGTCTGTCACCCTTTTACATAACACACCAGCCGCAGCCCCAAACCACACCCTAGTTCACATCCCCAATGTGGAGGAGGGCTTGCTGGCCAACCTGTGCAAAGCTCCCAGGTTTTCCTGGGCTTCATGCAAATATCAGCTTTAATCTACATGGTCTCCAGCCCCCAATGTTCCCTCTGAGAGCCTGGTTCTAATGATCCTCCAAATCTCATAGGGAAGCTGAGTTGGAGCCATTGGGCTCCATCTGGGTCACCTAAGTGCCATGCAGAAGAGCTAATTTCATGTGATTTTTGATACTGAACCATAAATCGGTTCCAGGTTCCTGTTTAACTGGACCCAAGTTTGCTCGCGAGGTGCTTGAGTTCCCTTAGTTTAGATTCAGTGATGAAATATGGAATCAGGTGACTCATGGGAGGTTTTGCCAGACTCTACCTGATTGCTGCAGGGTCTTTGGATTTCCTGAAACGTTTCATTTATTTCCTGCTGTCTTCTCTGAAACAGAATCAATGTCAGACCTGACATTCGACATGAGACCAAAACAATTAGCAGAGGACTTTAATGAGACCACCTGGTTAGATCATCATTAGCAGGAACTGAATCCAGGGCCTCTAGCTCCAAACACTTGAGCTGCCTTTACCACTTTACCTCAAGGACTAGATCCATCAGCTGGGAACAGAACCAGGTGTCTTGCTATTTTCTGTGGGTCAGCCCCAGAGGGGAGCCAGTAACTCATCTTGTCAGTGCCTCACAGGACTTTATCTCCTTCCTATCACTCTGGCATTGTTCCAGCCCCCACCTCACTTGATCCTCATGTCATATAGCCGGTGATCTTGTTATTTTTAAATTATTTTTATTCCCCAGTTGTTCTCCTCCATGTTGCAGACTCATGGCCAGATGACTCTCTGGGCATTTCTGTCAGCACTCAGGTGTCACAAACAGGAATTTACATGCCTCAGAGCTAATCAGCATACTGGTACAGGGACTGGGGGTCTTGTGTGGGAGTCCACACTTCAGTCAAGATGATACCCGGTGGTGAGGTGTACAGTGCCCCAGGGGAAATCCCCCTTGTTTACATTACTGGCCAATTCCGTGTTCTCTTTCTGGAAGTTCTTGAGCTCCCTGATACTGTGTTTAGGTTCTTTGATAACAAATGGAATCAAGCAACTCTAGGGAGGTTTTCCCAGACTCTGCAGGGCCGTCCTTTCTTCCAGAGCTTAGCTTTCCCCTGTAACGAAGGAGATGTGCATGAAATCACTTTGTTATTCCTGGTGTGTACCTTGCCTCTGGTTGCTTTTTTCACATATGAAGTCACAGCCTCTTTGTGATATCACAACTGGTTGCTGCAGAGATGACTGTGATGTCACAGAGGGTCACTCTGTGGGGAGCAATCAGGAGCTGCTCCCAGAGAAGGTTTTTTCCATTTTCAGATTTTCTTCAGCAACGAGGCTCAGGAGCCAGCAGAGGACGTATTCCTCACCGAGTTGAGTGCCAAGGTGCAAGATTGCAAAACTCCCAAAGGTGTGTAGTGGGTTTCAGGATCTCCTCCGCCACCAGGAATTCCCCTTCATCCCTGCTTTAGTAAGCTTTCCCCTTATGTAATCACACTCACCGCCATCACCCCTGCATCCTTCCACACACAGTAACGGAAGCCACAAGGCTCCAAGAGTGTGTGTGGGGTGGGGGGGAGAAATTGGAAAAAAACATTTGCAAGACGTTCTGCCTCCAAGTATTGGTGGTAGGTGGGGGACACTTGGTAAAAGAACAGGAAAGGAAACCTCCTACCTCCTAATTCTGCCGTTAGAACTAACCTACAGCAATATAGCCCAATCCTGCTCCCATTGGAGTCAATGGGTGTCTTTGCATTGCAGCTGGATGTATACGCTAAATGAGCAATGTTGCCATTCGGGCCCTCACTTCCCATTGATTTCCCTCTTCCAGACCATATGCAGACAAAGAAGAAAACAACGCTGGAAGTCCATGGGGCAGATCTCGCAGTAACGTATAGCAAGGTAAGATGCGACTCTTTGTCCCATGGCCTCACTGCTCGCAGGACTCCTTTTGGCGGATCTGGGAGCTCTCTGCATGCAGGGGCTCCGGGGCCGATCGCAGCGACAAGGGAAAACTGCCTTTGCTTTTGCCCGTGAGATGCTCCTTTCAGCACATACATTGCTTGAGGGCTGAATGTGCCAGGACATCATCGTACCTGAAAAGAGATGCCGGCTTCGGGATCAGCCTTTGTAATAATGAGCCAGCTGTTCCTGGGAAATCCGATCCCCCCTGTCCTGGAAATATTGATTAGGACGCACAAGACCCCTTACTGGTTAACTGTAGAGTCTAGCCTATGGGATTATGACTTCTAATGGGCCCTCTTTTTTCCTCCTATTGCACATCTACAGAGGAGGGGTACTTTTCAATGAACACTTCGATCATCTATCGTAGTAATCGTTTCCCTTTGTTTTGAGTCTCTGAGCATTGCCAGTGTCCAGCTAATGTGTTTGTAAAGGTGTTCATCCCCCAACACTAGCCACTAAGCAGTGTTTAAAATCATGTTAGCTGACACTTTTTTCAGAACACACATCTTTTTCCTTGTCTAGACAAAGCCTACAGGCCCAGTTCTGCCACCCTTATTTAGACTGCGTAGTGCTTTACTCAGCGGCCAGTCTCACTGAAATCAGTGATGCTACTCACGGAGTACGACATTATTGAGTCTGAATTAGAGAGGCAGAATCTGGTGCTAAATACGCAGACACATGTGCAAGCGCTGGAATAAATTGCCCAGAGAGGTTGTGGAATCTCTGTTACTGGAGATTTTTAAAAGCAGGATAGACAGACACCTGTCAGGGCTGTTCTAGATAATAGTTAGTCCTGCCTTGAGTGCAGGGGACTGGACTAGAAGAACTTTCGAGGTCCCTTCGTGTCCTACCATTCTATGATTCCCTGTTCTGCCTGAGCAGCTTAGAATCTGTTTTTTTGAAACATGGCCCTTTATATTTATAATTTTCCCACCTTTTTTCCTCTCAAATTTAGATGGGTTTTCCCCACTCCTAATCTTATGCTTTTTCTGTCATTAAGAGGGACTGGCAAGGTGTCTTTTTGGGTTTAACCAGGGGCTGGGTGACCGTGTCTTGCCTCGTTTCGAACCCACCCAAATATTGCGGGTTTGAAAGCTCAACTGGAACATGAATGCTTTCAGGTTTGCTTAGGAGAGGCCGTGAGAAAAGCTGCAGAGGGAGGAAATCCAGTGGGGTGAAAAGTGGAGCAGAAAGTGGAGCAAAGTGAAAAACAGACAGAGGAAAAATGTGACTGTAGATGCAGAGAGGAGGGGGAGGGGAGAGAGAAATCAAATGAAAAAACAAATTTAGCTCTGGATCAGGCACCCAGTTGGTTTCATTCAGGCCTAACATGTTAATCCCTAACTTGTAACTGAGTGAAATGTGCCTTTTGTGCAGGTTTTGCTGAGTAATCGGAAGAAGGAGGTAGAAGTCTCGTTGCGATCTACCGGCCTGGTGATGAAAGCCATTCCCTCCAGTGAAACAGAAGGTGAGGATTTTCCTGGTGGGGCACTGTTTGCTGAGCTGCCAACTCTTCAGTGTTTTGGGGACTCCTGAGCAGGACCTTGGAAAAGCCAAAGAAGAGGCTGGCCCCCAGAGAATCCATCCCAGAATGCTCAGCGCATGCTTTGGCTGGGCTGGGGGAGCTGAGTCCGTGCTGCATGCGTACCCATGTGCTGCAGACATGATCACTACAGCTCATGGTCAAGTATCTGGCTGTTGAGTCTCATGCCCCACTTTTAGGGAGCTCCCAGTAACTGAGGATGCAGCATTGGACTCAGTTATGCTTCTTTGTGCCATTATATCCCACCTCTTCTGCATTTGCCTGACCGAGGAGGAAGGGAGGAAGAAAGAAAGAGATGTCTTTGGGGGATAGACTTTCAGCTGTCATAGCTCCTGCTTTGCGTCCTCCCCATGAGCCCCAGTGGAGATACTCCCTTGGGGTGGCAGAGGATGGAGTCACTACAAAGGCAGCGCTCTCAGCCTTATCTAGTGCAAGGGGATAAGACAGGAGTAACTTGTGTTGCTCTCCGGGGCCCCTGCAGGCTGATGCTAGGAGCTGTACCCAGGCGCCCCAGGCAGACAGACTCTCATTCTAACATAGTACCTTTGGGGGTGATGGGAAGCACACCAAGAAGGGTTAGCAGTGGAGGATTCCAGAAGACCTCACCCAGCCAAGACAAGGCAAGCTGGGCTGACCTGTGCTTTATTCTCAGTCTAATGCCCCGATTTTGTTGCAGATCTGGCGTGCTTGAATGTAAATATTGCTGAAGTCGTCAAAACCTCCAACCTGTCGGGAAAATCATTTTCTGTAAGTAGCTGTGACCCCCTGGCAGGAGTGGTGGAAGCATCCTAAAAGGGGGGGGGCACAGGCACCTGAACCATGGCCCTGCCCCTCACACTGCCCCTTCCCCTGAGACCCTGCCTCCCACTCACTCCTCTCTGCCCCTTCCCACCCATCGCTCACCCTTATGGCTGGTAAAAAGTGGGGAGAACCCCAGCACCCCTGTCCCTTGGAGGTGGTGATTCAGAATCACAAGCTGAGCAATGTTGGGCCAGGACAGTGCTTAAATGAGAGGTCTCCCAGAAAATCCCAGACGGCTGCAGAGGAAGGAGGACCAGCCAACCTGGCTACACAGACGTGGTGTAAGGGTCCTGTCCACGTGGCAGAATAAGGGTGTTAAAAAAGGAAGACAGCACCCCAGACTCCCAGTGCTCTCAGTGATGGGTCCACCTGGGATGCAGGGCAGGACTTAGAGTGCCTGACCCCACAGATGCTACTGAGGCTACTGCTTACTACTATGAACAGCCTATTATTGGCCAGGAAGCTACTCAGGGTAGGAAATAGTGCGCGCAGCTGGGTTTGCAGGATCTGGCCCATTGCTCAGGATCCTTTGGAATGAATGAATGATGTAGGTGAAGAAACGTAATTAGAAGCTTGATTATTAGAGATTTTACTTATTGCTATAGCAAAGACTGGAGAAGGAAATCCCCCATTGCTCTGCAAAAGGAGGAGGAGATACTGCACAGAGTTGCTCAGAAAGTGGTTTCAGTTTGTTTTCTGCCCTGTCAAATTTCAGCTTTTTGCTGGAAACCCAAGCAGCTCTGTCACTGTCCCTCAGTACTGCCCGTGCATTAGCATTTTTCCTCTGCAAGACTCTGCCACTGGAGCAGTGTGCCTTGGTGTGTAGTAGATATTATGATCCAGAGGACAAACATCCACTAGATATAGGGTTTGATCCTTTTTTACAGGCCCCTTTGCCCCGCCAGAATGGTGCAAAGAGGGCTTGGTATAACTGAAGGTATGAGGGCAGCTTGTGTGGGCTCCCCGCTGCTAGCTCTAATCTAGCAGTGCAGATGCAGCAGCACAGACCCTGTTGTGAGCTAGGAGCTTGTACAGCCAGTGCCACAAGATCTTCACTGCTACTTTTAGCTAGCTTAAAGCTAGTTTGGGTGTGCCTGTGTGAGTGGCAATCACACCTCCAATTGCAGTGTAGACATATCCTTTAGAACCAAATGGACCAAGGGCCTGTTTCTTTATCACCTATTCCCACATATTTCAGGCATCCTGGGTGAGATTCAGTGACTCACAGCCCAAGGGGAGGGGAGCTATAAGCCACCTTTGTGCCCTCCCAAACCTGGGCTGCTCTGGGGAATCCAGTGTACCTTATACAGCCCTAGGGGCCTGTCAAGGTTATGACAGCCTCCCCCATCTCCGCTGTGCTGCCTAGAATCGCTGTAGCACTGAGCACTGTAGCCCTGCCCCTGACTCACCCTTCCTGCCCCACCTCCAGCATGACCCCAGGCTACACCAGGGCTCGCAAAGGGGTCCTCAGAAAGCAGCTTTGCAGTGCCTGTGTCAGAGGAAACCTTCCCACGCTGGCATAAAGGATCTAGAGCGGGGGGTGGGACATCTCACCCCAAGACTCTAACACTAGCAATCCCTTGTAAGGCTGCTTGAGCACCAGGCCTCCCCGGTTACTGTGGACTCTGGCCAGTGATTTTGGAGGCCTAATTTGGGACACCTTAAAGGGGCCTGATTTTCAGAGTTATTAAGCATCGGCATCTCTCACTGACATCAACTGGGGCTGTGGGTGTCCTTTAAGGAGCCACAAGTTAGGCACCCAAATCACTGGCTGCTTTTGAAAATATTGGCCAATTTGTGCCAGGGGGAAATAAAAGGAAGGAGCCAGTTCCCTCTTTATTCCAGCAGTCGTGTCTTGTGTTCCAAGGTTCAAAAATAGATGTGCGCATGCACACACATTCGCCATCTGTCTTGGTGCAGCCTTGAGAAGGTACGTGAAAAATTCAGCAGGGCTTTTTTTCCCCCTGTTGTTCCAGTCAGCAGCAAACAAGATCAGAACACGTAATATCAAAATCCAGAGCATGGAACAAAGGACCTTCAACCTGTGCCTGGACAAGGACTTCAGAAGGACCTACACAAACGTGGTCGGGTAAGGCTACTTTGCTGTAAGGCTTTAAACAAGCATCAAGCTATTGATTTAAAGTTAGACTTCCCCGGAGACACAACATGTCTTTTCACAAGGGTTGTCAGGACTACAGAGGAGGTGATGTTGGCTAGTGCCCAGGCCTGGAAATCAGGAGATACAGGTCCTAGTCCTGACTCTGCTTCTAACTTGGTGAGAGAACCTGGGTGAATCACATGACCTCCCTGTGCCTGCTATCGCCAGAGTAAAATGAAGTCAGTGATATTTACCTTCCTTTGTAAAGTGGTTTGAGATCTTTGCCTGGAAAACACTATGTCAATGCAAACTATTTTATCATATAGTAAATGATAAAAGAGAGTGGCTCAAGCAGATGACTGGGGATTAGGAGATCTGGCTCATTTCCCAACACTGTCACAAACTTCCACAATATCTCAGTAGTCCCACCTTCCCATTTGTAAGGTGTGGATTATACTCTCCTAGTTCCCATAGGGAGGTTCTTAAGCCTAACTCATTAATGCTTGTAAGAGACAAGGTGGGTGAGTTAACATCTTTTATTGACCAACTTCTGTTGGTGAAAGAGACAAGCTTTCAAGCTCCACAGAGCTCTTCTTTGAGATTCATGGATAGAAAGCATTATCCAAGTGCGTGTTTGCACATGATACACTGGATATGAATACAGGAATCTTCATTTCTTGCTTGAAACTGTCGTAGAATGTTATTTACTGTTAAAGAGTTTCTTGAGTTCTACCCCAGCATGGCTGCATTTCTGTGGTGGTGGAAATGATTCTTCTCTACAGCTTGTAGAGTGACTTGGGAACCTTCAGGATAAAAGGCACTGTAGAAATCTGAAGGTGGGAGGGAGTAGTCTGTGTGAGCAGCTTTGATAATATAGCAGCAAAAAATGAGGTTCTTTCAAGAATTTGAGCAGGCTGGATTTGTATTTTAAGAACCACAATTTCATAATTTTGCCCCAAGTAGCACTACCAACAAAAACATATCATGTACCAATTCATATGCAGCCACCACAGTCATCTGCAGGGGTTTGAACCCAGGACTCTAAGCCCAAAAATGCAAGCTACCACTTGAGTAGAGCTGGTTGGAAAATGTCAACAGTCAAAATTATTTGACAAAGAAAAGGAAGATTCTTTTTTGTGTATGAAAATGTGTCCCTTTTTTAAACTGGCTCAACAATTGAGCGGAAGGAAAAGCCCTTTGTGTAACAGAAGTTGGCTGTACAGTCACAAATCAGCCACTTGGAGGAGATGTGATATACACTAGACCAGAGCATTACACATGCTCACATAACTGTGCACATAAATGCTGCATATGCAGCTCTGATAGCCGGGTGTGCAAACTGGTATTGGTGCATGAGTATTAGTGCATAGATAGCAGCTGGCATGCAAACAGGCCAGTTTGCTTGCTCACAATTTAAGGCCTGAAAATGAAGCTCCATTTCTTATTTAGGGCAAAGGCTATTGAAATCTCTGATTTTCCTAGTTTCTGGCTACGCTCCTTTTTTGCCCTCTCCTCCCCTGTTTTCTCTCTCCCTCGTTACACATAGCCAACAGCGAGTCTTATTCTATTTCTTTCTATCTGTCTTTCTTTTCCACTGTTGAAGAGGATTTTGAGGGAACTGCCTTCCAAGAAAGCTGTTTGTGATTCTGGGTTGCCCATCAAGGGAACAGTTGGATGTAAGAGACAGGCCGGTGATCTGTAAACAGCCCTGTGGGTGGGATGTGCTTCCCTCCAAGCCCGGAGGAAGGAATTTCCCATGGCAACAGCCAGAGGCCACCAAAGACAATCTGCCGCCCTAGGCAAAACTTCAGTGTGCCGCCCTCTCCTCCCTGTAAGCCTAGGACAATAGATTTGTCTGGCTGCCTCTCCATGACAGAGGGGTGGCTGGGCCAAAACTGATTGAGTGGCATTGCGACCTGGCATTCTCAGTCACAACCCCACTCAAATTTGGCCCAGCCGCCCCTCCGTCATAATGGAGGGGCGGCTGGGTCAAATATGTCATCTTACGCAGCTGCCTAGAAATCTGATGCAAATACGCAGCTGCCTAGTTCACCTATAGCCAGTAGCCTCTGGCAGCAGTGTAACCTGAAAGATTTGGGGCCCAGCAGGTAAAAAAGACTTAACAGCAGTTTCTTACAAACCTCACCAAGGGACACATTGTGTGACCACGGATAATGGTGCAGTGTGTGAAACGTTTACAGAGACCACAAATGAGGCCTTCAAGAAGTCAGAGAGGAAGCAAACTGGTTGCTGTGAGAAATGCAATTCATAGATGGTGCTTTTTCCCCCTGGATAAAAGCTTGTGTTGGGGGAGACTGCAATCTTTTGGATGAAATGTAAAACCAAGGTTCTTGCTTCTTGTCTTCATAAAGGTCCCATGGCACTTTTTGTGCAAACAGCAGGGTGTTAGCTTTGGAATCGTGGCAGAAGTCCACTCTGAGTAATTACATTCCGCGTTAGTAAATTTCCTCCAGCAGTTTCAAACGGAGACAGTTTTCTCCTTGGTTTTCTGTCCTAAAATCACTGGGCATTGTGGGCACCATTAAAAGCTGCCACATGCTGCATCAGCAGTGGCTGCCTTTCAGTGATGGAGAAGTGAAGTGTTAATGTATTACACAGGCTCAAGCCTCAACATTTGGATCTGGAATTTGAACTCCCAAAGTTCAAGGGAATTGGATTAAAGGATTTTGACTGGAGTCAAATGCAAAATTTGGACCTGGGTTTGGATTTCAAACACCTTCAAAGTTCTGGGGAGTTTGAAGGTGGAGTTTTGATTCAGGCCCATTTGTAGTCCATACAGTTTGCATTCCCCTGAATCAAATTAAGGCTAGCCCAAAGCGCTATGTAATAACAATAATAATATGAATTAGATAATCTTTCTAGCAAAAGCCAGTGCAAGATTACAAACAGATTATAAATCTTAGTTACATGGATGTAAACCCAAAGCAACAGCCAAAGCCAATGGAGTTACTCTGGATATACACTGGTGTAACTGAGGTCAGTATTTGGCCCATGATTCGGCATGTTTAGTAAAAGTCTCTTTCTTCTCTTGCAGTGTGGAAGTTTCTCCTTGCCTGGAACCCAGCTATTGCTTGCAAAAGACAAGGACAATGAAATTCAGCCTGCATGAACCGGAGGATGTGGGACTGGCCAAATACATGCCCAAATCTTTGCTATTGCCCATCAACACATTTGCAGGCATCATCCAGTGAAGAAGATAAGAAAAAATTGACATGAGAGGCATTTGTAAGAATCCCTGGTTGGGTCACAATAGAATGAGGACTGAAGAACACACTAAAAGCCACCTACAGTGACTTCACAACCATTTCTCTTGTAAAGCTACAACTGGACGGGATGTTAGGGCTCAAAGAAGAAAGTAAAAATCAGGCAAACTGTTATAATGCCGTGGCTTAGGTCTGAGCCAAGAAGCAGAGCCTGGGAGAAGGTGGAACAGCAGGAGTTCCTGTAATGCTGGAGAGTGGGGCTGGGCTGTGGAACTGAGCATGGAGGGAGATAAGCAGGAGTCAGACCGTTATTCTTCTTTGTGTGTCAGTAAAATACCTTGAGAGGGGAGGAGGGGTTTCTTCGGGAGAAGGATTGGAGACAAGCTGGCAGAGTTTGGCTTCTGCTTGCTTTAGGTGTGGCACAAGGTGCAATTATTATTTAATATTTTATATTACAGTAGTGTCTGAAACCCCTAATCAGGGATCAGGGCCCATTGTGCTGGGTGCTGCGCAGATACACCTGAAGCCACGGTCTCTGTTCCAAAGCAATATATTTGAGTCACCTTGGACACACAGGCAATTGCCTCCGAACATTCACTCAGCAAAGAAGAAAGCTTGTCAGGGCTGATTGGAATTGGGTAGAACATGTGCATCACTAGGGTCTGCCGAGCTCCCACTGAGGTCTGTGGGAAAAACTGCCATGGACTTCCATGCTAGTGACTTTGGCTAGGATCAAACAAAGCTCCCACAGCAGCAGGTGCACAAGTTCCTATCTTCATTCTTGCTCGTTGCCAGCTGAAGTCATTTCAGATACCCCGTGCAGATTCATTAACTTGTCGGATCTAATCCAGAATGTCCAGAACAGCGCTAACAAGGTTTCCCTTAAATCCTGATAGATGTGATCATTAGACCTTCCTTGCGTGAGACTATCAGTGTCTGTTCCTAAACACGGGGTTACACAAACCCCAAATTGTTCTCTGCTCCCACACCTCATTGCCAGTGTTGCTTTGTAACAAGGATGCAAGAAACAGCTACCCAAAGAACCCATCAGTGGCTTCTCTAGTTTCTTGGCCTTCATGTGCTTTCTGTTTGGTTCACGGGCTATAGACTGGTGAGGAGTGCCTGAGAGCCCAGAGCAGTTTACAGGTGGTAATGCGTTTTAGTGTAGTGCGTATTGGGCCAGGTTAATTTGCAGTTCCATAAGGTCTCAAGTGCAGCACATGCTCCCCAAGAGATTCTGCTCATAGCCAAAGCAGCCCGAACAGGCGATGGTGCTGTCTGATGAAGATGTCCGTAGGGGAGTGCTGAGTCAGTGCATCCCAGCTGAGGAGTAAGCCAGCAAGACTCCCACAAGAGCTGCTGGTGGGACTTCAAGCTGCACCCCCCAGAAGAATCCCTACAGGAGTATGGCAGGGAAAACAACATCCCCCCTACCCCCAGAAGTGACTCCACACTCTTGCCATGGAACTGCTGGCCAGGCTGGGATGTGATTTTTGTCTGGCCAATGGGAACTGTTCCTCTGACAATCGGGATACTTAATTTAGTGCCTACATGTGGAATAAGAATGTATCCAACCAAACTTTAGGTATCCAAGTTTGAAATGTTGGGCTGCAATGTTTAGATCGAGCCCCTCTAAATAACCCTTCACAGAACTGCCTTGATTAAGGCCCAAAGATTTTGATGACATTAGGATTTCTTGGACATTTAGGCCCTGTGGACATTGGGGAAGTTTGGGTTAAATTTTCCCCCATGTAGGCTTTATAGATTGTCTCAACCCTCCTGAAGCTCCCATCACTGCCCTGCTCTGCGATTTTTAAGATCAAACAACAACTTACTCTCTCCCCTCACTGCAAACGTTTTTATCGTTTACTTTCTAGCTAAAGTTTTACAAACTCCCAGCTTAGCGTATTGCATAAAACATAAACATAAAAACAATTCCCTGGGAAGCTCTATTGAAATAAACTGTCTGCTGGCAAATCACCTTTAGAACTGATGGCAGGTGAGAGGCGCCCTAGCAACAGGAGAGCCTGGCAGCCCCCCAGAATCATTTAATTACAAAAAAAGTAAATGTGCCTATGAGAATCTCACACACACCATGGGGCATCCTCACTTATTATGAGACACTCATGGGTTGGGTGTGTATTTACTGTACTGCCAAGTGACTCAAGTACTCGAGAACTGTGATTTCACGAAGAGCTATACTCCCCAAAGTGTGGTATTCCACTTATGAAAATTGCATATTGGACTTTTTCCTCCAGGGGAAAAAAAAGCCAAGCCCTATTGTTGTTCCATAATCAGTGGGGTTACAAAAATAATTCAAAAGTTTAATTCAGGAAATTTCCTTCACCCCTACTGCACTGCACTTCCTTGTATTCGGATCTCACCAGAGCCACTGAAGGAAATATTTTTGTTATGCTAGAAGATTTAGCCATCTCGTTCCAAGTTCAGCTAACCTCAGCTCCTGAGCCGTAACGAGGGGATACAAGATAAACAAAGGCAGAAGCATTCAGCAACAGGGCTTTCATTTCTTCAGCATAAACAGCATTGTCTTCAACCTCAGTTTACTCATGGCTTATTGTAAATTATTGACAAGCAAGAACATAAAGTTTATGTGGAAAAGAGATGAATTTGGCCCCAGGAGACACATACAAGAGAGACCCCATGACTAATGATGGCAAAGGAGGTCAAGAAATGCCTGGATGAAGCCAGCACTTCTCTTCCTATGAGCTGCTATGTAGGGCAGTAATTTGAGAGGCTGACAAACAGCTCCTCACATGTTTGCCTGCCTTGGGATTTAACTATAAGTTCAACTCGCCTGGCACTCTAGACATAACCAGAGACTTGTGTGGTAGCATTGAATTTGTACTGATGTATATAGGTATTAACTATGTATAGTTGTATATGATGTAGATAGATTATAAATTATTTGTATAGGTGAAATGGATTATATATACTGGAAAGTGCAATCTTTTTACCTGTTTGATTAAATGACATTAAAGAAACCCAAATGGGTGCTAATGTGTGTGTGCATGGGCACGTGTGTGCAGGGGGAGATGGTCTGGGTAGATCAGTGTTTCTTAAACTGGGGTTGCTGCTTGTGTAGGGAAAGCCCCTGGCAGGCCAGGCCGGTTTGTTTACCTGCCCCATCCGCAGGTCCGGCTGATCGCGGCTCCCACTGGCTGCAGTTTGCTGCTCCAGGCCAATGGGAGCTGCTGGAAGCGGCATGGGCTGAGGACGGGGCAGATAAACAAACTGGCCCGGCCCAGTCTGCCCCGCCAGGGGCTTTCCCTACACAAGCGGCGACCCCAGTTTGAGAAACACGGGGGTAGAAAGAACTGGCTCAACAATTGAGCTGAAAGAAAAGCCCTTTCTGGGCATCTCTGTTAAATCTCCAAAGTAGAGAGGGAGGAGGTTGGGGTTGGTATAATGGAGTGCATACCCCACACAGGCACTGAAAGGGTTAAGGGGAGCTGAAGCGCTCAGTTATGGCACCTGGTGGCAACTACAGGGTGTATCAGACTCAATTAAGGATGAGACCCAATGGGGAGGAACTGGGTGGCTAATTAACATAAAGGAAGAGTTTCAGGGCAGAAGGAGGAAAGAGGCTACTTGGCTTTGGGATCGTCTCCTGAGAGAGAACTCTGCTAATAGGCTAGGAGAGTCATGGAGAGATCACGGGGATGGAGCCGCGGAGTAGCCTGGATAAAAGGACAGGTGCTGGATCACCATGAGGAAAGCGTTTGCTTGTTACCAGAGCTAGAAAGGATTCTACAGAGCCTGGAAAGGTGCTGGGGGAAAGGGCCGCCCTAGAGACAAGCCAAGGTAGGAAGAAGTCTGGGGAAGTGGCAAGGAGTCACAGTGAGCAGACTTGGCTGTTAGCTTTTTTTATCCAGCCTCTATTAACAGGTAACACTTTCAAAAATGCCTAAGTGACTTAGAAGCTTAAGTGCTATTTTCAAAAGTGACTTAAGAGTCTATTGACCTTCAGTGTGACTCACCCTTCTAAATCACTTAGGGCTAGATCCACAAAGAAATGTGGACCTGGTGATGCTGAGCTTTGCCACTCCTACCTTTTAGGTACCCAGAAATTCACTGGGATCCATGAAGTCTGAGTTTGGCACCTCCTCCCCCGTACAATGAATGGGGAGAGGGAGGTGCCTCAGAAAGGGGTTCACAAAAGCCAGCATGCAAGGTGGCTTCTTGCCTACATGGGAGATGCCAAGCCAAGGGGTGTGCGCTAAGCACTGCTGCTCTCACAATGTTCAGCACCTAAATCTGGGCGGCAAGGGGGGCACCTCCCTCTGCTTGGGATTCTCAACCCTCTCTTGGGGCTAGGTGCCTAGGCTGTTTTTGCAAGAAGCCTGGGGGGAAGGAGGGGAAGGAGGAGGATGACCGAACCACTGAGCTATGGGATATTCCAATGTGGGGCTCCCTCAAGCTCTCCTGTGGGTAAATAATGAAAGAATGATTTGGAGAAAGAGAGAACACAAGCAGGAGTGATTCTGGAGCATAGTGGTTAGAGCACTCAACTGGGAACCCAGGATCCAGGCCCCTTGCTCCAATGAATTTCTGAAATTTATTTAGTGTGACAAAGCTTCGACAGGAGAGACTGAGGGACCACACACCAGAATATCCCATAGCCCAGTGGCTTGGGCACTCACCTGAAAGGTGGCAGACTCCTGTTCAAATACCTTCTCCCTCACAGGGAGGGAGAACTGGGTGCTTCCCACATCCCAGGTAAGTACTCTAACCAATAGGCCAGGGGTTCTCAAACTGGGGGTCGGGACCCCTCAGGGGGTTGTGAGGTTATTACATGTGGGAGTGGGGGGCGCGTGCTGTCAGCCTCCACCCCAAACCCTGCTTTGCCTCAAGTATTTATAATGGTGTTAAAAATATAAAAAAGTGATTTAAATGTAAAAGGGGGTTCTCACTCAGAGGCTTGCTGTGTGAAAGGGGTCACCAGTATGAAAGTTTGAGAACTTCTGCACTAGGCTAAAAGATATGAGAGAGTTTCCCGTGCCCTGCTTTTTTGTGTATTCTCGCCTATAGGGGGCTGATCCAGTAGGTGAGCTCTAAGCATGCTTACTGGCTAGGGCCCTGCAGGCGAGTTAAGCGGAGGAATGCCTATCTTTCCCCTGGGTTTTACTTCGCTCTAGGATTTAGACATCCAGATGTCTGCACACGCACAGAGGCACAAACATAGGTGCCTAGGGATCTTTTACTGCAAAAATGTAGGTTCCAAGCAAGTTTAGGCACCTACAGACTTGGCAGCAGCTGAGTGTGAGGGGGGAGTGGGTGGTGGTGGTGCGTGAATTCCAGTGGGGCCTGACTCTGGGATTTCAGCACCTAAGGTGGGAGTTAAGCACCTAAGTCCTTTGGTGCATCTATCCCTTAAATAGTTTTGAAAATATTGCTCAACATCTTTGCTTGCAAATTCTGCAACATGCAGGCAGCGAAGACTACACTGCCAAAGAAGGACCAGGCTACGTATGAAGACTGTTTCATTTATGCCTTAGGGGTCTCTGTACAAGTGGCCTTGAATATATATATATATATATATATATATATATTAAAGCTCATATGTTCCCTTCAGACATTACAGAAGGCTGTAAGATTGGATATCTTGGAGACTGGTGCCCTGGAAATACAAAGATGTAAATGAACGAGTCCATATCCTGCTCCCAATGCAGCACACACATATAATGGATTATAGTCCCAACTCACCCATATATTTAACTTATTTACACACTCATAGGGCACCCAAAGAGAACATCCTGTTAGCAGTCCCTTCTCATTTAAACAACAGGGCATTAGCTCAAGTGCCTCTGTGGCTCTCAACTGTGCTAACACCGCAGAGAGAAACGACTCTCTGGTACATAGCACCTAATTAACGGTGGATGAAAAATGGAACTTCTGTCCTGTGGGAAATGTTGAGATTTCAAACTTTTGTTTTGTTCCAAATCAGAACAAAAAGTCAATCTCAGTATTTTTCACTAAACAAAATATACTGAATAGGGCCGTCCTTAGGATTTATGGGGCCCTACACAGTATTATTAAACTGGTGCCTCTATGCTTCACTGAAGGCGGTCCGCAGCTGGCACCACTGCCCTGGTGTGTTGAAGGGGCACAGCCACCACCCCTGCCTGTGGACCCCCAGAACTCTCCCCCACCCCCATTGCTGACGCACACAGAGCTTTGTATGCAGCAGACGCTGCGGCAGTGGCTCAAGGCAGGCTTCGCGCTGTCACAGGGATGCTGCATCTTGCCAGAGCCCACGGCCCTCTTGCAGCCCCTAGTCACTCCTGGCTCACCACGAGCATTTTGACAGGAAGTTCCAGTCAGTAATAACAACAATAATGTGTATGTGTGTGAGAGAGAGACTGTGTGACAGTGTGTTGGGGAGTGTGAGAGTGTGTATGACAATCTGTGTTGGGGGGACTGTGACTCGTGAGAGGCAGAGTCTGTGTGTGTGAGGGCCAGTCTGTATGTGAGAGACGGTGTGTGTGTGTGTGTGTGTGTGTGTGTTAGGGAAGTGTGAGAGACTGAGCGCCTTACTAAAAATACTTCATTTTGATCTTGTCACTTTCACTTTTTTATAAATGACACGTATTGATAATTTCCCATACAAATGTTAATTAAATTAATACATTCCCACAAAATGTTTTGATTCTGTTGAATCAGCATTTTCTAATGGAAAACTGTTCTGTCAGAAGATTGACCACCTTTACTCCTAATCCATTTAGGGGGTTATAGGTTAAATTTTGCCTGGAAACCACAGCCAGCCAGTGCAGATTCTGGAGCATCAGTACCATAGATGCTTATGGCAATATACTCTGCTTAGCAAGCAAGCTGCTGCCTTCAGTTTCCAGGCAGTGTTAAGGTGAAGACCAACATGGAGCACATTGCATGGTGACAAAGGCATGGATGACTGTTGCAAGGCTCATAGTAGAGCGTAATCCTAGCTATTGCAACTACTTGTCTTCTAGTAGCAGATAGGAATCTGACCAGATTACTGGAAGGTGAGCAGGAACAAATGGTGAACACACACACTTAGTTAATGGACCAGCTATGTAATAAAGCCCTGAGGCAGGATTGTACTTACAAACATAAACCTCAAAGTGCATTACTGCTTGAGATGGCTGATCCTAGAGTTTCACCTACCAGGAGTTCCTATCATTTCAGCTGGGAGAGAAACAGCCTTTTATACTCCTACCTATCTGTTTAGAACTTTATACCATGCTCACCACTGTGGTGCATGAGCATCTTGTCTAGAGATGAAGATTAACAAGGCAGGACAAGGTACAGTATCAGAGGGGTAGCCCTGTTAGTCTGTATCAGCAAAAACAGCCAGGAGTCCTTGTGGCACCTTAGAGACTAACCAATTTATTTGGGCATAAGCTTTCGTGGGCTAAAACCCACTTCATCAGATGCATGGAGTGGAAAATACAGTAGGCAGGTATATATACACAGTACATGAAAAGATGGGAGTTGCCTTACCAAGTGTGGGGGGTGTCAGTGCTAATGAGACAATTCAATTAAAGTGAAAGTGGGAGGAAAAATCACTTTTGTAGTGTTAATGAGGCCAATGTAATCAGGGTGGCCCATTTCAAACAGTTGACGAGAAGGTGTGAGTAACAGTAGGGGGAGATGTCAAAATTATAACATTCAAAAACCAGTCGGAGAACACTTCAATCTGCCTGGACACTCAATAACAGACTTAAAAGTGGCAATTATTCAACAAAAAAACTTCAAAACCAGACTCCAACGAGAAACTGCAGAACTGGAATTAATTTGCAAGCTGGACACCATCAAATTGGGCCTGAATAAAGACTGGGAGAGGATTGGTCACTACAAAAACTTATTTCCCCATACTAATTTCCCCCTACCGTTACTCACACCTTCTTGTCAACTGTTTGAAATGGGCCACCCTGATTACATTGGCCTCATTAACACTACAAAAGTGATTTTTCCTCCCTTGGTATTCTACTGTTGAGAATAACCCACTTCCACTTTAACTGAATTGTCTCGTTAGCACTGATCCCCCACTTGGTAAGGCAACTCCCATATTTTCATATGCTGTGTATTTATACCTGCCTACTGTATTTTCCACTCCATGCATCTGATGAAGTGGGTTTTAGCCCATGAAAGCTTATGTCCAAATAAATTTGTTAGTCTCTAAGGTGCCACAAGTACTCTTAGTTGTTCATTCAGAGTGGATTATTCGATAAATAGAACAGTTACATCAGTATTGTGATTTTTATTTCACCTCCCACCAGTGTAATTCCCCTGCTGTCCATCAGAACAATTAGTCTGGAATCTGAATATTCCTTCTGTAATTAAATAAATAAATAAATAAATAATGGAGATATCCCATCTCCTAGAACTGGAAGGGACCTTGAAAGGTCATCAAGTCCAGTCCCCTGCCTTCACTAGCAGGACCAAGTACTGATTTTGCCCCAGATCCCCAAGTGGCCCCCTCAAGGATTGAACTCACAACCCTGGGTTTAGCAGGCCAATGCTCAAACCACTGAGCTATCCCTCCTATTTCATAAAACCCCCCTGTGCCTTCTTTAAGACAGGACAGATTTGGTTGGTTGAAAAACTAAAAGCACAGGCTCATGAACTGTGAATTATTAAACAACACATGAAAGAGTCATCTCTTTCCCATAGAACATCCTGCCCCCAAAAGCCTCACTCCTGAGATAAACTAATCACTGAGGCAGTCATGTTAGAAATTACACAAGGCAATACAAATTATTGCGTAGAACATTTTCACAGCGGAGGTGGAGAATTCAAGCATGCCCCATGTTTTCCATCAGCTGTGACATTCCACATGTGAACTGGACTTACCAGCAGAAATACATGTAGTAAAAGACTTTGCAGTTCCAGAACATGGTTATAGCTGGATGAGCTTGGCATCTGAAAGATTTATCACCAGCAGCATACTGCACAGCTCCTTAAATAAATCAGTGACATCAATGTTAAAAAAACCCACATCAATATTTAATACTCCCACTGAAATGATGCTCAGCTTTCTCCTACTCAGCCAGAACTCTCCTTCCTATTTCAGGGAAGCTGCCTGAACTTGCTACGTACATACACCACCCAAAGCAGACAATTTTGCACCTATCCGTTCAACAGGCACCTTAAGAACAGTCAAATACTATGATGATGAGCTCAGCAGAAGACCCTAAAGAGAACAGAAGATAATCATGGTCTCTCAAAATGAGTGAAAGTGTAATGCCACCACCGCCTCATTTCCAACTCAATCAATTCTGATGTTCTGCTGGGTTCTAAGCTGCAAGTCAATGATGAGGGATGGCATGTGATTTTTGTGGTTCTTCTTTTTAAGGTGACAGGTACTTCCCTCTGAGTCAGTGCTGGTTCAAAACACGGGCAAGCTGTTACAGAATGCTGTTCTGTGACTCTTTGTGGTAACTGAAAATTCCATAGCACTAAACCTGGGATGCTGGTCAAATTTCAGTTTGGAGTAGCCATATTCTGTCTGTCTTAATTCCCTCTGTAATTTCAATTGGATAGGCTATTCCTTGTTTCCTGTCTTAAACAGCTAGATTGTGTTGTTTTGTGCTTTTTAACAGTAGCTGAAATTCTATCCTAGAGGTAGCTGCATTTCAACAGCGGATAAAGTTACTCTTGTAAATACAGTTTTGTATAAACAGCACAATATGCAAAGCACTTAGGGGTCCAATTGGATGGAAAGCACTGTAAAAATGCAAGATCACTTTCTTAATACGCAGCGTATAGTAGCAAAAATAAGGCTCCTATATGAAAAGTATTTTCCAGTTTTGCAAATACATTCTCTCAAATAAAAAAAAAAAAGATACAAGTGTCTTTGGGTGAAATGTATTATAATTCCATTTATCTGAGATTTCTTTACATTGCAAACACTGTGTGGGGATGTGGGGGTGAGTCATGAATCAGTGTGTAGAGGGGTAAGTGGCTCTGATGGAAGCCCACCACCCACACCTTCAAGCTGAAAGAAGTTTGCTGCACATCCAGCTAACCTGTGACATGATTTCCACAATTATCCTATGCCAAATATTTAATTAGACTTCAGAATTACCCTCTGTTGGCCAAGGCAATACTTGCTTTTGTGGGGTTTTTTTATCCTCATCCAGGCGGGGAGGAGATTGAGAGTGTGAGAAATTTTCAGGGAGTCAGGTAAGATCAAAGCCCAGTCTGCCTTGTTATAGGATCAGAATCTCTGGCCTATAGCTGATAAACTCTGTGTTCTGTCCAGCAATCTCCATTTGTGATTGCTGTGTACAGCAGACATATCTGTGTCAAAGCATTTCAGTCACTGTGGAGGAGAGGACTAGTATAGAACCTAAAGCAAACCTGGGGGTGTTGGAACTTTACAATGGTTTTGTGAAAAGGTGTGTGGGAGGGGGAATATAAATCCTGATTCTCCTCTCATAACGGCATAAATCAGAAGTAACGTCATTTACTTATTCTGGTGTAAAAATAATGTGAGACCAGAATCAGGCTTGTAGGATCTAGCAGAGTAGTATTGTTCATATTCACACGACATATAAAATGTGGGGGTTTAGGGCTTTTTGGCCTTGACCTGAACACGCACAGCATATGCAACTCAGTCCAAGTTCCAAAGTAAAAAAAAATTGCTTATTGGAACATGCTTGTGCATGTGTGTGTCTTGCCGACCTTGGGCATTTTTTCAGGTGGACAGCAAAAGGAACATCCCTGACACCAAGGTGACCCTCTGGACAAATTCCAACTCCCTGCTCCAAAGAATAGAAGCACTAGGATTTCTCAACAAAACAGTTTTCAGAATTTTTCAACATGGGCAAAATAATATTTTCCCCTAAATTCTTTCTGAGAAATAGGTGAACTATTTTTGCTAAAAATTTCCAAAAAATCTTCAGTCTTAGACAGACAGCTAGCATGGAAAAAGTCAGCTCACAATTTCAGCTAAATGGTTAAGGTTGGGCAAAGTTATAAGCGACAGAAAACAGGTTTTATAATCAAATGCGTCAAACCACCTTTAACTATAGGCATCACTATTTGCACTACCTCAAATAAGATCTTAATGTGTTTAACTGTGTTGAATAAGTGTCATTATCCCCATTTATACAGTTCAGGAAACTGAGGCACAGAAAGATTAAGTGACTTGCCAAAGGCCACCTAGTTTTCTAACCAGTCCTGGGCCTTATCCAGCAAGCCAGCCAAATACAGCCTCCAAAAGGGTGAAAAAAGCTGGTCAGAAAATTATAAGTATTGTTCAAAAATTCAGCTTCAATTTTGTTTTTGAAAATCAACTTTTCATCTTAAATGAAAAAATTAAAAAGCAAAAAAAAGTTCATTTTCTAAATGAAAAATTTTGACCAGCTCTAGATAAAATGTTCCCAAACCAAAGAGAGCCTAATGGCACTAGAATCCCAGTTTTTGGACATGTGCTGCTAAACAAGAATACAATTTAGGAGCGCTAATCCTAGCAATGGGAAAATGGAGAGATCAAAAGATAAGCAGGTAAATAAGTAAGAGTAGCAGGGTCTCTCCCCAGCGCTGCTTGTCTAACATGATGGGTTTGTCTATTGTAGGGGTGGCTAACCTATAGTCGACAAAGTTGTAGAAAGGGCCCTACAGAGACGCCCCTCCTCTTTAACCCAGAAGTAGAATCTGCAGCCGCTAGAGGTCCCACTATGCAAGAATACATGGTTTCAGAGTAACAGCCGTGTTAGTCTGTATCCGCAAAAAGAAGAACAGGAGTACTTGTGGCACCTTAGAGACTAACAAATTTATTAGAGCATAAGCTTTCGTGGACTACAGCCCACTTCTTCGGATGCATATAGAATGCCATTTACAAGACAAACTTTGCCTCTCTACAAGCCATTTACAAGACAAACTTTGCCTCTCTACAAAGGAAAAAGGACACTAAACTATCTAAACTGCTACATGCCACAAGCAGCCACAACAGTAGTTCCCTTAACCCACCCAGCAATATTGTTAATCTTTCCAGCTATACTCTTAGCCCAGCAGAAGAGTCTGTCCTATCTCGGGGCCTCTCCTTTTGTCCCTCCAGACCCATGAATATGATACAGTTCTGCGGTGACCTAGAATCCTACTTTCGACGTCTCCAACTCAAAGAATATTTCCAACATACCTCTGAACAGCATACTAACCCACAGAATCCTCCCTACCAGCACTAGCATTCTATATGCATCCGAAGAAGTGGGCTGTAGTCCACGAAAGCTTATGCTCTAATAAATTTGTTAGTCTCTAAGGTGCCACAAGTACTCCTGTTCTTCTTTTTTCAAGAATACATGCTGATCCATGCAGAGACAGTGGGTCCTTGCATGCGATGGTCTGCGTGCTGTCACTTATGGGTTACCCTCATTTATTAAACATATAGTATGGATCATAAGGTCTCAGTGAGTGTTGGGACCTGTTGTGTCTGTGGAATACACAAAGCTGCTGTCTCTGAAGAGGCCACGCTCAGTGCTTAATATGTGTGTAGAATGGGAGGGAAGAGGCACAAAGGGTGACAAACCCAGCAAAAAAATATTTTTTAACTGAGCCAGGTTGCTGAAGGTTGCACTGTAAGCACTATCTTACCAAAACTGCTGCTCCTAGATTTTGACAGGCATCCCACTTTTAGCACTGGCCACGCTGCATTGGTGAGCCTGTCATCTCCGCCCCTGGAGGGGGGGCCACCCGCTGACCCCACAAAAAGGTTGCAAGTGACCGCTGGGCCTATCATCACTCAGGCTACCCTGCCATACCCCAGAGGTGGGTACCTGCTGCTCTCCCCTGAGTTTGGTATGGTTCCCTGTCATCCCTCAGCATAGGCCAGGCTAGCTCCTGGCCTTGCCCCTGCTTGAAGCCAGTGGGACAGTCCCAGTTCAAAGGGGGTTAAAGCCACTACTGGCCTGCCTGTGGCACCACTCCTGCCCTTGGTGCTTGCCCCTTCCAGCACCTCCCCCCAGCCACGGGACACACAGGTGACCCAGCCGAGAGAGGGGCAAACACCGTCCTCTGAGCTGGCTTGGGGTGGGGGTGATGATGGCCTGCAACACCTCCTTCTGCACCAGGCCCCAGCTGGACTGAGGGAAGGGCGGGGAGGTGTGAGATGGGAGGGGAAGGGCTGTGGATGAAGGGATGATGTGATGGGGAGGGGAAGGTCCTGTGGGGGAGGAAAAGGAAAGGGGGGGGCACTGTGATAAGGAAGGGAAGGTCCTTTGGTGAAAGGGGGAAGGCCTGTGGAGGAGGGGAAGGGGCGATGTGATGGGGAGGGGAAGGTCCTATGGGGGAAGGGGGAGGGGTGGTGTGAGGGGGGAAGGCCTGTGGAGGAGGGGAAGGGAAGGGGCGATGTGATGGGGAGGGGAAGGTCCTGTGGGGGAGGGGTGATGTGAGGGGGGGGAAGGTCCTGTGGGGGAAGGGAAGGGGAAGGGTGGTGTGAGGGGGGAAGGGCTTGGGGGGGGAGGGGGGGGGGGGGGGGGGGAAGGCACAAGGGGGGGGGGGGCTGCAGTTCGCTCTCCCCTCCAGCAGGGGGCGCTGCGCTCTCCCGTGCCCCTCACGCTGCCGGCCCCTCCAGCCCGCGGGAGCCGTGCAGCTCGATGGTCGCCTGCCGTCTCCTAGCAGCAGCCCCCTCGCTGCCAAGGCCGCCGCGCGTTGTCCGTGGGGTCGGGCGGCAGCCGGGCCCGGCCCCCCTGGGTAGGTGTCGGGAGGGGCGCGAGCGAGGGCCCGCCCTCCGCAGGTGCAGGAGGCGGGGCCACGCCCGCGCAGGTGACGCGTGCGCAGCCGGGGTGAGCCCGTACGGCGCAGCGCGTGAGGAGCTGGCCCCAATCCTCAGGTACAGGAGCGGGGGTGGGGGGCTGCTCTCTAGGTGGCTGCCCGCCGGGAGGGGAGGTCGCCCAGGGATGAGGAGCCGTGGGGGGAATCCCCCAGTCCCAACCCCACCCAGGTAGTCGCCCCTCCCGTGGGGCCTGGCAGAGCCCCCTGCTCCTAGCCCAGAGCAGGGCCCTGCAGGGCCTGGCTGGCTGGCGGGGCTCTCCCTGGCGACCTCGTGGCCCAGTGGCCGGGCTGACGATGGGCATTTGTCCCTGCAGAGCAGGGACATGGGGGGCAGCCACGTGCCCTGCCCTGCCCTGACCTGTGGGGAAGAGCTGCCATCACACAGCATCTCACAACCTGAAATGGGGGGCTGGAAGGGGTCTTGAGAGGTTGTCTAGTCTAGCCCCCCACGCCGAGCAGGGCCTAGTGACATTGGACCATCCCTGATGGTGTTTGTCCAACCTGTTCTTAGAAACCTCCAGAGATTCCCCAGCCTCCCTAGGGAACCTTGGTCCAGTGCTTACCTGTGTGCCGTATCCCTGTATAATTCTCCTTAGAACAGGAAACCGATTAGGGATTTGTGTTCCCAGTATCCAGCAGCAATAGTCTTGGAGTACATCTGGGCCTGAGTCTGGTCTCTCTTGTGCACACAACTGTATAACTCTTTGATTAATGGAATTATTTCTGATTCACAGTGATGTAAGTGTCACCAGGTTCAGACTCTGTCACACACACTCTGCTTCCTGATCCCAGCACCATAGAAATATTGTGTAAGTTGCTTACTCACATGCATTCTTATCACTTACCAGTACAGAGTCTTTGTGCCATTCATTTACCATTTTGCCTTGGAAACCTTCAAGCTGCCACTGTTAAAAAAAAAATAGTAAATACTATATTAATAATCCTCTGTACTCTGAAATCTAAGTATACTTCCTTCTATAGTATCATTCTGCCCTACTAGCTGCTGGGTGTGGAGACTTTAAAACATTTCCAGATGCATCTAATCCCCAGCAGAGCTACAGAAATATGTTGTCTCCTTTTTTAGGAAAATTCAAGACAGTGTACAGTGAGGATTTGTTAAAGGAAATTTGAGTTTACATGGAGCGCCAGGTATCATAAATCTATAAACAGTTTGAAAAGTGCTTCTGGCACAAAATACAATGAATTTGAGATGATTTTCCTCCTCATTGATGTAGAACAAAGTACAGTTAGTGGAGTTTTTCAAAAGTGTAGCTGCAAAACTGGCTAGATCACAAATACTAGATATGGTGATAACATTTCTTAAGTGTCTTTTATCTCTATTACAATAAACTGAGGAATGGGAACAGCACCTGAACTTTGTGCTGTTTTGTTAGAATTGGAAAAGGTACAGAGAAGGGCAACAGAAATGATTTAAGTGTATGGAACAGCTTCCAAATATGGAAAGATTAAAAAGACTGGGACTTTCAACTTGGAAAAGAGACAACTAAGGGGAGATATGATAGAGGTTTATAAAATCATGAATGATGTGGAGAAAGTGAATAAGGAAGTGTTATTTACTCTTTCACATACCACAAGGACCAGGAGTCACCCAATGAAATTAATAGGCAGCAGGTTTATAACTAACTAACAAAAGTAGTTTCTTCTTCACACAATGCACAGTCAACCAGTGAAACTCATTGCCAGGGGAGGTTGAGAAGGCCAAAAATACAATGGTGTTCAAAAAATAATTAGATAAAATCATGGAGGACAGGTCCATCAATGGCTATTATTAGGGCGCTACCAATTTCAAGGTCCATTTTGGTCAATTTCATTGTCATAGGATTTTAAAATTAGTCAATTTTATAGTTTCAGATATTTACATCTGAAATTCCACTGTGTTGTAACCATGGGGGTCCTGACCCCAAAGGGGGCCATAGAGGGTTGCAAAGCTGTTGTGGGGGTGGATCACTGGATTGCCACCCTCACTTCTGCATCTCACCACGGAGCTTCCTGCAGCTGCGGGAGGTACCCAGAGCTGGGTCTGATCTCCCCCCCCGAAAGCGGCTGTGCAGGGAAGAGGAAATCCTGTCCCTCCCCAGCCCTGCTGAGACTAGCAGCTAGAGCCTGGTAGGAGTCCCCGGCTGGGGTGCCCCCTGCTCCTCCCCTCCAATAGCTAGATTTTACGGAAGAGATTTGATTTCACGGTCCGTGACTCATTTTTCACAGCTGTGGATTTGGTGGGGCCCAACTATTTGATAAGATGGTCGGGGATACAGCCCCATGCTCTGGGTGTTCCTAGCCTCTGACTGCCAGAAGCAAGGAGTGGACAAGGGGATGGATCACCTGATGATTGCCTGTTCTATTTGTTCACCTCTGAAGCACCTGGCATTGGCCACTGTTGGAAGACAGGATACTGGGCTAGATGGACCCAGTATGACCATTCTTATGTTCAGCCTTTTCATTTGGACTAATATCTCTAATGTCTGTAACTTGAAGTCTTTAAATTATGATTTGAGGACTTCAGTAACTCAGCCAGAGGCTAGGGGTCTATTAAGTAGGGGAGAGGGGAGGTTCTGTGGCCTGCAATGTGCAGGAGGTCAGATTAGAGCTAGATAGGGGGACCAGATTTCCCAATTTTATAGGGACAGTCCCGATTTTTGGTTCTTTTTCTTATATAGACTCCTATTACCTCCCACCCCCGTCCCTATTTTTCACACTAGCTGTCTGGTCACCCTAGAGCTAGATGATCACGATGGTCTCTTCTGACTTTAAAGTCTGAGTCTAATCGCTTTTTGTGAGCGCACTTCATTTTTAAACTTTTCAATGTAAACATTCGGAGCTTGGCATTTGAACTGCCAGGCTTATAAGTAGTGAAATATTTGACACTTTCTGAAAAGTCTGTTTCTCTTCTAACTTCTTACCTGTTATTTATGAAATACTCAAAAAGGGTTTGTTTTTGTCTTATTTATTTTCAGGTCCCTTTTGGAAAGCATGCAACTGAAGCCATGAGTACAAATAAACAGTGGGATGTTAACAAAGCGCTGGCTGTTGCCAGCCTCTTCCATTTTCTTTACAGTGCAGGAAACGCCTGTGTGATTCCATTTTTAACTCTTTACTTCCGGCAACTGGGGTTGACTGCCCCTTTAGTAGGTATTATCATTGGAATTAAGCACTTAATATCATCTCTCTGGGCACCACTATGCTCCTACTTTGCAAAGAGCCACAGTAAAAGGAAAGTTCTCATTACTGGATCATTGCTGTGTTCAGTGGGAACCGGTTTGCTGCTTACACTTGTCCCACCTTTGAGCAAGGATGTCATGTACAAATATTGTAATATAAGCCAGCAATCAAATAGCTTGCTGAATGCAGTAGAGGTCCCTGACATGAGTCTAAACAATTTGAGTGCTGTAAATCCTAGTACTGTTACCAATAAAGAAATGGTGTCTGCAGAAACGCTAAGAACAGCTACAAATGTTTTGGTGACAAGTGGAAAGCCACCGCTACCGAGTTCAGCTTTCCAAGAATTGTTTACCTTCTTTACAGATGCACAGAAGAAGAATGGTAAACTAACTGGTGAAGTGGGTATAACTGCAGACCATTACAATAATAGGTCTTCTGCCAAGATAGTTTCTTCAGTGAATGCAATTAACCAGATGATACAAGAACTTGAGACACTCAATTCAAATGAAACACCAATCCATAGGCTTGAGAAGGAAACCAAAATTCCAGAGGCTGGGCTGTTGAATGTGAATAGTAATCCTGAGAAAAAACTTTCTGTTGGTGGAAGTACTGAATTTTCTTTACTTCAAACAAACAATCACCCTGCTGGTCGAGCTTCTTATGTTTTTGAAAATCTGTCGAGTCACTGGGAGAAAGTTCGGGATGTCAACTTTGAGTTCTTACAAGATATTAACTTTCTTGACCGTGAGCACCAGATTTTTCTCATGGTGCTAGGTGCTGTTGTGTTTTGGGAGCTGTTGGCTGCACCTCTTGAATGGATGGTTGATGACAGTCTTTATGAATATCTTGACTTTGTTGATGCAACTGACCGATATGGGAAGCTTTGGATTTGGAGTTATTTGGGTGCATCTGGAGGAGCCTGCAGTATCACCATATTTGTAGATCAGTTGAACTGCTTCCTCAGTGCTAAAATCTCTCGTCTCGCTGTGCACTTCTATGGCTATGCTGTACTGATCACACTCACATTGCTCATCAGTGTCTTTCTTCCTATCCATGTTTCCAAGAAAACAGAGCATCTGAACAAAACTGTCAAAGCTCTGAACCTCATTGGAAGTGATGGCCGAACAATTCTCTCTGCTGTCACCGTCTTCCTTACAGGAGTCATTGGATCTACTGTGCAGAATTTTCTCTTCTGGCAAATGCAGGACCGAGGCAGCAGTGAATTATACATGGGTCTCTCGGTGGCTATCGGACTGATTGCTGAAATTCTGCTTTATATCTTCAAAAGCAAGTTACTAAGGGCTCTTTCAAGTAGTGGTACTGTTGCACTGAGTTTAAGCTGCCTTTCAGCACAGCTTCTGTACTATTCGTTCCTATGGAATGCGTGGTCAGTACTGCCTATTCAGATGTTGTGTGCCTTCAGCAACGGTGCCTTATGGTGGGCAGTTAATATGTTGGTTGACGATGTAGCCAGTCCTGGGACAGAGAGAGCTCTGCACATCGTCCTCCAGGGCCTCTCATATGGTTGTGGAGCTAGCCTGGGAAGCTTTGCAGGAGGATTTGTTGTGAGCAACTTTGGCTTGGCAGTTCTGTACAGGGCATGCTCTATAAGTTTGGCACTGTGGTTAATCTTGTTCCTGATTGTCCAGTCTAAGTTGCCTCGGCAGAAAAAAATTAATTATTCTCGTCTCCTGGCTGCAGATCCTAGTGATGAGAGTGACTCTGACGAGGAGAAGGAAAGGGACTGGCTAGTGAAAGCTATGAAAGATGAGAACTTCAGTAGGAATTGGTAACATAATCATATTTGATCAGCTATTCTGCAGTAGAACAAATTCAGAGTACAAAGGTAAAATTATTAGGCAGGAGGGAAAGAAATGCCCAGGAATGACTAATAATTCCTAAGTGGTGGAATATACAGTGTACATACTTGCCTGGAAAGCTGTGTATAAAGACCATGTTTTATAAATCTTTTATTTTCTTAAGATTAATTTATAGTAAATATTTGTAGCATTTTTTAACTTAATCATTATGTTTCCCAAATCCAAGTGGAAGGCCTTTTGAGATGTGCATTTGCTAAAATAAATGCAGTTAAGTTTTTAATCCAAAGGCAGAATTTTGATGCACATTTCTCAGAGCTATAGCTGCTGACATTGGGAGCTGTACCTTAGCACAGTCGAATCAATTTAAAAAAAAAATATTTACAGTGCACTAAAGTCAGTAAGGAACCATCCTTCCCAGGCTCAGTCTTCAACAAACAAGGATTATTAATGAAAGAAACACCGTGTTGGCTTTAGTTTGACCTCTAAAATCAGTCTTGCTATAGGCTTGGTCAGCAGTGAAAAATAATATTGGCATAGCTGTGTCAGTCAGGGGTGTGAAAAAACATAGTTCTGGTGGCACAACCCCTAGTGTGGATGCAGCTATGTCACCAGAAGTGCTTCCATTGATCTAGCTAATATGTTAGGGGAAGTGTTGTCCCTACATGCTCAGAAAACCCCCTTTTGTTGGCATAGGCGGCATCTACACTAAGAGCTCTGTTGGCATAACGTCCATAGTGTAGACATAGCCATAGACTGCACATGTTTATGATGGCAGTGTAGTCTAGTGGATAGAGCACCAGATGGTCTCAGAAGACTTGGCTTCCTCTGCCACTGGTCTGCTGGATGACTTTGGAAAAGTCACTTTCCCTTCCTGCACTTCAGTTTTCCCCATCTGTAAATGATACTGACCTCCTTTGTAAAGGGCTTTGAGGTCTATGGATTAAAGAGCTAGGTATTTATGGTTGTTATTTAGCTAGGGGTGTAATTGTTGAGGTGGCTGTGAAGACAATGTTGACAAATAACTGGGCTTTCTTATAGTCAGTATTTTTAAAAAGGATGGCTGGAGTACACTCCCAAATGTTGGCTCACTGAATTCAACAAAGCATCATGTGGCTTATCTTTAATATAATGTGTCCTTGGGCCTCTGAGGACCATCTATTTCATCTTGATCTGAGTAGCCTCTGCTTGGATCAATATGCAGTAATGCTGGTGATCTATGTGTATACTTGTAGCATGGTATTCACAAAAGTGCTTAGCACTTGACTGAACTGCTCCCATTTAAATCAGTAGGATCATTGACTTCTGTGGGAGCACAGTTAGGCCCAGGCTGAGTGCTTTTGAAAATCCCACCCATATAGTCCCCATCACTGGAGTATTACAAACCTTAGTAAATCATCCTTGTAAGGTTGGGAAGTAGCATCATCTGCACAGAAAGATGGACTGACTTGCCCAAGGTCACACAAGGTGTTTGTGGTGGAGCTGAATCCAGCTCTCCGAAGTCCCAGCACACTGCTATAACCACAGTGCTATCCTTCCTCTACCTGGGCTCTGTGCAGACTGCATCTCCATATTAAGGATAGAGATGGATAGAGCACCATCTTTTATATCTTTCAAAAGATAGCTGCTACCTGTTTTATTTTGTGCAAGTTAAACATGGCACTTTTTACGCCCCTTTGATTGGGGTAAGTTTCGGCAACCTGTATTTTTAGAATACACTATGCAGTGCATTTGGACAGGAATATATCTGCAGTTCTCAGGGGCTGGTAAACGAGTAACTTTAAAGAGTCCCTGAGATTTGTCCAATTATAATCTCAAAAGCATGTAAATTCCAGCATAGTTTCTTCATAGGCACTTACAAAATAAAAATGATTTGGCTGACCTCACCAAAAGGTCCATATTAGACCTCATTAAAAATGGGCCGTAAGTCTTTTTGCCCTTCAGGCTAAGGTTGAGTGTAGTGCCAGTGTAGGGTCAAGTGAAAAAATTCTCTAAGTTATATCATCTTTCAAAAGTTTACATCCTTCCTTTTCAGAGGAATGGGGTTTAATACTTAGTGGGTGTTCAGATATAGTTTGCTAGTTCAGGCTTAAAGTTTTACAAACCATGAGAGTGGTAGCTAGGCAAGCAAACTAAATATTTTGGCACATTTAACATGCAATAGAAGCAGGGCTTATAAAAGAGCTGTAAATAAAATAATATGCACTTGGCTTAATGAATGCTTGACCTAACACCTTTCTAATTCAGTAGGAAGTGGTACAGAAGTGACCAGCAAGGAAAGGGGATACCATTGAATGGTATTTTATTGCTAATTACACATCAGTAACAACTGATCTGCGTGTCAGATCATTTCAGCCCAACAAGCTGCCTTCAACTTGCTGGCACAAATCCACTTTGCCTTGCAGTATACTCTACTTGAAATGCTTTATATAGAGAATTGTCCTAGTGCCAAAAACAGCTATAAAACTTATTTTTATCTTGTTCATCAGAAGGGAAAAAAAATGTTACTGTCTCATAGGAATTCAAACCAAACAAGCTGGTTTAGCACTAATTACTTATTTTTAAAAAGTTAAAAGGTATCTGACAGCAACCATAAGTAAAATAAAGAAGTTGTAAATGCAGTATTTAAAGGGACAGTGGCTGTTAAACACTCTGATATGTGGGGATGTTTAGAAAAGTGAGAAAACTTAAATTTGGCCCCAAATTTAGTAAAAACATGCTTTTGTAAAACCTCAGACCAATGGAAATGTACATTTTTAAAGTCCAGTGAAAACAGGTTTTTTTAATCAGAAACAGTCCCCTTCAGTGGTTGAAACTCTAGATTTTACAGCACAAAAAATCTGGAAGTGAAACTGACTCAGTGCTCTTCTACAACAGACCTTAACTACGTCTGTTTCTACTTAAATCTGTGCAACACCCTTGTGTAGACACTTCCTCACCCCTTTCTCTGCTTGAGGCTGTCTCTATCTCTGCAGTACTCTCAGCCCCAGCAATGAAAAGTGAGGGGCTGTTTGCAGAATAATAGGTGATTCTCCTGCCCTTTAGAGGCTCAACTTGCTGGTTCAACAGCATTCCCAGGCCCTTCTACCCAGCAGAGCAAGGGGCAAAATTTAATTGTCCTTGACATTCACTTAACTCCTTTTAGTTGTTTTTTCTAGCTGTAATTACATTTGCTTTAGTTGGTTTCTGTCATATCCCTAGCATTCTTTTAACAACTATGAATCTTGTCAAGGCTTTTAATGCTATTAGGACTGAAAAAACAACAACCCCATATCAACTAAACTGCCATTGTGTAGAGTAGGTATTCAGTCTCTTGTAAAATAAGTGATGAATGGCTATGCTTAGTGGATTTAGAAATACACCCACATCAACAACATGTACTTAGATCACTTACTAATAGCCCCAAATTTTTAATGAAATTCCTGCATGGATGTTTTCCTGTTGCACTATCATTTATTATTATTTACAGTATTAACAGGAGTGTTGTATGTAAGATATGGGAGCTAATTGTTGTGATCTACTTGGCACTGGAGAGGCCTCACTTGGAGTACTATGTCCAGTTCGGGGCACCACACTTTAAGAAAGATGTGGACAAATTAGAAAGAGTACAGAGGAGAGCAACAAAAATGATAAAATATTTAGACAACCTGACGTATTGGGAAAGGTTAAAAAAACTGGATGTGTTTAGTCTTGAGAAAAGAAGACTTGAGGGCGGGGGCTGTGGAGACCTGATAAGTCTTCAAATATGTAAAAGGTTGTTATAAAAAGGATGGTGAACAATTGTTCTCCATGGCAACTGAAGGTAGGACAGGAAGTAATGGGCCTAATCTGCACCAAGGGAGATTTAGGTTAGATATTAAGAAAAAAATTCTAACTATAAGCATAGTTAAGCACTGGAATAGTCTTCCAAGGGAGATTATGGAATCCCTGTTTTTTGAGGTTTTAAGAGCAGATTAGATTGATTTTTAGTAGGCAAGGCCTCAGTCACTAAAATTAGCAGATTGGTTGTGTGAGAAAGTGCCAACATAGTCACTTTGCTGACCATAACTAATCTTTAAACGCTGCAGAACACTACACAACTCTGATTCAAATAGCCAGAATTTAAATAACTGGTTGCTTCATCTTACATTTTGATTTTTATCACTGAATCCTAAGAAAACTACCTTCTACAACATTCTAGGTTCTAGCTTTTTCATCTGTGTCCTATACAAGCATTGTAACCAGAGCTGTGTGCAGCAGGGTGGCTTCATTTCACAGTGTGACGTTGCAGACTTTTCCCTTAGTTTCTATTCATGTGTGGTTCACATTCTTTGAGATTTCCTTACAGTTGCAGGTTCCAACAGAACTACAATCTCAAAGCAAAACTCAGGTGAAATTGTAAATTTTTCATGCCTTTGATTCAGAATTGTAAGGATTGTCCTGGGTGCTCCAAAAAGATTCATTGGACTCAGCAAACCTTTCCACAAAGCTTTTTTCACTCTGGAGTTTGTAATGAAATATAAAGCCAGGTGAGTTTCTAGAAAGGATTTCAGGTTTTGTAATGAACACTTTCCCCAGCTCTGCTTGTAACAAATACATCTCTTCTAGTCCATTTCCTTAGGGTGGCTCCAGTTAGCTGTAACTTCACAAGAATGTCAGATATTTTCAGTATCAGGGGGTAGCCGTGTTAGTCTGTATCTACAAAAACAACAAGGAGTCTGGTGGCACCTTAAAGACTAACAGATTTATTTGGGCATAAGCTTTTGTGGGTAAAAACCTCACTTCTTTGGATGCAGGTTGGTTTTTACCATGAAAGCTTATGCCCAAATAAATCTGTTAGTCTTTAAGGTGGCACCAGACTCCTTGTTGTTTTTGTAGATATTTTCAGCAATGTTATATTACAAATAGGAATATTTGCATGATCCAAAACTTAAAAACTGGAGCTCTCCTGAATCTGTCCTCTTTTATCATGGAATATGCTGCCTTTCAGGCATCATGTGCACTCTCTCAAACACCACTAAGACTTTCCATATTACTTTACCATGAATACAGCGTACAGTAGATATTGCTACATTCATTCAAATGGACACATTTTTAAAGAAGCCTCAACCCAGTTTCTATTTGTTCAGGGGCTGAGACTAAGTCTTCCTATGTGTGTGTACACTGCTTAGCTTAACTGGCCTCATTCCTCATTGGGACCTCTGGACACTACTGTAATACAAATACTGTTATTGTGCCCAAAGTCAATGATGCATACAAATTAGGTAAAGAAACGCCTAAAATGCTAATAGTTTTTAACCCAAAAATAGAGGCTAGATTGAGGCACCTTTACAAATTTAATCTTAATATCTTCATCTGTAATATTTAGAAATGTTTCTGCTATGGCTGTGGATTTCTAGTATAACAATTTGCTTTCTCCATCTATTCTAACTTCCTTCCTCTAGGGTGTTTATAGTGACGATCACTCTAGTATCTAAAACTACTCCCTTCTATTTGGGACAGCAGTCTACCGGGGAGATAATGTTAGATGGCTAGTGAAAAAGTATAGTCATGTGATCCAGCCAGCCAGGTAACAGAACTTTGTATGTGTGATTTGATTGGACATAGGATGAATTAAAAAACATCTGTAATTGACTTCTGAGCCAAACATGTTGCTGTTGTTTGCATATGCAATCTAATTACACCTCTACCCCGATATAACGTGACCCGATATAACACGAATTCGGATATAACGCGTTAAAGCGGTGCGCCGGGGGGACGATTCTGCGCACTCCGGCGGATCAAAGCAAGTTCGATATAATGTGGTTTCACCTATAACGCGGTAAGATTTTTTGGCTCCCGAGGACAGTGTTATATCAGGTAGAGGTGTATTAACGATGATTCCAGAGTTCCCTACTGTTGATCCCTATTGAGTTAAGCGATAGAAAACAGCTGAATTATCACATGACTTATCAAACAATCAGGAGCCAAACATTCATTTTATAGTTCTTCCACAAGAATAGGATTTCAGGTTCACCAAGCCAAACAGAGCTGGTAAAACCTGGATATAGGAACCTAGATTTTGCAGGTAGCCATCACTGCCTTATGTTGCCCAGTGATGTATTTGAATGTGATGATAGGCAGAAGTTTAACAATGTGGTGGTTAATTGACAGCACATGGCCCTTGCTTCATCCTGGAAACATTTTTGAAGGCTTTGATTCTTGTGTATTGTGTGCGCCTTGGAGTTGTATGAAATTTCTGATTGTCTACTCAAATAATTGCCTTTTAAAGAGCTCTAAATCACCGTATCTGTCTTAATATTTTCCCACGTGCAGTTTAATATTTTTGGCATTTGTCAGCATATCTCAAATACCATAGAGACTGTGTTACTGTTTTCTTGAATTGGGCAATGCACTTTAATATTAAGCTTTTAATATATGTACCCTTTCTACTGGATATCAATGTACATGCACCTTTTGGCTTTTTATAGAAATAACTATGTACAGAGAAATAGTTAGGCTTTTAAAACATATTCTTCAGTTACACTGGAAGTATTGCTATTAGTAAATCTGTTCTTATGCAGCCTAATCTAAAAATCCTTTTAGAATAGGGCCCATTAAAGACTTTTAGTCTTGAATTCTAGGACTTTGGGAGGCTGTGCATGTAGTCAGACATACACATTTATACTTGAGAATTGATTTGCACAGGGCATGCTGACTGGAACATAAATGTGCTGGCCTGCTTGCTACTCAACTTCCAACCTTACTATGTGGAACGTCCAACACATCTGAATGCATCTTTTTCATTTGAAATTACTTCTGCCTTCCATTTTGCAGGAACTTTATTTGATGACGACTGTGGAGCAAACTGACCTTCATGCTTTAATTGGATCATAAACTCAGCCATGTGATCCTTTAACTGTTGCTAGATTAAATACTGTATTTTTAATAGCACAATATAAATGTCTAAAATATTCTCATTTTGGCCAATAGTGATTTACACTCCTGAAGATGAGAATATTCCTGTAAATATTCAACTCTTCTGTTGATTAAACAGCTTACACTGTTGTTTTTCCCTGCAATGCAGAGCAGTGAAAACAAATCTGAGGTGATTTTCATTGAGAGCTCACAAATGGGTTTTATGGCAGATGCTCTTCATTTAATGAGTTGAGTCACAGTCAGATCTGGGATTCTTTTACATTTTACATGTGTAATTGAGGTACAATAATAAGCTGCTTGATTTTAAAAACAAATTGAAGTATAAATAAACCAACAGGTGTTTGTACTTGTACAGGAAACAGCCATTTCCTGCCTCCGCAGAGATTTTGTTTGCCTCATTAAAAATAAATGATTTGACCAAAAGTTGAAAAGTACAGTGCAACTTCTAAAAACTTTTAGTGCATGAACTAGGAAGCCCAAAATACTCTTGGGGCTGAACAGCTCATGAAAATACTGAGGTTATATATTTTCCAAAAAACACAATCCCGTCAAGTGCCAGATACTGCATTCCTTAATGCCCTAAATTACGGCATTAATACAGTGCAGGTGATGGTACTGTATTTGCAAATCATTGGTTATTAAGAGAGGGAAAAGGTATTCACGTCAACTGCTGTGAATAATCACTGGTCATCCATGCTGGGTTCTGCTGCTGTCTTTCAATTTGAAATCAACATTTCCAGAATCCTCTGCCTTTCATAAACACCTCTTCATTTGTCATCTGTATATTTTTGCTGCCAACCTCTGTTTGCACTGAGTTTACAAGCAGAATAAATACCTTTTAATTAATCAGAAATGCTGTGGTGTTTAAAATCCTTGACTGACTCAAGACTAGGCTGTTTCTCTTTGCTCTTAGTTATGGGTGACTTGGTATTTCTGGTTTACTTTCATGACTTGTGCCCTTGGAACCTGTGACCACCTCATGACTCCTAATGGTTATCATTGCAGGGTTGTGTTTTCTCTGTGGGTGAAGTTCACTCGTGGTATTGTTGATTCATTCACAGTAATGTTTAAAATAAATAAAAAATCCATCTTTCCAGCTGAGCAGAGGGTCAGTGATGTGCTGGCACTGGGCACCACTCCATCCCATACTGAGCTGTACAGCCCCTGGGTGGGATTATCAAAAGCACCTACATGACTTTCCCTGTCAAGTGTAAGGCGCACTAGTCCTGTTAACTAAGTCACTTAAGATGCTTTTTAAAATCCCAGCCCATGACCGCTCTCATCTTCAAAATCTCACTGAAGCCAATGGCAACTGTGGTCAATGTTTTCAAATGTAGGCACCTAACTAGGAGGTCTCAAGCCCCTGCAGCTCCTATTAGCACAAATGGGTGTGCAGCACCTCTGAGAATGTAGACACTTATCTATGTGTCTAAATATGTCTTTAGATACGTGACTTTTAGGACCAATATTTTCAAACCCAAGTGCCTAACTTGGTAACACTGCATCTGGATCACTGAATCTTTTCCTATGATGGGGCCTTGTACCTGTAGGACAGATCATTTCACCCTCTTGTGCCCCAGCAGTACCTGCAGCGCCTTCTGCAGCACTGTGTCAGAGGGGAGACCACACTGCCTTCTCTTTCCCCTTGACCTGCACATGTGCTGCTGTCGTGTTCATCTTTCTCTGCCTCCCTTAAGAGAGTGGAGGTCACTTTCCTCAAGAGCCCCCATCCAGTGGTTTCCCCAGATGAAACAATCCATTACAATTCAGTTTACATTGAACTAAACAAAAGTATTTATTGTAATAAAAAAGAGTTTGATACTAAATGCCTGAAATTTAGCTGTAATGGATGTTTTCTTGTCTACATCTACCCATTTATTCACTCAAGCTTTTCTATGGCACTCTCCTCACTGTTGTCTGAGTCCTTTCAAACACTAATGGATTTAGCTTCACAATATTCTTGAGAGCTAGGTCAATATTCTCCGTGCTTTACAGAGAGGAAACGAGACACACAGAGGTGAAGCAATTAAACCAAGGCCACACAAGGAGTCTCTGGCAAAGCCTGGAATTAAACCCACGGCTTGTGAGATCCAGTCCAGTGCCAGATCATCTTTCCCTCACTCTTAAGTTAGAGAATATTTATAAAATGCTGACACATCTTCTTTCTGCACATCTCCCTGTCTCCTGTACTGACGGTCATGTGCCTCTGGGAAGGAATGGTTCCCAGAACACCAGCTTACCTATTGACACTCCCCATACACACACCTGCCTTTGAGGTGCATTGTAAATGTAAACACCAGCATTTGATTAAAAGAGCCCCCCTTGTTGAACTTGGCTGGGACACAAAAGCAGAATTCCCTTGTCTCCTGTTTTTAATATTAATAATAATAATGTGCCTTCATTTTAAATTCATCTTTTGGGCTCAGCTTTACTTTGTCCTCCATTGTCCAAACAGAATATTGGGTCTTTCCTAAACTCCTAAAGTTAGTGTAAGAAAAAATCCTTTCCAGTGTGGCATTACCTTGGGTATGATCTGGAGCAATGAACAGTTTCCCCCCCTCAGTTCTCCATCCTGGAGTGCCTTTTACACTGCTTTGCTTTCACACAGCCTTCAGCATGTGTGTTACTCCCAGTTACGTTGTATGAGTGTTGTGGCCAGCCACTCATGAATTACACTGCAGAGCAACACCGGTAAATTCCCAGTCCCAGACTTTCCCCAGAAATGTACATCTTGTACTGCCCAGCTCTCTCCTGGACAATACAAGCTCATACAAAATCTGTGATTTTATTAATAGAAAATGATATGCAGAAATCCTATTATCCCAAATGGAGTTTCCCAAACATTTCAGTCCAAACACATTGGTTTAGATAAAACAATAAAACAAATTTATTAACTAGAAAAGAGATTTTAAGTGACTACAAGTAATGAGGCATAAAAGTCAGAATTGGTTACAAGAAAATAAAAATAAAGCAAAACTAATACCTAACTTAACAAGCTAAGTGAATTCAAAGAAAAAAATCTCTCACCACATGTTTCAGCAGTCTTACTGGCTGAATTTCTTTCATTCAGAATCCCTCCCCAGTCCAATGCTGCTTCCTTTGTTCTTCAAGTGTTATTGATGCTATGGGTAGAGAGAAAGGGAGAGAGAATTTGGGTTGTCTGCTCTCCCTTCTTATAGTTTGAGAATAATCTCCAGCTGAGGTTCAGGAGGCAGCAAGTCTGTGTGAACGGGAACCTCCAGCTGTTTCTTTGTCAAGAAGTAGATTTTTGCCCATATCCTCTTTCCTGACAAAGATTGGCCACTTAATTGGGTGATGGTCCATTTGATTTTGTTGACATCTGGCTGAAGCACTGGCTAGACTTTCGTTTCTGGGAAACTGGTTTGTGGCTGCTCTCCCAGACTTGAAACATGTCTTAGTAATACCATACAAAGGAATATTATAACTTTACATGCAATGTTTCCACACGTATTTTACCAGGACTATAATGATCAGCAAATTACGAGTTTTCAAATGAAACCTCAGAAGGCATACTTTGTACGAAATTTATCATTGTCCTGCAAAAGGGGTAAATATAGGAGTGCAGACTGTCACATCCATATCTCTAAACAACTCTTTCCTGTATCACAATTAACTCCTAACCATTCCTCTGCAAGCCAAAGTCCAGCCCAACTGTGGCAATGGAAGGTTCAGGCTTTCATTTTGTAGTCTAGAAACCCAGAGTTAAATTGTAAACATGTCAGGCTGTCTCTACCAGTCTACACAGGAAATTGGTCTTTCTCATTGCTTTCTGCAAGTGTAGGAAACACAGCTTTACCAGAATTAGAGCTGGTTGAAAATTTTTTTTCCCCCTTGTGGAAAAAAATTTGGAGCAAAAAATCAATCACCAATCTTTTTGCCTAAAATTGAAATATTTTGATTCTGAAATTCTGCTGTGATGCCTCATGGGAGTGGTAGTTTGGGTACTCATGTTCCCATTCTCCTCCTTAGGCTGGGCTCCCCACTTGGCCTACATTTCCCATGATACATCATGGTTTTCCCTCTTGGTGAGGGGAGATAGTGCATCATTCCCATGTTGTGGCTGCCATGCATCATAAAACGTGGAGTTCAGCTTGGGAGTCCAGCCTATAGAGAATGGGGGAATGAGGCAACTGAACTACAACTCCCATGAGGCACTGCAATGTGATTTTTGGAATAAAAATATTTGGGGTTTGGGCCAAAAAACCAACATTTTTCTGGTTATCAGTTCAGTTTTACAAAAAAAAAAATCAAAAGAATTTTCCAGAAAGCCCATGCTTTTTGCCAAAAAACTTGGTTTGTAGAAAGCCCCATTTTCCATGGAAAATTTTTGACCAGCTGTTATGGTTCCAGCGTGAGTTTTACAGTTGAACATTCATTCCCTCTGTCCATGGGCACCCTTCCAAGTGACTAGGACCTACACCTATATTTCTTTTAGGGTCGAATTCCATGATTCATCCCACTTTTAGACTTGAGTCCCTAAGTCACAGCACCCATATTCACCAGTGCTGTGTCCTCTGGGTTTTGGACTCTGTCATAGACTTCCTTTCTGCAGTATGAAAATGCAGTCTCTTCAAAATAAAGTATATATTTATCCATAGGAACATAGGGATGAAAGGGTTAAAACAACAAGAGCTCTATACACACATTATCTTACCTAAACCTGAACCTTTTCCAGTTTCAGTAGGTCCACTTGTCCTAGGCACCCCACAGCACTAGAGCTGGGCAAGATGGTGCCCCTGCAGCTGCTGCCATGGTCTCAGTGTGATTCTCTGTCAGTGTCTCACCCACTGAATTCCAACACCGTCTTTTGATCCATATCAAAATGCCTTTGCCTGTCCTGGGACCCCTGAACTTGGTCAATCTGATTTATGTATCTCTCCAAGAGGGTCAGAGGCAGCCTTCCAGCAGTGAATTTGTTTGCTAAGACCTGCAATTGAGAGAGAATCACTCTGCAGTCCTGGATTGCAAGCTATCACTTTAAGGGCGGGGAGGTTTCCTGCTCCTTGCAGGCCCAGGTGGTTCTGTATCAAAGTGTGTGAGCAGCATCAGTCTGGAAAGAATTAGCTTAAATCAGTTAAGCTCCCTCTCTGCCTTAGGGAGCAGCTTGTTTTCTCTCTGTGTTTCGAGGTTCATGTTTGTTATCATTCTCAATTTTACAAAATCCAGTAGTTATGCTGCAAACCTCACTCACTTCTCTAGGTGTATGCTGTGGTCATAACACTGCAGAGGTGTAAAACAACCCACAATTGAGTTAGCTCTTTGCCTGAATGCACCAGACAGCACAATAGTAATCCTAGAGGCAGAAATACATACAATATTTATAAAATATAATACAGATATCTCCAATGTTCATCACACCAGCTCTAGCCAGGATGATTATCCTTGTGTATGATAAGAGGTGGAGAACTGAAGTCCTCAGAGACTCTCATTGAAGTTTCTTAGCTCACATATGTGGTAGCTTGAAGCTACAGGGCATCCAGACAGAGAGGGCTGAGGTCCAAGCTTGGGTATGTACTTGTTGCTACTTTGTTTTCTGTGTAACACTCCTTTACAGTTCTAGGAATCCATTGTCTTCAGGAGGCAGCTGCCATTTTCTTTTCAGTTCAGATGCATGTGCCACAGGAGACCCACACATTAGGGACTTCTTTCTTTCGTGTTAAAGTATAACCAGAGACCTCGTGTTGGTGCTCTGAGAAGAGAACTTAAAAGCAGACGAATGCTAAAATGACCACTTATGGGACTTTGAAGGGCCTCCAGTTTAATGCAAAAGAAGAATCTGGCTAGAGTTTTGCTGTCTTTCCATGCAGATGCTGTTGAAGACAGTGGCATGAAAAGATCTGTTTTTCTAACTGTGCTGGGAAAGGTGCCTTTGGTAGCCCCTAATGCCTACCATGTCCTACAGGACCTAGGCACAATGGGGTTTAAGGACTTAGAGGAGATTTATAAAGGTGTGGTGTGCCAAAATCGTAATAGGCCCATAGTTCTATTACACAAAACACAGGATAGGCTCAGGGGAGGGACTGTAAGTGGCATGAGCCTTCTTGCTGTAGAGGCATGGGGAGGAACTGGGCAGCAGGCTCAGTACCTAGAGATCCCATTCGGAAGCAACAGGAAGCCTGGGGCCAGAGAACTCAAATGGGAAATCTCTGGGGATATGCTGGGAAACTTACAAGTGTAAGAATCTGGCCTGGGACCAGCAAGTTAAATACGAATCTGCAGGGAGGCAGCTGACCTTTAAGTTAGCCTGAGTCTTGTGCTCTGCAAGCCAGAGAGGCACCAGAAACTGGTCACCTGCTGAAGGCACTGGGAGGAGGAAGAGAGGCTCCAGGAGGGAGGTCACAGGCCATGCTGCAGTTCCTGGCCAATGTGGAGTTGGCTCTCGGGGTGGGGGCAGTGTGTGGAGACCCCCTGCCACCCTCCCTTCCGCCCTGGGGCCGCAGGGATGTGCCGTCCGTTTCTGGGAGCAGTGCAGAGCCAGGGCAGGTAGGAAGCCTGCCTTAGCCCCGCTGGGCCGCTGGACTTGCCGGGAGGAGTTGAGGAAGGGAGTGGGAGGGGTTGATCAGCGGGCCCGTGGACCCCCTGGAGTACCCTTGGGGACCCCAGATTCAGAAACGCTGGATTGGAAGGATTGTGAGCTGCAGATGGAAGGAGCAGTCAACAGACATGGGTACAGAAGCCAGCACACTTGGGGTATTCGATACTCAGGGTCTTTTGGGGAGGGTATATGAGGGGCACTGGGCACTTAACAGATATACAGGAATTTCACAAATAAAGGGCAGGGACTGCTTTGTGTCAGTATAGTGCCTAGTGCAGTGAGGTTGGTTTGTGGCTGAGATGCCTATTAATTAACAACAATAAATGAAGGTCACCATGCTGTGAGGAGCAGTTGGGGTGGGAAAAGTCACAGAGAGACCTCGATGCCATAGGGTGATGGGTGGGGCAAGTGAACTCGTCATCTCTGACTGGAGAGTTACTGTACAGCAACAGGGAACAGATAATTTCGTGGTGGGTTTTCTCTGGTTTCCTTCTGCCCTTTACAAAAATCCCTGTTTGTGTGTCAGCCTGACTCTCCACACAGAACTGCCTGGCTTGCCTGCAGATCAGCACTAGACTAAGAACCAAGCACGTTTGCTTTTGTGTCGTGGTTAGAGCTGGTTGGGAATTCTTGGGCAAAACTTTTTTTTATTGTGGCTGGAAGGCGCTGATTTGTCATACCAGTTTGGATAAAAGTTTCCTCAAGTTGGAATGAAATTTCTGGTCAGAGAGACAGACAGACAGCTTGAGTGACTTTCCCATATTTAGTGTGGTCTTGTCCAGGGAGGAGATAACTCTGGAGTTGATAGCAGAATGGTTACTGCTTCAACTCGGCCTCTGTTGGATGAGTCTTGAGGCGAGTGGTAGAAGTGTAGGAGCACAGGATGGCCCAGTAGTTAGGTTAGCTGGCATATTGGGAGACCTGGCTTCAAGTCCTTGCTCTTTTACAGGGTTGGGTGCGACCTTGGGAAAGCCAGGTGGGGGGAAGATTTTCAAAGTCACTTGAGCATGAAATTCCCATTAAAACAACGAGGAGTCCGGTGGCATCTTAAAGGCTAACAGATTTATTTGGGCATAAGCTTTCGTGGGTAAAAAAACTACTTCTTTGGGGTTTTTACCCACGAAAACTTATGCCCAAATAAATCTGTTAGTCTTTAAGGTGCCACCGGATTCCTCGTTGTTTTTGTGGATACAGACTAACACGGCTACCCCTCTGATACTAAATTCCCATTGACTTTCAATGGGAGGCAAGTGCCATTTGTGCCTTTGAAAAATCTCCCTCTTTGTCTCTCTGTGTCTCAATTCCCACTCTTTAAAGTATGGGATAATAGCACTGCCCAACTTCACAGGGATGTTGTGAGGACAGGTACGTTAAAGATTGTGAGGTGCAGCATTATAGTAACAGGAGTCCTACCGGTATATGTATAGAAAGGACTAACAGTGTTCAAGAAAACTTCTTGTCCTTGCTTCCACCAGAGGGAGCCCCTCTGTCCAATAATGAACACTTATATCTCACCTCCTGCTGCTTCTGGTCTATTTCATATTCGTGCAGCTTTGCAAAAGCATCTCAACGGCTAATCATCAGACAGCAGCTGCCAGGCAGGTGTCAGGCTTCTCTTTTCTTTTTTGATTTGATCTCTCTCTCTTTTAATATATTTCTTTTCAGAGGGTGGGCTCTGGCTTCCCTCTGGAACTGGCTCCTTAGAAGTGCATCTGCCTGAGGAATTCTGGGCTCAGGAGGATTTGGGTTGTTTTTTTTTTAACACCTTTTCTTAGGGTCTTATTAAAAATAAGAAAGGTGCTAGGATGGAAAAGGAGAGCAGGACGCCTACCAGGTATGGATCATTGGAGTCAACCAAGTGGACAGCTGCAGACCCAGCCAAAGGTGAGAGCGCTTTGCATGCATGCGGAGCAGCCAGGCATCCCCTGAGATCCCTGCCCGATGAGAGAGCTCAGCCACCTCTCCAGGCAACGGACTCAAATCCGCACTCAGTGCCTGCAGAGCCTGCTGATGAATAACACACCGTCTGAGCTGGACCTCAGTTGGACTGGTCTCCTAGCTCCCTTCTCTACGCCCACCCCTGCTAGTGACTGTGATGGGGGTACACAGCAATCAGAGGGGGTGGATGTTTAGAAATGTTCGGTGCCTCTGATGGTTTTTCTCATCACCTTGAAAGTTTTACAAGGTTAAGTCAGGGACTTTGCCTTCCTCCCCCCCTAGGGCTAGGGGGTTGTTGGTGGCACGGGGGGAGGGTCTTGGGGTGCCCGCATAGCTCATTGGCAGGGTGAAGGCAATAGGCATTTTCAAAGCAGTCCTTTTCTGCTCAGCCGCAGGGACATAATAGTGGCAGGCACTGGAGAAAGCAGGTGATCAGGCTCATGAGTAGGAAAACTTGGCTGGGAACCAAGAGTTCTGTGTTCATTCACAAAATCAACTCACACCAGCTCTTCCAGGCGGGAGTTTGTGCTGCGAGAGCACAGAGGTGGCAAAACTCCAGCACCTTTGGGGACGCAGATGAGGGAAGGGATGGATGACAGGGTTAGAGTAAATGAGAAACGTCCTAGCTTGTCTCTCTGGGTGGAGAAAGTATTAAAAGATAACACATCAGTCCCCAGAGCCCCCCAAAGCTGTGACTGCCTTTGAAAAATGATCCCCTCCTGGCTCCAATGGCTCATTGTTAATATGATTCTTGAGAACATCATGGTGAATAATGAAGATGAGGGCAAGATTCAGGAATTTACACATTCACGATGCTGCTAAATATTATTAGTTTCTGCTTTACAGTTCCCCAAGTGAGCGTCTCAGGGCTGGCAGTTCCGGCAACAGCTGTGCTGGGGAGATTGATGGTTATCCATTTATCCAGAATATTTATGCTGAGTAGATGGTGTCTATTTATTCAAGTACGCAACTGTGTGATCAATGCCACCACAGAAATCTACATCCTGGGAGAGGTAGCTGGGCTTCAGATACACAGCAGCAGCTCTTTTATCGGCTGCTACATAACAGTGTGGGGAGTGTGGGCTAGTGGTTAGAGCAATGAGCCAAGGGGAGGGGGCAGGACTCCAAGGTTCTCTTCCAGATGCAGCTGCTCGTTTGCTCTGTTTTCTCAGGAACCTCATTTCCCTGCTCTGTACCTGTTTCTCCCCCTGTGAAATGGGGATGATCACAGAACTGTAGAGCTGAAAGGGACCTCGAGAGGTCATCATGTCTGGCCCCTTGCACTGAGGCAGGACCAAGTAAACCCAGACCATCCTGACAGGGGTTTGTCCAACCTGTTCTTAAAAACCTCCCATGATGGGGATTCCACAACCTCCCTTGGGAGCCTTTTCCAGATCTTAACTACCCATAGAGTTAGAAAGTTTTTCCTAATATCTAACCTAAATCTGTATGCTGCAGATTAAGCCCATTACTTCTTGTCCTACCTTCAGTAGATGTGGAGAACAACTGATCACTGTCCTCTTTATAACAGCCCTTAACATATTTGAAGGCTGTTATGAACTCTTCCCTTCTCATGACTAAACATACTGAGTTGTTTCAACCTTTCCTATAGGTCACATTTTCTAAATATTTTATCATTGTTGCTCTCCTCTGCACACTCTCCAGTTGTCCACATCTTTCCTAAAGTGTGGCAGCCGGAGCTGGGACACAGTACGCCAGCTGAGGCCTTACTAGTGCTCAGTAGAATGGGACAATTACCTCTCATGTCTTACACACAACACTCCTGTTAATACATCCCAGAATGACATTAGCCTCTTTTGCAACGGCATCACATTGACTCATATTCAATGTGTGATCCACTATGACCCCCAGATCCTTTTCAGCAGTTCTACCACTTAGCCAGTTATTCCCCATTTTGTAGTTGTGCATTTGATTTTTCCTTCCTACATGAAGTACTTTGCACTTCTCTTTATTGAATTTCATCTTGTTGATTTCAGACCAATTCTCTAATTTGTTGAGATCATTTTGAATGCTAATTCTGTCCTTCAAAGTGCTTGCAACCCCTCCCATCTTGGTGTGCTGTGCAGATTTTATAAACACATTCTCCACTCCATTATCCAAATCATTAATGAAAATATTGAATAGTACCAGACCCAGGATCAACCCCTGCAGGACCGCACTAGATACACCCTCCCAGTGGATGCCAATCATTGATGATTACTCTTTAAGTACAGTCTGTCAGCCAGTTTTGCATCCACTTTATAGTAATTTAATCTGGACAACATTTCCCTAGTTTGTCTATGACAATGTCATGTGGGACTGTGTCAGAAATCTTCCCTCCCGAGGGGCGCAGGTGGGCTTTTGAGGCTTAATTAATTCATGCTTTCCTTGTATTGAAGGTGATGCAATCCTACAGTGGTAATGCTGTACTGTTCATATTGTGCTTTCTCTACCTCAGCAATGGGCAGAGAGTGGAGCCCAAATCTAGGGCTGACCAGAAAACAAAAATTCTGATTTGTGGAACATGTGGAGGTTTTGACATTTGTTTCTGTTCCAACTAGAACAAAACAGAGACCTTTTGAAATTTTTTGTGAGTCAGAGAAACACACCCAAGAATAGCCAATAGCCCAGTGTGAGAGCAGTCACCTGGAATGTAGTAGAGCCAGGATTAAGTCCCTGATTTGGAGCAGAGATATGAATCTGGGTTTCCCACATCCCAGATAGTACTCACACCACCAGGCTGTTCTGGGGCAGGTCTCTGTTTGGTTTTGACCATAAGATCCCCCTTGGACCTGATAAACCTTTCCTGACCAAAGTGGCATCGCAACCAATGTATTTCCTTGAAAAGTTTTGGTTTGATGAATCAGCATTTTCCAGCAAAAAATGTATCTCTGCAAAATTCTTGACTGACTCGTCTTAACTTTCCCTCTCTCAATCCTGATATCACACCTGGCTCACACTTTGCTCCTTTCTCTGGAGCCTTCCATCCAGCCATTCTCTGAGCTCCCCACTTCTGTCTTCTGCCAATTACATATCTTCCCTTATTGAACTAATTACCTCCTTAGCCCAGCCATTGCCCCCAAGTGTCAACAATCTCCACCATAATAGGTTAATTTCTCCCAATTAAGCCAATATATATTCTCTGTTACACAAGTGACCAGGGTTCTACAGCTAGCACTCTGTCGCAGAGATCACAGGATCTGGCTGTGCTACGAGTACCCGGAGGAGATCACGTGAATCCAGAGGTTGACTGACTTCAGAAAATGCTCCAAAACCTTTCTCCTCAACAAAGCCTTTGCACTGTGAGACCAACACTCACATACAGATATCCCCTTCCCCCCCAAACCTCAACACTGACCTTCCCTTCCTCCCCAAACCTCAACACTGACCCCCTTCCACTCCACACCCCAAAAGTGACCTTCCCATACACCCCCAAAGCTCAACACTAACCCCCTTCCACCCAACACTGACGTTCCCTTACACCCCAACCTTCAAAACTGACCCCGTTACACCCCAACACTGACCCCCTTCAACTCAACACTGACCCCCCTTCTGCCCAACAATGACCCCCAAACCTCAAGACTGACTCCCCTTTGATCCAATACACCCCAACATTGACCCTCCTTCTATATCTACACTCCATCGCTGAGCCCTCTTCTATCCAATGAACCTCATATCTGACCTCCCTTCTACCCAATAAGCCCCAAACATTGACCCCCTTCTACTCCAAACACCAAAAGTGACCTCCATTCTACCCCCAAAACCCAACACTGACCACTTCTACTTCCCTCAAATCCCCCAAACTGACCCCTTCTCCCCTTAATTCTCCCAACACTGATACCCCCTCAACCCTTAAACTCCAAATATGACCCCCTTCTGCACCAAACCCAAACACTTACATTACCTTCCTTCTTCCCAATAAACCTCAACCCTGACCGCTTTCAGCCCCCAAAACGCCATCCATTGGTCTGACCCAGTATGGCCATTCTTACATTCTTATGTGATCAAGTCATCCCTTAACCTTCTCTTCGTTAAGCTAAGTCTATCACTATAAGTCATATTTTCTAATCCTTTATTCATTCTCGTGGCTGTTCTTTGAACCTCTTCAATTTATCAACATCCCTCTTGAATTGTGGGCACCAGACCTGGACACAGCACTCCAGCAGCGATCACACCAGTGCACACACAGAGGTAAAATATCCTCTCTACTTCTATTTGAGATTTCCATTTATGCATCCAAGAATTGCATTAGCCCTTTTGGGTCCCATATTTCTAGTCATATGTAATCACAGTAGCTTTGGGGTAGCAGTTCTGCCTGCCTAGACTGTGCCAGCATTTCAGACTGTTCTGCGGGCTCCTGTTGGCTCAGTGCCATGGCACCGGCCCCCAGCACACACATGCTCACCCTTCCTGACAAACCACTGGCTCTGGCAAAGAGATTGCTTGCTGAGCAACAAAAATTATTAAATTTGGCAGCTCTCAAGACTTCTGGAGAAGTCTTGAAAAGTCTTGAAAAAGCTCAGCTTTTGCAATTGATTCCACCCTCGATAGAATGTGTGACCTCCTGGGACATTGGTGTAGGCTTAGTCACATGTCACCGGGGCTGTTTTAAGTAGAGGCGTCTGGAGTTCCTGCATCAATGTGTGGGAGTGTCCAGCTTGGGCTGTAGATCTGTTGTTAGGTAGGAGGCCTCTAAGGAAAACCCAGGTTGCTGAATCAGACCTGGAGGTAATGCCCCTGCAGGGCTCTAGGGGGTGCTGTGCTACCAAAGGATGAGAGGTAAAACTTTGCCCCTCATCATTTTTGGTCCTTAAGCATCCACTAGCCTTTGCTGCAAGCATTTGGTTGTGGACAATGATTCCCTGGTTGCTGCCTTCAGCCTCCATGGTCTCTCCCTGGGGTTTCAATAGGAGCAGTGTGACAGATCCAGGGTGGCAGATGGGTTGCACCCCAGGAGTTGTGGCACGGTAGCAGAGGGTGAAGCGATGCCAAAGAACCACAGAAATCAAACAGCTGTCGCCGGTAGATGACTGGACAACTGGGTTGTCCCACCTGTGCTCCTTATGATGGGCCTCCCCATCCCAGGAAGTCTCTATGAGGCCAAATCTGTGATGGGCTGAGCACAATTGGGCCCTATGGGTTTCTCAGTCTCTTCTCACGGTTAAGTGGTGGGATTGTGACTGAAGTACATCACTCCTTCCCCCTTATGATTATTTATATTACATCAGTTCCTAGAAGCCCCAACGGAGATCAGAGTCGGCTGTGCTAGGTGCTGTACAAACACATAGGGAACAATGGACCCTACCCTGAAGAGCTTACAGCTGAAATAGACAAAAAGAAGCATCATTATTCCCATATTACAATTGGGGAAACTGAGGCACAGAATGAGGCAATGACCTGCCCAAGGTCAGACAGGGAAATTGTGGCTGAACTGTAGTCACCTGTATCCAAATCCACTGCCAAAACCACAAGGCCATCCAGCTAGGGATGCATGCAATGACCTCTCAGTGGCTGCCTGACACCCTCTCCCCCCCACCATTCCTACCCATGGTTCCTCTAGGGCAAGGCTGTGGCACAACACTGTAGGGGAAGGGGAATGTATGCTGCTTATGCTCCCTGTGGATGTGGATAAAGGGCTGATTCCGCCAGGTCTCCGCTCTTACTGATTGCAATGGGAATTGAAAGCACTCAGCAACTCTCGGCAGCTCACAGTGTAGAGAGAACCTCAATCCCTGGGATTGCCAATCAATCAGGCATCTTTCATCATGACCCCAGTAGCCGTAACTGTCAGCGTGGATTTGTCAAGAACAAATCGTGTCAAGCCAAACTAGTAGTTTTCTTTGGCAGGGTAACAGGGCTTGTGGATGGGAGGAAGTGGTAGATGTGGTATATCTTGACTTTAGTAAGGCTTTTGACAATGTCTCACATGACCTTCTCATAAACAAACTAGGGAAACACAACCTACTATAAGGTGGGCATAACTGGTGGGAAAACTATTCTCAGTAGTTATCATTGGTTCATAGTCAAGCTGGAAAGGCATATCAAGTGGGGTCCCACAGGGATCAGTTCTGGGTCTGGTTCTGTTCAATATCTTCATCAGTGATTTAGATAATGGCATAGAGAGTACACTTATAACGTTTGTGGACGATACCAAGCTGGGAGGGGGTTGCAAGTGCTTTGGAGGATAGGATTAAAATTCAAAATGATCTTGACAAGTTGGAGAAATGGTCTCAAGTAAATAGGATGAAATTCAATAAGGACAAATGCAAAGTACTCACAATCAGTTACACACATACACAATGGGAAATGACTGCTTGGGAAGGAGTTCTGTGGAAAGGGATCTGGGGGTCATAGTGGATCTCAAGCTAAATATGAGTTAACATTGTAACGCTGTTGCAAAATACAGCAAATGTCATTCTGGGATGTATTAGCAGGAGTGTTGTAAGCAAGACATGAGAAGTAATTCTTCAGCTCCACTCCATGCTGATTAGGCCTCAGCTGGAGTATTGTGTCCAGTTCTGGGTGCCACATTTCAGGAAAGATGTGGAGAAAGTCCAGAGAAGAGCAACAAAAATGATTAAAGGTCTAGAAAACATGACCTTTGAGGGAAATTTGAAAAAACTGGGTTTGTTTGGTCTGGAGAAAATACGACTGAGAGGGGACGTGGTAACAGTTTTCAAGTACATAAAGGGTTGTTACAAGCATTAGGGAGACAAGAAGTAATGGGCTTAAATTGCAGCAAGGGAGGTTTACGTTGGTTGGATATTAGGAAAAACTTCCTGTCAGGGTAGTTAAGCACTGGAATAAGTTGCCTAGGGAGGTTGCGGAATTTCCATCATTGGGGATTTTTAAGAGCACGTTAGACAAACATCTGCCAGGGATGGGCTAGATAATACTTAGTCCTGCCATGAGTGCAGGGGACTGGACTAGATGACCTCTTGAGGTCCCTTCCAGTCTTCTGATTCTATGACGTAGCTCACTAGAAACACAGATCTGCTCCCAGCACTGTTGTGAGTCACACCCAGCTGGCTGATGGCTGTCTAAATGTTTCCACCAAAGCTGTATGCAGTGAAAGTCTGTAGCTATTACACTCCTCATTAGTGATGCTCTCTTCCCCAGGACAGTGTGTGATGATCAGATTGTCTCTGAGTTTAAATCAACACTCTGTTCTCTTCTGTGGGTTGCATGGTTGAAATGGGGCCTGTTGAGAGGTCATTTTGCTCCAATAATACATTATTGATCTTGCTGTCTAGCTCGGTTGTCATGTGCACAGTGCCTTGGGATGCCTGGCTGTCTGAGCAGCATGGTGTGATCACAGGCCCGCTGATGGGGCCATCTCTTTTCCCATCAGAAATGGAACACAGGAACTGCCCAGTGGGATCAGACCGGGGTCCCTCCAGTCCAGTGTCCTGGCCTAGACCACGGCCAGTACTAACTCCACTATTTTAAACCTCCGTACATATTCACTGGCTTCTCCTGACTGAATCACAATTAAATGGCACAAGGAGACTTTTGTGGAATAACAGGGGTCTGTGTCCTCTCATCCACAGCTCTACTTTCCATTCCCCTGGGATGGGTCCCCCCTTCCCATCATTTGGAGCCAAAAGGAAATTCTTTGCTTGCAATACCATGTAATGGACACTTAATCTTGCTGGACAATTATTTTCTCTGTGTCCCTTACTGTCCAAAGAGTACTGGCACAACTCAACGGGGACTTACAATCCCTTGGTCCTTATCTAATGCTCTCAGGAGCCAGGAGCGACAGGTTGGGGGCTGACTGGAACAATTTTTAAAGTAAAGTGTTTTCAAATGAGGTGAGAAATGGGCTATTCTTGTGTCTGGAGCTCCATGAAGCAGCCCTGTTCCTCCGTATGTCATCGCTAGTGAATGTCACCTCTGTATTTTCCAGATACACTAAATAACAGGTTTCAGAGTAGCAGCCGTGTTAGTCTGTATCCGCAAAAAGAACAGGAGTACTTGTGGCACCTTAGAGACTAACAAATTTATTAGAGCATAAGCTTTCGTGGACTACAGCCCACTTCTTCGGATGCATATGAGTGGGCTGTAGTCCACGAAAGCTTATGCTCTAATAAATTTGTTAGTCTCTAAGGTGCCACAAGTACTCCTGTTCTTTTTACTAAATAACAGGGAATCGGAGGGCGAACAAAGCACCATATAGGAACAAAATGAAACGTATTAAAAAAACCATGAACCTGCCAGCCAGGCTACGTTGCTGGATGCGAAATTACTGGTACTCTGACCAGTACTGCAGTATATACATTCTTAAATGCAGTGGAGGTTGCTAAAGACAAATAACTCTGGCCTACAATTTTTGAGAAGTCGTCTGCTTCAGAGATAAAATGTACTATTTATTATGTATTTTGATGTGCTGAATTCAAATATGACAATTAAAACAACTGATTGGCTACTGTTTCTAAGATATTTAAGTTTTTACATTTTATGTCTATGTATATTGTGTAGATAGTAGAGTTTTAATCATAAATTGTAAACCTAGGTCTTTTCATGTGTTTATGGTTGCTTTATATGATAATATTTCACCTGTCCTGTTTATATAACACTTTAAAAATCAGCAAAAGGGTTATATAAATAAAATTTATTATGAAACAAAAGGCAAAAAACTATTATGTACCTAGTTTAGTCCTATTCAGTGTCTACTTGGCGCTTCTTGGCTTGTCTCTTGTATTCATTAAATGGAGCATCTCTTGTCACTGTCCAGCAATAGTCTGCAAGCATTGATGGGCTCCATTTGCCCTGATAGTGTTTCTCCATTGTTGCAATGTCCTGGTGAAATCGCTCACCGTGCTCGTCGCTCACTGCTCCGCAGTTCAGTGGAAAAAAATCTAGATGAGAGTGCAAAAAATGTATCTTTAGTGATATGTTGCAACCAAGGCTTTTGTATGCCTTGAGGAGGTTTTCCACCAACAACCTGTAGTTGTCTGCCTTGTTGTTTCCGAGAAAATGTATTGCCACTAACTGGAAGGCTTTCCATGCCGTCTTTCCCTTGCCACGCAATGCATGGTCAAATGCATCATCTCAAAGAAGTTCACGAATCTGAGGACCAACAAAGACACCTTCCTTTATCTTAGCTTCACTTAACCTTGGAAATTTTCCATGGAGGTACTTGAAAGCTGCTTGTGTTTTGTCAATGGCCTTGACAAAGTTCTTCATCAGACCCAGCTTGATGTGTAAGGGTGGTAACAAGATCTTCCTTGATTCAACAAGTGGTGGATGCTGAACACTTTTCCTCCCAGGCTCCAATGACTGTCGGAGTGGCCAATCTTTCTTGATGTAGTGGGAATCTCTTGCACGACTATCCCATTCGCAGAGAAAACAGCAGTACTTTGTGTATCCAGTCTGCAGACCAAGCAAGAGAGCAACAATCTTCAAATCGCCACAAAGCTGCCACTGATGTTGGTCATAGTTTATGCACCTCAAAAGTTGTTTCATGTTGTCATAGGTTTCCTTCATATGGACTGCATGACCAACTGGAACTGATGGCAAAACATTGCCATTATGCAGTAAAACAGCTTTAAGACTCGTCTTCGATGAATCAATGAACAGTCTCCACTCATCTGGATCGTGAACGATGTTGAGGGCTGCCATCACACCATCAATGTTGTTGCAGGCTACAAGATCACCTTCCATGAAGAAGAATGGGACAAGATCCTTTTGACGGTCATGGAACATGGAAACCCTAACATCACCTGCCAGGAGATTCCACTGCTGTAGTCTGGAGCCCAACAGCTCTGCCTTACTCTTGGGTAGTTCCAAATCCCTGACAAGGTCATTCAGTTCACCTTGTGTTATGAGGTGTGGTTCAGAGGAGGAGGATGGGAGAAAATGTGGGTCCTGTGACATTCATGGTTCAGGACCAGAAGTTTCATCCTCTTCCACTTCCTCATCTGACTCAAGTGAGAATGATTCTGATGCATCAGGAACTGGCAGTCCTTCTCCGTGGGGTACTGGGCGTATAGCTGATGGAATGTTTGGATAATGCACAGTCCACTTTTTCTTCTTTGACACACCTTTCCCAACTGGAGGCACCATACAGAAGTAACAATTGCTGGTATGATCTGTTGGCTCTCTCCAAATCATTGGCACTGCAAAAGGCATAGATTTCCTTTTCCTGTTCAACCACTGGCGAAGATTTGTTGCACAAGTGTTGCAGCATATGTGTGGGGCCCACCTCTTGTCCTGATCTCCAATTTTGCAGCCAAAATAAAGGTGATAGGCTTTCTTAACCATAATGGTTATACTGCGCTTTTGTGATGCAAAAGTCACTTCACCACAAACATAGCAGAAGTTATCTGCACTGTTCACACAAGTATGAGGCATCTCTGCTCACTTTAGCTAAACAGAAATGTGTCCCTTTGCAAAATCAAACACTGACAAATAAGAGAGCACGACACTGTATGATTTCTAGAGCTGATATAGGGCAATTTGTTCAGCAGAGTGATGTAAGCTTTGTTATGATTGCATCATCCATGACTTCTAGGAATAACATAATGCAATTCATATCATGTATGACAAAATACCAGCTTCAAATTGCATCATTCATTGTTTTGCCTAAAAAGCAAGTACTGTCCAAACCCAGTCATAGATTTATTCATAGATCCAGTCGAAGATGTATTTTAGTCATTTCTGGTTTAAATTGAGATCCCTTCCCTTTATAACTCACTTATCCTCCGCCATTCCCAAGTCAAGGGTCGTATGTACTGACCCAATAGCATATCTTGAAAACTAGAGCCAATCAACAATTTTAAGCATCATTTTCGTTCTCAGTGACCCAGAATTAGTAAAGTTTGACTACATTTATTTCAGAAGCATTTTGGTTGTAGAGCAGTGTAATGCCCAACTAAAGCACAACAACCAGGAAAAACCCATACAGCTACATGCATCTCTCTCTCTTTCTCTCACCCCTCCACCCCCCACCCACACACCCACCCAAGGGGGAGGGATAGCTCAGTGGTTTGAGCATTGGTCTGCTAAACCCAGGGTTGTAAGTTCAATCCTTGAGGGGGCCATTTGGGGATCTGGGGCAAAATCAGTACTTGGTCCTGCTAGTGAAGGCAGGGGGCTGGACTCAATGACCTTTCAAGGTCCCTTCCAGTTCTAGGAGATGGGATATCTCCATTAATTAATTATTATTATTATTACCACAACATCCAGTCAACTGTAACTTTTCAGCCAAAGCAGAGGCCAGTTTGGAAAACTGGTGGCTAAGGGCCAGATCCTCAAAGCTACTTAGGCATCTGTCTCCCATGGAAATCAGTGGGACTTTCCCAAGGTTACAGAGGGAGTTTTCATCAGAGCAGGGGGTTCTTTTTCCAGGAATTTCTGCCTTCCAGTGCTCTGCTCAGATCAATAGGCCATAGGTAAGATTTTCAAAAGCACTTAAGTGACTTAGGAGCCTGGCTCCCATGGACTTTCATGGACTTTGGAGCTTGAAACTTTTCACTCTAGAAGTAGCTCCAGTTTCTGGCCATGACACTTGTGTCCTCAGCTAATAAAACCTGCATTAAGTCCAAGTCGTTACTTATCAGAGCAGCTATAAAACCATCAACCTTGTCCTTTTAGTCTGGTGCCAGAAGTGACACTTAAATAAATGCAGGGTTTCATGACTGATTCAGGGCTGCATTTAAAATCTATAATATGAGTGAATGACAGCCGAAGTGGATAAGCCGTTCATACCATTATTTTCATTACTCGCCCCATTATCTGGCAGTGCAGTGAAACCATTTGGTGAAAGCGGAAATTAGCAGCAGGCTCGGCTGGAGCATCATAATAAGAGTAATTACATTTAGATAGCACATGTCCTGCAAAGAACAAGACCCGACGTTGACTCAGTGTGCATGTGTACTGCATTGTAACAAATCGGTAGTCACTTATCACTTTGTGGTGGTCAGTAATCCTAACACCATGGGCAGAAGGCCCCTAGCAACGGAGCTAAAGGAAGATCTCCCTTAGGAATTAGTGGTAGAGGGCCTGTCGTACACAGCGGAGCATTTCTGATTCCATCCGGTAGAGGAAAATGGCTCACAGACAGACTAACCAATTCCTTACAGTACATTGGTACACTCATCTCTAAGGGGGAACGTGGCAGTCATTATGCATTAACAGTGCTGAGCTGCACGTTAGGGCAGGAAGTGATGAGGAATCCTGTGCCCAGTTGCTGGTGAAATATAGCAGGATTACAGATAATCTCTTCTTTGCCCCAGATACTTAGGGCTGATGGGTCTGCCCGTTGTCAGGAATCATGGCCAGCAGCAGAGCCAGCCTCTGAGCAACCTAACAAGCACAGCTGGCCTGTAGAAGGCTTCCTGCTTGGCTACACAGCCTGATTGGTGGGAAGAGTCAGCAGACCGGCTCTTAAACCCAGCAGTGGTTTGGTGAATGCTCAAAGCGTTTGCTCATGTCTGTGATACTGCCCGCCTTGGCCCCAACCCTGCTTCTGCCTTGCCTCACTCCAGGTAACCTGGCTCTGACCCTGGGCTCCTATTCCTGACTTCTGTGCTAACCACTGGGCTTGACTCCTGCACTAACCACTAGGGATGACCACCCACATCCCAGGCTCTGACACCCATTGCTGTGGTAATGTGCCTTTAAGAGGCATGCCTGGAGCCAGCACCCCTGAAACACAGTGCAGGGAAAAGCTGTTACAGCTGTAGCTCACTATTAGCAAAGCCAAGACATGGTAGAGGAACTAGAGAAATAACCCTGGTTGTGCAGCAATCCCAGGACTGAGCAATCAGCTCGTAGAGAGGTGATGTTAGCAGTCAGCTGTGTGACAGACCAGAGCCTGAGGGTGTCTAAGGAGGAACAGGGGAACTAGAGACGAGGACTCCTGTTGGTACAGGGGGACGTTAGCCCATGCTGTCTCACAATCCAGCTCCTTTCCACACTGCGTGGGGCTCTCCTGCGGCACTTCGTATTTATGAATCAGGAGTGAGAGTGGAGGCGAAACCTCTGCAGATCATGCTGCAGACACCCACACCAAACCCTTTGTTAACTTACACCTGAGGCTGCTCACATGTACTTCCACACAGCCACCCAGGCGGTAAAAGGCCAGGAAATCACAAGGCAACATTCTCAGCCAATACAATCATAGAATCATAGAATATCAGGGTTGGAAGGGACCTCAGGAGGTCATCTAGTCCAACCCCCTGCTCAAAGCAGGACCAATTCCCAACTAAATCATCCCAGCCAGGGCTTTGTCAAGCCGGGCCCTAAAAACCTCCTATGCCAGTCTCCATGTTTTAGCCCGCCCTCGTCATGACACTCCAGACCAAGGGCATGACCTGGAGCCTGTTGGAGTCAATGGAAAGCCTTCCATGGGGTTGAACGGGTTTTGGTTCTGGCGAGGCACATGTCTAGCATATTCACTCTCAATGCAGCAGTGCTGTTGCCCTCCACACACACATCTCAGAGCTGAAGAATGAGGGTCGTTCTCCATTAAGACCTTATCCAAAGACCACTGAAGCCAGTAGAAAGACTCCCATTAACATGAGTAGGCTTTGGAACAGTCCCAGGTAACAGGGACAACAGCATGTGAGTCATGTGTCCATTCAGAGCGACTCAGGTTGATCACATTGCAGATATCCAGCCCTGCCAGCCGCTGGTCCACACCCCAAGAATTATCCTCCTAGGTTAGTCACAGAATAATTGTGAATACACAAGGAGGGCTGAGAAAATCCTTAACTGCTGGCAGGTGATTGTGGGACATGAGAGAAGGGGAAAAGTGGATGATCCATTCTTCATGACACATTATCCATTCAGCTCCTGTTCAATGGGTTTGAAATTTAAAAAAAGGCAGGTGCGTCCCTCCCAGTAGCAGATCTGCTGAGGCCACACAGATGATAATACTTAGCACTTTCCACCTGAGGATCTCACAGTGTTTTGCTAATGCTAATTGTGTGCTTAATAATCCATCTTTAAGCCTCACCGGCAGCTAGTGCAGATGCCCTGTAATATTACTTCTAGAGCAAAATTCTACTCTCCGATCTGGCCTGTGGATTGTAGCTTCATTTTCTGCTTTCTCTGCATGGACAGAGCTCCCAGAGAGTAGGGAGAGCAGGGTATCAGAATTGGGATCTGCCCGTGGATGATCGGAAAGCAGAATTTGTCCCTGACACTGGATGCTTTTTAAATGTTTCTTATATAGTCTGGCCTTGCTATCACTCATGAGCTCCTGGCACTTCTCCCACTGTTTGTACATTGTTGGAAAGATGGATTATTGAACCTGCCATACATTTGTCACTGTGTATCATTGATAGTGAGCAAAAGTGACGCACGTCTGATAACTAAAGAGAGCTTTGAAGTGGAAGGTTATAGGAACTGGAACTGGAAAAGAAAACTTTGACACACCACATAAAAAATGGATTGGAAGTGTCTGCCGTGGTAAGAGATTCAGGCTCTGTTGCACAGCCTAAATCAATGAGATGTCTTTCCAGGTAAAGTGGCAGGGAGGAGGTGCTGTCTAGTGAGTAGAGCAGACAAGTGGAAGCCAGGATTGCTGGATTCTGATCCTAGCTCTGTCACCGAATGGCTGAGGAAGGCACTTCACCCCCCGGGAAATGTGAATAATAAAACGCACATATCCCAGAGGAGCGCCGTGAGGCTCAACGAATGTTTATAAAGTGCTTTGAGAACCTTGGATGAACCATATGAAGTATCAGATTATAGGCTTTTCAGGGAAGGAATAGCCTTTCTGTTATGTTTGTACAGCGCCTAGCACAATGGTGCTCTGATTGGGGCTGCTAGTCGCTCCTGCAATTCAAATAAGGATTCATTTCAGTGGTCCCCAAGGGAGAGCTAGCATCGTGTTGGTGCCCTTTTGTCCCAGGAGGAGACAGCTGTTTCCTAGCCACTCACCAGTCTCATTTAGATTTTCTGATAATGAAGGTGAATTATAATGAGGCTGCTGATATATTAGGGCTGTGAGAAAACTTTGAAGAACCAGGGGACTGGCTGATCTCAGTGGGTCTAGCTGCACTGCAATAAAACCCCACAGCACTAAGTCTCAGAGCCCAGCTCAGCTGACTCCAGCTAAAAATTGCAGTGTCAATGTTTGGGCTCTGAGACCACCCCCCTTCACAGGGTCTCAGAGCCTGGACTTCAACATCTACACTGCTACTTTTAGCCCTGTAGCCCAAGCCCTAATCAGCTGACCTAGGCCAACCACAGGTCTTTCATTGCAGTGTCTATATACCCAGTGTTGCAGGCAACAGACTTATCACCATAGAGCTTACATACATGGGGATATGACACTAGAACCGTTGTCCTGAAGCTCTGACAAATCAAGCCTTTCCCATGCCAGCACTCCTTTAGCTGGCTGTAGAAACAGGTGCTTTAGTCTGTCTGCCTCAAGCACCAGAGGGCATCATCACTCATTCTCACTTACAAAGCCAAGACACTGCAATACACTGTAGCTTTGCTGTTCTGACCCTGTCTGAACCCTTGATATATTTTATCTTGTGCACTGTGCACTGCCAAGATACTGGTTCCTGAATTATGGTTCTTGAACACAGTGAATCAAAACTTCATCAAAGGGGGTTGGCTCTGGTGGGATGGTTGGTTGTTTTTTTGCCACTTTGCAGCAAAATAAACAGATGGGGAGAGAGTGCAAGCCAGGTTTAATGGACCCCCTGGCTGCGATCTCATGCACAGCACGAGGATTTAGTTGATAAATGTCAGATAATGAAAGTTACTAACCTGTTCTGCAGGAATGTTGCTAGGGCGGATCCGCTCCAGCTTTCTTCGTTACTCCTGGGGGAATTCTGCACCAAAAAATTAAAAATTCTGTGCACAATATTTTAAAATTCTGCACAGTTTATTTGTCAAAATAACACAATATAATCAAGCCAGCTTCAATTATTTTGGTAATTTGTTTCAAAATACCTGTCAGCAAGTCTGTTTGTAACAAGACAGACCCCCCCCCAAAAAAGATTCAGAAAATGTTTTTGATTAATAGATTCCTTACTAGGAATTAATACAGAACTTTGAGTAATAATTCATTTAAACTGCAATACAGAAGCAGTGCAAAGAACTGGGGAAGTCAGGGGTAACAGAGGAGCTGAGGGAGAGGGAAGTAATTGCTGGGAAGCAGGCTAGGAGTGAACCTGGAGGGTTGTTGGGTGTTGATGGGAGAAGTATGGAACAGGTTTTTGTTTGTTTGTTTTTTGAGAGGAGGAGGGATTGTTAGGGAGTTGGGGAGCCTCCCCCATTCGGACACTGGCTGACCCTCTAGCCTCTCCCATTCAGTCAGGCACATCTGCCCCTGTTTCCAAGAGGCCCTGCACACCCACTCAGCCACCGTCATCCCCTTTCCCCATATGTCCCTGCACCCCCACTCCCATTCAGCCCCTGATCCAGTCTGTCCCCCCCACTAACTCTTCTGAACCACAGTCTGTGTGCCCTCCAGAAGCCCTGTGTGCCCCACGCTGTCCGTCCCCCCCATATCCCGTGCCTCCTCACTTGCCCCATGGACAGGATGCTGTGGGGTACATAGCCTCTCCTCCTCCCTATCTGCAGCTTGCTGCTCCCACCCAGGAGTGGCTTCCCTCTGTTCTGGCACCACAGAATCCTCTAGTGGGAAAAAGGCGTAACTGCAGCACCTCTCTGGCAGAATGTATTTTCTGCAGAGAAAAAAAATTCTGCAGGGGACATGTATTCTGCATTTGCGCAGTGGTGCAGAATTCCCCCAGGAGTACTTCATACAGCTGTGGTGTCCGCCCATAGCCAGACCGTTTCTGCATCCCCTGTTCAGCGGAGTCCCCAGGGAGGGACAGAGATTTTGATTCATGCAGAATATAAATTGTCCAACAGTTGAGGTCTGGGCCTGCAAGATGGCTGGGAGGGAGTCTCCACCAGGCACCCCCGATGGCCCTCCTGTCCTGGAATGGCAGATTCCAGCTAGCTGCACCCTCGGCGGGGCGCTGTTAGGAGGCGAGATTGGAGGAACACAGTGGGAGGCTGGGTTATGTAAGCATCCCTATTGGCAGGCCCAGGCCCCTCTCCAGCCAGAGCACAAAACGGCAGTGGGGTGGGGGAAAGTTTAATCAGTGCAGAGTCCTCTCTGTGAGGAAGGCAGCAGCACCCTGCACTGGGGGCTGAGGGTTAGCAATGGCACCAACTGATTCTGGCTCAGATCCTGGCAGGTAAAAGCCTTTCAGGTCTCCACTCGGGGGCTGAGCACTTTGGAGACAAATAGAGGGAAAGGGTTTTTGGTTTTCTTAGAGGGGTCACAAGGCGCTTGACAGCCGGGAATGAGGAGACCCAGCCAGGGCTCTGAGCTGCGCTCTGGAGCTGAGCAATGCTGCAACAGTGAAACCTGTGGTGACTCTTCACCACATCCCTACCCTGGCATTAGGAGACCACTTGCCACTAAAGATGGGCCCAAGATGTGGAGTTCAGACCTAGCAAAGTCCAGAAGGAAGGAGTTTGGGGGTGTGGGGAGAGGTTGGAGCTAGGATCTTGGGCTGGGCCCATCACTTAGGCATCTGGTGCTGGCCACTGTCAGTCACTGGATTCACTGGTCTGTGGGTGTGATCCAATCTGGCAGTCCCTATGTTCCCATGTAAAAACAGCATGTTGAATAGAACTTGATTAACGACATGTACATAACAAACAATGCACAACTGATGTAGACCTTTAAACTGGAGGGAGGGTCTTGCAATGTGCAGATGTTTTTCACCTTGACTTGTAGGTTTAGTCCTTGGAACAGTAAGTAACTCTTCATGTTGTCCCTCTCTAAACTTTCTGTTGCGTATACAGCTGCTCAAACGCTCCTCATGCCCTAACAGTGATCTAAGCAGATAACTGAAGGCGGGGTGTGTCCCTGCTCTTACCATGTTTCATGGCAAAAAACATGGTCTATGCGCCTGCCTTATCTCCAGCAGGCAAAACACAAGCACCTTTGAATTATCAGAAGACTCAGAGATGCAGATTCATTTTCCCCCTCCAGCAGTTTTTATCTCATTTATTCTCTTGCTGCTTTATGGAGGATGAGGTCTCTGATGTTTCTAGGATTTATCGTCAGAGTAAAGTCTGGTGACTCATTGGCTTTGAAAGAATAATTAGCGAATCTAATGAAAGAAGGGGAAATGACAGAGCTTACTTAATGCTCGGCCTCTCTGGCTTGCCTGCTTCAGAAGCGTTCTGTCGCAGTGGGCCCTTCATGCATATTGCATGCTAGTTAGGAGGAGAGAATAGCTACCTGAGCCAGCCTTGATGGTAATGCGGGTGCTGAGCAGAACCGTTCCAATGAGGGGAACATCAGGCAAAGTCCAGGAAATAGAAATAAAGGAGAAATCCAGCCGCCCAGCAGCTTTCCATGGGTACGTTGATCCTGAAGCTGATCACGATCTAGAGTGGCATCACTGAAGTAGCACTAGATTTAGGACTCTGGCTTGCAAGCTTCAGAACTCTCTTGCTCCAATCCAGCAATGAACCTGAAGCCATAAAGAGCTCCACTGAAAGCAATGGGCCGGATTCTCAGTTACACTAAGGGCTTGTCTACACAGGGGGTTTATTGTGCAGTAACTGGCCAGCTGATACGCCTTCTTTAGTCCACTTTAAAAGTGTAGAAAATTTGTTGTGTGCTGAGTTAGTGCAGACTCATGTTTGTTTGCACACACTGCTTGTTCATGCTCGCTTGGCAATCCTCCAACTGCTATCCCACACTGCTTTGCATGAGGCCAGGACTGGCTGGGCTGTTTACCTGTGTGCCTTCCACTGCACTGGGGTCAAGTTGACTGAATGTCACTTCGCCATTTAAAAACTGGTGCGAAGCCAGGGTTGGTCTCCTTTGCAACACTCTGCCAGGGTAAAGGGGGCTTCCCATGGCAATATATGCTATTGACATCACAGAACATTGCAAAGGGGCCGTAGCATCATTGAGAATCAGGCCCAATGAGCTTGAAGTCAGCATGTGCGTACATGTGCTTTGCTGGCTTGGGCAAGAGTACGCTGCACTTTGCAGGATCGAGCCTGTACTTGGGTGTCCTGGGATCAGCGTCTGACCCAGTCTCTCCTTGAGTTGTTTTCATAGATACAGCCAGAAGGGACCATTGTGATCATCTAGTCTGACCTCCTGTGTAGCACAGGCCAGAGAACTTCCCCGAATTAATTCCTGTTTGAACTAGAGCAGATCTTTTAGCAACACAGCCAATCTGGATTTAAAACTTGTCAGTGATGGAGACTCTACCACGACCCTCAGTACGTTGTTGTTCCAAAGGTTAATTACCCTCACTGTAAAAAAAATGCACCTCATTTCCTGTTAGAATTTGTCTTGCTTCAACTTCCAGCCACTGGATCTGATTTTACCTTTGTCTGCTAGATTGAAGAGCCCATTTTCAAATATTTCTTCCCCATGCAGGTACTTACAGACTGTGATCAAGTGGCCCCTTAACTTTCTCCGTGTCTTTGCAAGGGCTTTTCTGGGATTTGAACAAGAAACCCTTGTGCATCCAAAGCAAGAATCAACCCCCTAGATCAACAAGTCACTTTTATTTCTTGTCTCCTGCTTTCTAACTCAATTCATTTCATGTTTCATTTGCAGAAGAAATTGTTTCCATGGCTGATTCGACTACAACCGTGGGTGACATAGAAGGGGAGCTCTTTAAAATCGAGAGGATCAGAGAGGTCCTGGTGAGAAGAGAATCAGAGCTGAGATACATGTGAGTAGGCTGCCAGCTTCCTGTCTCCTCCTTTGGATTTTCCTGTGAGTTCTTCTGGCCCCTGGGTGGTGCATCAGCCATTAGAGTGAAAAGCATCCCCAGGGACATGCAGAATGAATCACAGCTCAGGGGATTTTTCCCCACTTGAAAAGGAGCCTGTCTGGGAGCGAATCTGGCTCGACATTCATCACTTGTGAGCAATCCCATTTGAACAGGTTTTGTTACAAAATCAGCCATTTTGTCAAAATTAACAAGATTCCTGCATTGTGAAAAACACCCAGCGGAGTTGGTGAAAAATGTCACTGAAAAATTCTCCCACCTGTGTCTCGTGTGATTGGTTCAGTGCCATAGCCAGTGCCTGGTGCAGACTGGAGCAGGAGTGAAAGCAAGTTCTCTGGAGCTCAATCCACATGTGACTGAGGTTTTCATAGATTTAAGCCAGAAGAGGCCATTATGGTAAGCTAGTCCTGCCTGACACAGGCTGTAGAATTTTACCTAGTAATCCAGGCATCAAGGCCACCACTTCAGGTTGAGGTAGAGCACATCTTTTAGAAAGAGAAACCCAATCTTGCTTTAAAGACGTCAACTGGTGGAGAAAACACCACATCCCTGGTGAGGTGATGGTGGTGAGTTGGGGGAAAGCAGCCAGAGGAGAAGGCTGAGGTCATATCAGCCCTTTGATTGAGGGAGTGCATCCACCATAGGCCATCCAAATTGGCAACTTAGGGGTGAATTTTGGCTTCCGGACACAAACTCTAGAATCCCCATGAGACTAGATGTTTTGTGTTTTGGGTGCTTTTGTTTCTGCCACAACTCATACATCACAGTATTGGTGGCTAGAGCCATTCGTTGGTTCCCCTTGATTTGCAGGAGCAAGGAAGGTAAAAGGGAGTTTCATCTTTCGTTTTTAAGTGTAACCCTTCTGCCAGATGGAGCCAGCAGCAACAGGGGCTAGGTTCAGTATCTAGGGCAGGCCTGCACAACTCGTAAAGCAGCAAGGGCCATATTACTCCAAAGAAAACAGCTGAGGGCCGAAACCCCCCGAGCATCGCCAACGCCCCCCCCCCCAGCACCACCCAGCCCCCCTGAAACACAACCCCCCCGCCCGGCGCGCCACCTGCCCCGCGGAAACAAACCCTCCTTCCTCAGCGCCGCCCCACCGAAACAGCAGTATTGAACCTCGGTAATATGTTATAGCAGGCCCCTAAGGTAGTATAATTAAGGTAAAAGAAAAATGTCTTTTTGCTAGAAGTAGAATAAGATCTTCCCCCCACTTTGTAATCAATTGCCCTGTGAATGAATGAGGTGTGAATGAGGAAGGCAGGCACCTCTAGACAGCTGCAACCCTTGGAGAGGACAGGGCCGGCTCTAGGATTTTCGCCGCCCCAAGCAAAAAATGTTTTGGCTGCCTCCCCTTTCTTTTTCATGCCCTTCTGCCCCCGGCCCCACCCCAACTCCTTCCCTTCCCCAAATCCCCAGCACCGCCTCCTACCCCGGCTTGCCGCATTTCTCCCCCCCCCCATTGCTTCCTGCGGGCCCCCTGTGACCTCCCGCCCTAGCTCACCTCCGCTCTGCCTGCTCCCCCATGTGTGCCGCCGCTCTGCTTCTCCCCCCTCCCTCTCAGGCGAGGGAGGAGGGAGAAGCGGAGCAGCGGCGCATTGAGGGGAGCAGGCAGAGCAGAGGTGAGCTAGGGTGGGGGGGGGGGCGCAGGAAGTAATGGGGGGGTAGAGGAACCGCTCCCCGCTCCAGCTCACCTCCGCTCCACCACCACCGCCTCCCCCGAGCGCCCACCGCTCGGCTTCTCCTCCCTCCCAGCCTTGCTGCGCGAAATAGCGGTTTCACACGTGGCAAGCCTGGGAAGGAAGGGGGAGAAGCGAAGAAGCGGCAGCGAGCTCAGGGGAGCAGGCGGAGGCAGAGCAGAGGCGAGCTGGGGTGGCGAGGGCACTTTTTCCCCATGCCCCGGAGTCGGCACCTATGATGGCTGGCGCCAGAATGCCGCCCCTAGAAATGTGCCGCCCCAAGCACCTGCTTGTTTTGCTGGTGCCAGCCTTGGGAGAGGGGATGGGAGCCAGACCAGATCAGTAGAACAGGTCAGCCACCGACTCACCACTCGCCTCCTCAGTCCCCCTCACCCAGCTCGCCTACTCACCCCCCGCCACTGCCTGCTCGCTTGCCTCCTCGGTGCCCCACCCCTCCGGCTCGCCGGTTCACCTGCCCCCCCGCCACTGCCCGCCCACTCGCCTCCTCAGCCCTCCACCCACCCAGCTCGCCTACTCATTCCCCGCCACTGCCCGCCCGCTCGCCTGCCGCTTGCCTACTCACCCCCCCGCAGGCCACACAATGAGCCCATCTACTCACCCCCAGCGGGCCGCACAGTGAGCCCACGCGAGCCACATGCAGCCCCCAGGCCGCATGTTGTGCAGGCCTGATCTAGGGGTTCCTTTTCAACAATACAACACAAAACCGACTCGAGCTCCCACCCAGTGACCTGGGACAATGACACACCACCCCCTGGGCACCTCTAAGGGGCAATACTTCCCCTCTTACAAGCACAGAGTCTGAGTGTAGCAAAAACTTTTAATAAAAGGAGGGAAGTAACTCAGCATTAATTTGGGAAAACACCGCAACTAGGGTTCATAAACATAAACCATGAGCAAAAGACCCACCCCCAAGTAAGTTGGGCAGTGTCCTTTTCACCTCAAGTTCTTAAGTCCAGCAACCCAAAAGTTCCTTTAACTTGCCCGTCTTTTTTCTGCACCCCCCTCACAGTTGCTGTCCTTGGCCAGTGCAGCCCCAGAGTTCAGAGGTTCATCCGCAGAGTTCACCTTCCACCCTGGGTGGAACAGGGGGTAAGGAGGCACCTTACATGCTCTGCTGCTCGGGCACTCACTCGTTGCCCCAACGGCCAATTGCCATGCATCTCTGTGGGACTTTGCTCTGGCCCTCTCCACCAACCACCCTGCTGGCCGTGCCTCTCCACCAGCTGCCCACCTGGCCAAGATGTTGTCAGGGTCCCCCCCACTTAACACACCTCTCAGTGATTGTTAGTGGGGGAGCTTCACTGCTGGTGCACACTAGGCAGTTTCTTGCAATAGATCAGAGGGGTAGCCGTGTTAGTCTGAATCTGTAAAAAGCAACAGAGGGTCCTGTAGCACCTTGGAGACTTGCAATAGAGACACTGTCCCAAAGTAGATCTAATACTTAGACCTAGGTATCACTGATTTCAGCTCTGCAGCATGTAACAAGACTCTCAACTGAGCCTAAATTAGCTCTTTTATTTTACTGTGGAAAGAGAAAGGGTCAGATGGTTTTTAAGACCCTTAAACAGGGCCCACTCTACCAAGTACAACTATCCCAACCCCCTCTCAATGCATTGGGCTTTGGAATCCATGTCCCCTGCCTAGCGACGGCCATTAAGTTGAGGGTGAGTCTCTCCATCCGGATATGCCAGGTACAGTTCTGCTGCCCTCGGTTCACACAACAAGGATAACAACCTAGAGCAACGAGAAGTATTTGTTTCAGAACCTGATATGACAATGAACCCACTTCCTAGCCCAGAGGTGGGCAAACTACGGCCTGCGGGCCACATCCGGCCCGTGGGACTGTCCTGCCTGGCCCCTAAGCTCCCGGCCGGGGAGGCTAGCCCCAATAACAAGGAGACTGGGGATCCAACACCAGCCACAAGTGATCATTTGGGCAAGCAATCCCATCACGCTGAGCACCTAGGCAGGGTGGGTGTGTCCATGCAAACGAGAGCAGCTCCTGAAGTTCTTTTCCACAGCTCACCACTAGATGTCAGGGGAGAGCTCATTCAGACTCTGCTTACATAAGTTTGTAGCTCTTCCCCTTGTGAAGATCCTTCAGCGTGTCATTGACACAAAGCAATGTAGACCAGTCACTAAGACTGAAAGGAACAAGCAGCTGGGCCCTATTTCTGCAGCAGGAGGCTGGTGTGGGGAGTGAAATATTCACACACACAGTTCATATGTAAATGGAGTCAGCTAAATGTGGGGTGACCAGGCCCAGAACCTTGACACCAGGCCTGTGCAGAGCAATGTGATCAAGGTGGCCAGGAATCAGTTTTGACTGGTGGAGGTGCAGGATGGTAAACAACACAATTTTTCAGGCCCGCCTCTCAAAACGCTAAGGCTGGTTCTGCTGAGGGCCCAAGGCCTTGATACTCCATGATCCAGCTGAACCTGGCAGGCTGTGACTAGAGCAACGAGAAGTATTTGTTTCAGAACCTGAAATGACAATGAACCCACTACCTAGCCCAGCCTGTGGGCCACATCCGGCCCGTGGGACTGTCCTGCCCGGCCCCTCAGCCTCAGTCGCTGTGCTGACAGCGCTCTGGCACGCTGCTCCTGCTGGGCAGCGGGGCGGCGTGCTGGCTCTGGCATGGTAAGGGGGCGGGGAGTCCCGGGGGGCAGTCAGGGGACAGGGAGTGGTTGGATGGGGCTGAGGTTCTGGTGGGGGGGCGGTCAGGGAATGGGGAACAGGGGGGGGCTGGATAGGCGTGGGGCCTGTTAGGGAGTGGGGGTGTGGATAGGGGTTGGGGGAGTCAGGGGACAGGGGTTCTGGGGGGGGGGGCAGTCGGGACAGGGAGCAGGGGGCGGTTGGATAGGCATGGGAGTCCCGGGGGGCCTGTCAGGGGGTGGGGTTGTGGATAGGGGTTGGGGCAGTCAGGGCACAGGGAGAAGGGGGGGTTGGATAGGGGGTGGGGTCCCGTGGAGCAGTTAGGGGCAGGGGATCCCGGGAGGCCCCTAACTACACCCCAGGGACCCCACCCCCTATAGGGGGCCCTCCATATAGTTCTGCAACCCCGATGTGGCCCTCGGGCCAAAAAGTTTGCCCACCCCTGACCTAGCCCAAGGTCATTGGAAGATTTGCTGAGATTCCCTGTAACTTTATTTGTAACTATGACTCATGTAATCGCTTGGTGTCTGAGCACTAAAGGGGAATTTAAACTGCCTGTGTCAGAGATACAACAGCTGGAAGCTGAGATATGACTTGGCTAACAGCAGGGATGAGCGTACCCTTCACTTCAGAAGCATGACTCACATGACAGGATCTTAACTACACAAGAAAGTTGCATTGCTATAGTGTGAGTTGAGAATTTAAACCAATATAGTTAAAGCTGTGCAAAAGGCTGAGGAGACATGCTTATTTCTCGAGCTTGTCAGAAGGCGGAATTTCCATTCCATGGGAAATTCTGAAATTTAAAAAATATAATTCCAAATTGGAACAAAAAGCCAAAATATTGAAATTTCCCATGGAATGAAAAAAAATCAAAACATTTCCATTTGGTATCACTGAAGTGTTTTGTTTCAGTAATGTCAGAACATTGAATTTAGACTTTTATGTTATACTGAAACATTACATCTAATAGATTATGTGGGGTATGAAATGTAATATTAAAACAAATGTTTTACTGTAATAAACGCTGAAACAAACCATTTTTACTTTATCAGAATGACATGGTTGACATCACTGAAACAAAACAAGAAAGTCAAAATTGTTCTCTTTGAAAATTTCAGTGAAATTTGACATGTTCTTGCAAAATGTTTTGATTTTGACAAACTACATGTTCAGACCGAATTTTTTCCCCACAAACTACCCATTTTGCTGTAGGATGGGATACTATTTAGCTTAAGTTGATTTGGAACAAGTTTAATTAAACCAATATAAGCCATTCTTACACCAAAATAAAAGTGCGCATACAGCCTTTGGTTTAACACTATCAGTTTAAAGGCCAGTTCATGTTATTTCAGTATAACTTTCTCATGTAAACAGCCCTTAACCCCTTACTGGGATGCATGGTCCTTTACAGCAGCAATGGATCATGGGGACATATAAAAGGGTAGGTAAATATATTTGGTATTTCCCCCTTCTCCCCTCTCCACTGGTCTCTTCAGTGCTTCAGAGTATAATTTCCCCTTTCTTCAAGTCCTTCCCCAGAGGAGGGAGCTTTCCATGAGGCCCCGGCCCGTGGGATGCAGAAAGATATTCTGAACTGGCCGGTGATGAGGAACAAAATGTCCCCACCCTGTTGGCATGTCCACAGTGACCCTGGCTGCTGTCATTTGAGGAGCATGAGCTGGGGCTTGGGACGGGAACCTGAATCTAGTGCAGAGCATTACTGGTCTGCCAAGAAAGAGACACTCCCAGATATCCGTGTCTGTCTACATGTCGCTCTCAAATAGCCGCACATCTCAGATATAGCTGTTTCTGCACTGACCTGTAGCGTCATTGTAAAGCCTCTTCCTAAAACTCTCCTATGCTTCCCCTTCCCAGGGCCTCCTTGGGGAATCCTCTCTGATCAAATCAAGACAAAGGGGAAACACTGCACATGAAAGGCTTGATTAGCATCAGTGCCTGATCCCCACCTGTGCCATCGCCTTTTCCTCCCTGACTCAGCACAGTGACTGCTGCAGCCTTTGCAGCCAGAAACCAAAGAAGGGGATTTTCCCTGGGACTGATTTCACTGCTGGACTCAACAGTCTTTGTTAGAACAAAATCCTGAGTCACGTCATGACTGAGACAGCCGAACTGCAATGCACAGAGTTCTGTAGCACCTGAGGTAGCTGCCCACATCTTTATTTGGGAGGTGTGGCCTATGCAAACTGCAGGTCCCAGCATGCAATGCTCCAACTTGATCGGAGCAGTGTACAGGGGCCTTACAGAGGTCAGAAACAGTTCCCTAAGAAAAAGGCCTCTCTGTGTCAGCCCTGCTCCCCACCGCTCACACAGAATGGGTATTGGAGGTGGGAAGTGGGAGGCAGTGAGCAGGGTTAGGGAGGGGGTATAATTGGTTTGTGCTGCCCTGCATTTATTCCCCACTCCTAGAGGACCATGGAAAATAGACTATATATTAGAGCAGCCTTTAGGCTGTTCTAACTTATATCAAAGGCTGAGCATGGCCCCAGGATATGGGCAGCACAAAAGTGGTTTGAAGCCACCTTAACCCACCCACCTTAACTCCATCTCTGCCCCAAGCACAGGAACTGAGTAAGCACAAGTTGGAGTCACGGAAGGATACCAGCCCCTCAGTCTGAACCACTCAGGTTTTGATGTCTTGTGTAAAGCTGGTTATTTCACTGTAGTTTAGCTTTACTTTCATTTTCTTTGCTTTTCTGCAGCACATTTCATCCAAGGATCTCAAAGCACTCTTCAAACTACATCGTTACAAATGATCAATCTAGTTATGCTGTCCTACACTCTTCTGTAGGATAGGTATAATTCTCCCTATTTTACAGATAGGGACATTGAGTCACGGAGAGGTGATGTGATTTGCCCCAGGTCACCTGCATGTCAATGACAGTCAGAAATAGAACTCAAGTGAGTCCTAGATACAAGCCCTCTGCTCTAACCAGTAAACATACTCCCTTCCTCAGTGGGTTTTAAAACTTGAACTAACTCCCCAAGAAACAGTGGCATCTCCTGTGTGGCTTCTCTGCTATCTCAGAAGCGCAAATAAGTCTGAGTTCATTTGATTTGGTTTGAGAGTTGCTCACTATCCAAATTCTAACAGACAGGCTCATCCTGCTAGTGGAAGATTGCAGCATTGGGCCCTAGATCCAGTAGAAAATAACCTTATGTTCATTCAGGAATCACTGAAGTAACAGCTATGAATGGTACATGACTATGAATGGGAGGAAGGTCAATGCATTTCATTGTGACTTTATTTGCTTATGTGCCTGTGTGATGCAGGGTCCTAGGGGTGCAGACACCACCCATTTAGGTATATAATGCAGCAGCCCGTGTTTGAACACTGGCTTCCCCTATTTTTATGTGATAGTGTCAAAACTCCCTGCTGCATCCAGTGTTCACACTGTGTCGCACACTTGTACCAGTTCCACTAGGGAATTCCAAAGCAGCACCAGCCACTGGACTTCCGCAGACGGCCAGGCAGTCCCAGCTGAGCACCAAGGGCTCGTTCAGACACGTTCCCAAGTAATGAACTAACCCCACATGACTTGGAGCTGACACGGCAGCCCGGATCCCACCCTGGGGTGTTCCAATGGGCGTGTAAATGCCACTGATAGTATCAGCATCTTTATGCGGGATCTGGACATCATATCCCTCCCGCTGTGTTTGAAAACTGCCCTGCAATTTGACTGGACTAAAAGGTGAACTCAGAATCCTCATTGCAAACACCTGCTTTTCAGCTCATGAGGACCCCGTTTAATGGTGCGATCTATCAGCCATACGAATCACGTTACCCAGTGTGCCCTATGGCCACTTTGCAGCTTACACTAGTCTCTAGTTGGGTGCTTCAGGCAGGATCAGAGTTGCTGCTGTTTCTTTGACTGCCTGAAAGCCACTTGACATGGGATTTGTTCTACACCCTGTGGACAGATCATTAAACAAAGCGCTGAAGGTGCCTGATAGGCACCCGCCACCAACAGGATGTGCCAAACGAAGGACATGACCATGGTTGTATTGGCACAACCTGCAAGACTTTATCCCGTTGCAGTCCTAATTCCGTGTGCAGACGGATCTTGGCAGTGCAGCGAGGGAAGGGGTCACAGGCCCTGACTTGCATTTTTCCCGGTGAGTGCTCCACCTCTTCTCAAACCTGCTCCTCCCCCGAGGCACCCCCCTGCCCACCCGCCGCTCTCTCCTCTCTGCCCCCCGAACAGCTGATTGGCTGCCAGCCCTGGGGCTGGAACCAGTGTGGCTGGTGGGTGCTGAGCACACCCTATTTTTTTTCCATGGGTGCTTGAGCCCCAGAACACCGATGGAGTTGGTTGCACGAGGCTGCCATTGCAGCATCCCTCATCTCCACCCTAAGCGAAGAGGCAATGAAACGTTTCTTCCACTCAGCCCAGGAGGTTTCCTTTGCATGTATGCCTGTGACCCAAAACAGAGCTGACAGCCCTCATTTCACAACAGCCACGGTGAGTGGGAGCTGGTTATTGCAATGCTAATTGGCCTGTGAGTGAGGAAGGAAGGAAAAGGCAGCCAGAGAATGGGCCTTTCTCCTGGTGTCTCTATTTCTGTTGTTAATTTCAGCACAGACGATTGCTCCTAAAATCAGAGATTACCTGGGAAACAGGGCGTGGCATCTCAGCAGCTTTCATTGGCTACACTCTAAAGCAGCAGGGACCAATGGAAAGTGGGGCTCCAGGGCGCGATCCCTGCTGCCCAGTGGAATTCATAGCCTCGAGTGAGGCCCCCAGGTCCCCATACAGTGCCTGGGGAGTCAGTCACTAGGAATGGGATTCACAGAAGCTGGCAAGCGGAGTATGTGCGGGGGGAGGGGGAAATTATCCAGGAGTGAAGTGCAGAGGAAGGAGGAGCAGCCTAAGCTCTGCCCCTCAGAGGTAGCTGGGTGCCTACATCTGGACTGAAGGGAGGCACCTCCCTCTGCTTGGAATTCACAGCCAGGAACCCTCTCCTGGAGTCAGGCTACGGCAGGCCAGAGCCAGGAGCCTAGTGCAGGGGTGGCCAACCTGCGCCTGAGAAGGAGCCAGAATTTATCTATGTACATTGCCAAAGAGCCACAGTAATACATCAGCAGCTCCCCAGCAGCTCCCCCCGACCTGCCAGCAGCCCTGCTGATCAGCACCTCCCGCTCCTTCCCCATGCTTCCTGCGGCATGCAGGAGGCTCTGGGGGAAGGGGGAGGAGTGAGGGCATGGCAGGCTGAGGGAAGGGGTCAGGAAGGAGTGGGGGCCTTGGGGGAAGGGGTGAAGTAGGGGCAAGGCCTGTGGCAAAGCCAGGGGTTGAGCAGTGAGCACCCCCTGCCACATTGGAAAGTTGGCACCTGTAGCTCCAGCCCCTGAGTTGGTGCCTATACAAGGAGTCACATATTAATTTCCGAAGAGCCGCATGCGGCTCTGGAGCCACAGGTTGGCCACCCCTGGCCTAGTGGTTCAGGGATTCATCTGGGAGATGGAAGACCTGGGTACAAAGCCCTATTTTGCCTAATTTGGAGCAAGGACTTGAACCCTGAACCCAGCTCTCCCCAGTTCTAAGGGAGCACTCAAACACCAGAGTGCTGGGTATTCCGGGCTGGGCTCTCTCAATCTCGCCTGTTGGAGCAGTTCCACTTTGCATAAATAACTATTCATTGGAGCAGGGACTTGAATCTAGTTTTCCCACCTCCCAGGTGAGTGCCCTGGCCACTGGCTATTGAATGAGACCCATACCCAGCCTGCCCCCCAAATTCCTGACCTGCGCATCGGCAACTGTCCTGTGTATTCAGAGCACGCTGATCGGAGCAGGCCCTGCAGGCGAGATAGGCAGGAGAATGCCTAGGTTCTGAATCCTGCCCGGGCTTTGCCATGAATAAGGGCACTGAGCAGTTCAGTGGCATCAGGACTCAGGGCTTGGCCACGTGATGTGGCAGTGCACATCAGAGCGGTGCAATTTCTACCTGTGGCATGCTGTTTGGCCTGTGTAGAACCTGCCAATCTCGGGTAGTTTTCCACATGCTCACCAGTGGAAATGTAAGTGCATGGGGGACTTTACTGGCTGGATGTAGGTGCCTACAGGATTAGGTGATAGCTGAACAGGGGTTTAGAGGATATCAGTGGCACCTAAATGTTGGACTTAGGCACCTATCTGCTTTTTTAGGTGCCTAAATCACTTTGGGTCTGTCTACACAGCAACTAGACACCTGTGGCTCACCCGTGCCAGCCGACTTAGGCTCAGGGGACACAGGCTGCAGGGCTGTTTCGTTGCTATGTGGACATCTGGGCTTGGGCTAGAGCCCGGGGTTTAGGACCCTGTGCAGGGGGAGAGTCCCAGAGCTCAGGCTTTAGCTGGAGTCCAGACATCTACACTGCAATGAGACAGCCCTACAGCCCGAGCCCCGCCAGCCATAGGCGCCGACTCTCTAGGGGCTCCAGGGCTGGAGCACCCATGGGAAAAAATGGTGGGTGCTCAGCACGCACCAGCAGCTAGCCTCCCCCACCCCACAGCGCCTCCTTCCCACCGGTGGCCCCGCCGATCAACTCCTCTCAGCGCCTCCTGTCCCGCCGCGATCAGCTGTTCCACGGCATGCAGGAGGTGCTGGGGGGGGGGAGGGAGGAGGACCGAGGGCCAGGCATTCTCAGGGGTGAGGGCAGGAAGAGGTGGGACGGGGTTGCGGGCTTGGGGGAAGAGGTGGAGTGGGGTGGGGTGAGGCAAAGTCCCTGTGTGAGGAAAGGTCCAGATCAGACTGGACCTGGGCACAACCAAAATCCTGTGATCCTTTGGGTTTCATTTGAATCCACTGTACACCATTTTGCTATCCCTCCTCCATTTTGACACTCCAAGTTGTAATGATTCCCAGAAACTCTGCCATCTTCCGGCTCACCATCCAAACAGAGGCTCATGGCATGGTGTGCACAAAGGCCTGCAACTGCCGAAGGGTCATGTGGGTGCTGGCAAGATTTCAACCACATTTCTGCCTCAATCGTTGGGGTTTTAGTTGCCTTTTCCTTCCAAAATGACATCTGCAATCAGAGCTGAAATCTCCCATGCAGCTGCCCACGCCAGCAACTCTCTAGGCGACCGCTTCCACCTCATCTCCACAAAACCTTTAAACCCCAGCCTCCCATCAGTGGGGCATTTATGAAAATTACAGTGCCCCGCACCTCCCAGTACCGAAACCCAACCAACAGAACTCCTTCCCGAAACCAACAAGACCCTTGCTCAGTCCCATCACTTTCCATTGCTCCCTCACCCACCTTTCATCCCTCTGCATTTTGTCTGCTCGGCTTGTAAGCTCCTTGCCATCACAGGAGGCTCGTTGCCGGTGCCCCTGAAATAAGCCACATGGTGTTAATATGTTGAATTGGCCTTTTTCAATGTTTTCTTCAGCTTGCTGTTTGTCGCTAGAAGCAGTGACAGCAGCAGTCAGAGAGGAGAGGAGGAGGCGGAGGAGTCGTAGGGGGACAGCACAGGGAGGATGGAGAAGAAACGGGGCAAAGAGGAGGTAAGGCTAGATGAGATGGAAGCAGGAAGCAGTTTAGCACGTCGCAAGAGTGGGAGAGGAAAGGTGTGACATACCATGGTACAACCTAGACTAGTGAGTAGCTGTGTCACCCCTGCCTTCTGACCTGGGATGCCCTTTATAATCCTTTACTGCTGTAGCCTCCAGCCTGGATTTCTCCCAAACAATCTCCAGCAGCTACATCTGGGTGTGCTGCAACCAGCCAGCTACACCTTGGCTCTTATCAGTCTGAGTTATACTGCAGAGTGACCAAAACACACTTCCACTCCTAGATTTGCCTCACCCCTCTCCTGGACAATGCAGGTTTATATAAAGTCTGTTCTTGCTTTAGTAGAAATAATCTGTACCCTGCCAGTCCTTAGGCAGGGTGACGACATCAGCCCTCCCCGCCCCCCTCCCTGGGCTATCTGCACAGCAATCTCTCTCTCTCTCTCTCTCTCTCTCTCTGTGTGTGTGTGTGTGTGTGAGAGAGAGAGACACCTGCCTCTATGTTCAACAGCACGAGCATTCTACATTAATGGTTTGCTTTGTGTCCAGGAGCAGATCAGCACCGCACGCAAGGGCTGTCAGAAACAGTGCTTTGAAACGGGAGGGGCGCATGTCTCCAGGGCAGCAGAGTTCAAAACAATGAGCAGAGCGGTCACTTGAGGCATTATGGGAAAGCTCCAGAGGCCAATTACAGCGCAGAAAGCAATCGAGTGTCTACTCTGGCAATAGAGCGCTGGAGTCTCTGTGCAAATAGCCTTATGACTTTTGTCAAGGTGTTTTTTTTGCAGCGCTGCAACTGAGGAGTTTCTGCGCACAACGTGTCTTGGCAGTGTGCACACATCTGCAGTTTGAGCGCAAAAAGCTGCTTTACTGCGCAGAAACTTGCCTGTGTAGACAAGCCCTAAGTTTACTTCTTAAGTGCAGTTTAAGCAGAGCACACATTCCTTTGTTTGAGACAAACCTGTTTGCCAGCCTCAGTTTGGAACATGTGTTTACAACACCATAGAGGGGAATCGTAAAACTTCACATACAATATTGCCGAATGCATTTTATCAAGACAATAATGACCAGCAAATTATGAGTTTTCAAATGATACCTGACCAGGCATACTTTATACAGAGATTATTACAATAGCGTATAGGGTGTGGACACAGGGTACATTCTGTCACAGTTGGGGAGATGGACATTGGGGCAAAGCTTAAGGGGAAAGGCTGGGAGAGATGTTTGTCCTAAACCCTAGCTCCTTTCCCTGAAGGCTGTACCTATCTCCCTTATAGCAGGGTGGGTTAACGAGCTAACTGCACCAGTGAGTTAGCAGAACCCACTTGCCCTTTTCCAGCCAGAGCAGCGCTTGCTAACAGGGAGGGGTGTTTCACGCAAACTTTGGCCTAACTTTGAAAACTGTGGCCAGGAAAACTAAAGACTCATCTGTTCCATTACTTTTCATGTTTGCATGAGAGACCAAGAACGTTTGCTTCCTTCACTCTCCACCTTGATCTGCCAACAGACCCATCGGCTCAGCCATTAATCTAGTACAGACAATTGAGTCTCTTTAAATCATTAGTGCCAACGCTAGCTTTAATGGTGTAATTGATGGTTTTGTCACTCTGTCATGAAGAGGGGCAGGACCCAGTGCATGACACTGGCAATTGGCCTTGGCTGGCTCAGAACATGATTAGAGACCTGTACACCAAATCAACTTACATTTCTTCCTATTTATTTCCACTTCCAAAGATCTCACATTCTTTCGTGCTTTCCATGACTTTCCTTTGTGATCATCTCACTGGAGTGACAGTGGACTTAAAAACAAGCCCAACCACTATGAACCAGATTTCCCAGTGTAGCCCCATCGACTTCAGTGGAGCTACGCCAATCTATCCTAGATGAGGATGTTGTGGCAGTGTCCTAGTGCTGACCCTGCTCTCAGGAGACTGAGGTTCTATTCCTGGCTTTGGCTGGCCAGGTGCTCTTGGGCAAGTCACTTCATCTCTCCATGCCTCAGTTTCCCCATCAATAAAATTGAGATAATGATGCCACCCTCCTTGGTAATGCACTTTGAGCTCTACTGATGAAAAGTGCTGTATATGAGCTAGGGATTATCAGAATAACTCACTGGGCTGAAATAACAAGGAGTCTGGTGGCACCTTAAAGACTAACAGATTTATTTGGGCATAAGCTTTTGTGGGTAAAAACCTCACTTCTTCAGATTTGAATTTGTAAAATAAATACTTACCATAGAGTGAGTTCTAATCCCCCAAGGGTTGATTCTCTGTTACACTAAGGCCCCTTCACACCACTCTGGCAGTTTAGGGGGGGATCTCGGGGGGGGGGTTAATTTGTGCCCATCTCTACTGCCTGAGTGGTGTAAAGGTGCCATAGTGTAAATGCCAATTAGGCTCCCAGTGCTTTGCCATCATGGAAAGAGCCTCTTGCGATACCTGCGGGCCAGGCAGTCAAGCGAGGGTTTCTATGGGGCATTCACAGGGAAAAAGTCAATGTAGTCCAGGAGCAGAATGCAAGGAGCCAAATCCTGAAGCCCTCTTAATGTGTCCTCTCAGTCCATAACCAGCTAAACTTCCGAAAGTCAGCACAGTCACAGAGCGGGGTGATGATGGCCTTGCCTCCCCACCACCCCCTGCTCTGGGGCAACTGCATTGGAGAGGCCATCTCCAGGTCTATTCCCAGGAAGCAGTGCACTGCTGACTGCATACAACACAAGGAGCGTTGGGCCAGTACGTTTGCCTGAATGGGGCCTGAGCCAGGACAGGACTTAACCCACCAGGATTTTGTGGTTTAATTTTTATTTCCACTGAAAAGAGTTTTTTACGGTGCCATTTTGCTGCAGCTTTGGGATCCTGGATGAAGATACCTTGTGCTAGTGCAGGAAAGTTAGGAAGCAACACTTACTAGAGCAGGAAACCCCAGCAGCCTCGTTTCATCACTCTGGCTGAATGAGATGTATTAAAAGAGAACTGAACCTCTGTGGTGAGAAGCATTTAGGCAATGCCCCAGTCTCTGCATTACAGGGTGTGGCATGCACAGTGGGGGTGCAGGCAGTTATGTAGGGGCAACAACCACCCTCTGATTGAACCAGGGACTTTCAGTGCTGCAGTACAGACGTCTACCACTTGAGATAAAGGAACAATTTCATTAGCTGATAGCAGTAGTAGGCTGTTTTCCTCTAGTGGACTAGCCACTAGAAGGGGATGCAATACAGACTTTGCCATTGTCTTACATGGGCATACCTGCAGCTGAAAATCTGATCATCGTCTTTGTATCATGCTTACCATTCAGTTAAGGACAAGCCTTATGCATAAGCTGGGCTTCAGTGGCTTGAATATGATAAAGAAGTCAGCAGACTGGGCACAGCTCTGTAGCCATGAGGTGATCAGCATATGGGCATATATACTACCAAGATACCCATCACCATTCCTATCAGGACTGTAATGTGCCAGTGTGCAACCCTGCCCTCCAATGGAGGGAATGTTATTGACTGTGTGTTTGGGCCCGGTTCTGCATCCGTGGAAGTCAACAACAAAACTTCTAGGCCAGGCCCTTTATTTGTGACTGTGTCTTGCTCCGTGGTATTTTACCGGCCAGAAAAATGGATTTCAGTGACAGCAAATAGCATTTCCTCTGTAGCTCAGCTGTTTGAGAGGTTTGTGGGTGGCAGTGTCCTCCCCATATACTGCTTCCCTTTTTCCATGTACTCCCTTCCCTCTTCTGCATGGTTGTAGGAAGCTGGCCACAGTGCCGTCTGTGTGTATAGCTCTCTGGTACATTGAAGCAAAGCCCAGTGTGGGGGACGGAGGGTTGCGGTAGTGCACTGAAGCATTACAAAGTCTTTTCGTTCTAGGTCTAATCCAAAAATGTGCTCCTTAGCTGCAAAAGCTGTACAGCACCGGATTAAGCAACACTGACTGAACAACTTCCCAATGCAGCTGCCACTTAGACACACTCTTCTGAGAAGACATTTCCAGGAAGTTAAAGATGTTCTAAAAGCTTTGGTCATTGCAATCTGTCACCTATAGCATCACCTAGGCAGGGAATGACCAGAACAGCTAATGGCCAACATAATCAGCACCAGGGACGCAGGTGAAAATGGGACAAGTCTTTGCAGTATTTAAAACAGAAGCAGCATGATTCTAGGGGAGGTCAAAGTCTTATCTCTTGTGTAGTTATTACCATGGTAGTCTCCCACTCTGGTTGGAGCCTGGTTTCCTTGGCAGTGTAGGAGACTGGACAGCATTTTAATTTAACCATGTTTCAGAACCATCCACTAGCGTCATGTAAATGTCCAAGCCTCTATCGTGTTGCAAGGACATACTTAAAACAGAGTTAGGTGAAACTATACTGAAGACCAAGCTGTTGTAGCAGTGTAGGGGGACCACTGTGTTTTTTCAGGATCCTCCAGCCCAAGAGGCACTCCATTATAAAAGGTAGGTACAAACCTTTCACTTCAGGGGGAAGAGGGTTCAAGTCCTGTTACAGGTGATGATGAAACTCATGCAACACCACCACCATAGGAAAAAGGAACTGAGTCCCACATGGGTAAAGTATGCCAGCCCCACTGCAAATAACATATGAAGGCAGAAAAGTTAGCCCCAATGTGCAGTAATAGACAATGCTCCCTAAGAGCAAGAGGGGCATGTTACGGTTGCTATGGAATCCATAACATTGGGGTTCCTGACTTTTGGGCATGTACACACTCAGCCATGATATTGTATGTACATTGTTTCAGAATGGTTTGTTACACCTGATGCTGTGTATATTATAGAGTTGCTGTGTGAGTTGGACAGGTGAGACCAAAATGGCTGTAAAGAGAAGACAAGGGGTTACATTTTCAAAAGTGCCTTAAGTGCCTATTTCAATGGGAGTTAGGCACCTAAATATCTCTTAGGATCTGGGCCTAAGTGTATACTCACTTTTGAAAACGGGACTTAGCTGTCCAAGTCACTTAGGCCATCCAATGCTGAGTAGAGCAACACCTAAATACCTTTAAAAATCTGGGCCTAAGTGACTAAATCCCTGTTGAAAATGGGACTTGAGCTCCTAAACCACTGAGGTGCTTTTGAAAATTTTACCCAAGGACTTTTGGCTCAGCTACACCAACAATGACACGGCTCTTTGTTTAACCAGACAATCCTGAAATGACAGGTGATTCCAGCAATGACTATACAGTACTAATGCACCAATGGGTGTCTTAATTTTTCATTTAAAGAACCCAGAGATTTACCCAAATTTTTGCAGAAATTCCCCCATCGACAGTCACACTGGAGCATTCCATACTGAGCAGGGTTAGGCAGTGATATCACTGCTTATTGTGAACTTTGTTATCATGAAAACCTGCTAATACTTGTTTCAATGCATTTGAATAGACCTCCGTTCTTCTAAGAATATGTCTATACTGCAATCACTGGATGTGATCACAGCTCACGTAGACATACCCGAACTAGCTTTAATAGAGCGAGGTCAGGTCCCAGGCCAGTGAAGCTGTGGCAGCGTGTACTTCAGCACAGGCTGTACAAACCCACCAGAACCCTGGGTAATTACTGGCTGGACTAGACTGTGCTGAAGCAAGCGCTGCAGGAGGTTTACTGCTCCTAGCGTGGCTAGGTTGCTGCCAGCATTTTAAGTGCCATGTCAATTGCATGCATTTGATGTGCTCCTTTATTATACGTATGATTGGGGCCTGGCTTCTCCCTCAACCCAAATGTCCATCAACTTCCAGGCAGTTATTCCTGATTTGCACAAGTGTGAGTGAGAGACCAGGTCATGCTCATTGGTCCTTGATTGCAAATCACACTAGAAATCAGCAGAAGTTTACACATGGACTTCTTAAGGCGACAAGTTAAATTCCAGTCATGTTTGCTGGGGGTGGGATGGGAGAACGTTTCCTGGCCATGCCCGTTTACATCCTGCAGAACTAAAAGGGTTAATGCATCACCGATCAAAAAAGAAATGGAAAGCCGCTGGTACCTAGAATGACAGAAGAACATTTTTCATAGATATGTTGAAAAGAGCCTTGGGGGTCTGATCTTCCTGCACAGTCTCAGAAACTGTGCCTACAATTATACATTATGCACTGAGCCATTCCTTTGTTATTTATTGAACATAAAAGATAAAAGCGCTTTTCCCTTCATTGTGCTCCCAGAGTAGCATTAGTTCTTCGGCCTTCATGTCCCTTTAGGGGTCAGCCAATGGTACAAAACAACAATCATTCCTTTTGTGAGAAAAGTAATTGAATCTCCTTAACGCCACATTACGTACAGAAATAATCTCGCTGAGCACTTACCTTCCTGATTCTAAAGGACTAAATACAGCGATGCAGAACATGGGAGAATTTCCATCAATAGTCACCCTCTCTTCGACTTAATTTTGCTACAATGAGGTTAAGAATCCAAGGTCACCTCTACCAGTGTGGCTCAGAAACTGGGAACAGCATGTGGGCTATAAGGAGCCTGCTTAAAGATCATAAAAAAGCCAGTATGAAATTGGGCCATGTATGCTAGACACAGAATCATGGAGGAAGGAGGAAATAGCGCCAATCTGTTTAGCTCTGTTGAGATTGCCCCAGGTAAACCGTCTTGAGCAACAAACAGATCCTCAAAGGTATTTCAGTGCCTTGCCCATTCGTTTGAGGATCTGGGTCCTCATCACTAGAAATATATAAACTAATAAAAGGGAACTGAGAAAAGCGCTGGAAGAATTCATTTATGGGGGACGATAAACATCTATAGCTCCCTCCCACTGTAAATACATGGTTCTAAAAATTAAAAAGACTGCACTGAGCGTGCTCCAGCCCCACAGCCTGCCCCCACTTCTTCTTCTTCTTCTGGCTGATGGAGATGTAGAGCAACAACTATAATTTTACATTTAGGTGGGTAAGCCAGATAATTGCGTCAGGAGTAGCGGAGTAGTTTTGTGGAAGATCAAAGCCAGAAATCTGAGCCCCACAGTCAGAGCCTCACACATGATAGGCATAGCACGAGAGCCCCAGACAGGAGCATGTACCAGCAGCAGCCAACACTGTACTGGGATTCAGTAGGAAACCATGATTTCGAGTCGCAGCTCCTCAGCTGGCTGGTATTAATAAATGTGTGCCCGTCCCAGCCCTGCAGGTATCATTCATCCCTTCTACAAATAAGGTAACTGAGAGATTTGACAAGGTCACTTCTGACAGAGCTGGGCATTGACCTTAGATCTTATGGGCATTTGTACACAGGGATGCTCAGCAAAGTTAAAATGAACTAGGAGCTGAAACCCTGTGCTGGCACATGGGTGTAATTCATAAAGTCATGCAGCCAAAAATGGCGGAGAACTTAAAAAATTGGTTGGTAAGAGAATGTGAATCTCAGTGATGCCTGAACGTGGTGATATTCCGAACAAAAAGAGCTCTCAGCCAACTTGCAGCTGTTTTTATTGCTTCATGCTGACTCAGAGGACTAGAATGGCTATCAAGTGATGTCTGGGGTTACTGCCCCTCACCACAGCATACATTCCTCATTCACCACCTGCACAAATCAAGACAACTCTCCCAGAACCACACAACCCACACACAAATCAATACAAGCATCCACACAGCAACACAACCAGCAGACAGAAAAATTTTGATTTTGCTGAAAAATTATGAAATCCAAATGATTTTTTTTCATTTTGGGTTGGTTTGACACAAATCAGAATATTTCATTTTTTGAAGTGACCCAAAATGTTTAGTTTCTAATCAAGTTTAACAAAACTTTAAATTGCATTTTACTGTTCATGGTACATTGCCTTATGGAAGTTGTAGTTCTGTCCCCCATTCTCACCTATTGGCCAGTCTCCCTGGAGGGCTACATCTCCCATAAGGCTATGTGCTGATTTCATTCTGACAGAGGTGTGGTGAATCATTGGTATCACATGACTCTGGGTGCATTATGCGATTTGTAGTCTGACTGGGGGTGTGGCCCATAGGGGAAACTGGAGGCATCAGGGTCCTGACAACTCCCATAAGGCTCCAGACTCATGTGACTCCCATGATGCATCACCATACGAAGATGGAGTTTAATGTTGACATGACTGAAAATGAAACATTTTGAGTTATTTCAACAAACCCAAATGAAACACCTTGATTCTTGCAATGCTAAAATTTTACGTTTATGTTGAAAATGTCGGAACAACACATTTTGACATTTCTGAATTGAAATACTTCAGAATTTCTGTACCAAGGAAACTTTTGAAATTTCAGCTTTTCATCCTGTTTTGCAATGAAAATACAGCGTTCAGCAGAGCCCTCACATGCTACCCTTCATGGATAAAGACCACACAAGTGGTGTATTGGTTGTTGTGAGTTTGTCGGGTCTGAGCCAAGAGTTGCTTGTAAAGAACAGTGACCCCTTTTGCCAGCTGGCACCACAGCTTGCAACCTAAATAAAAGTTACGATGTGACAAGACATGGAAAGCAAACAATGAGGCTTGGGGAAATACAGGAAAGGAGGGCAAGGGGTAGAGAAATAAGGTTATGAGCGTACGTAGGGCTTGTCTACACTTAAAATGCTGCAGTGGTGCCACTGTAGCACCTCACTGAAGATGCTACTTGTGCCAACCGGAGGGCTTCTGTCAGCAGAGCTACTCCACCTCCCCGAGAGGCAGAAGCTAAGTTGATGGGAGAATTCTCCTGTTGACCTAGTGCTGTCTACACCGGGGGTTGGGGTTGGTTTAACTGCATCGCTTGGATTTTTCACACCCCTGAGTGACGCAGTTATACCAACCTAATTTCCTAGTGCAGACCAGCCCTTAGCTTACCAGGATTCAACCACAGAATTTATATAAATAATGAGAACATCCTGGGTTTTGGTAGTAAGGAATAATAAAAACAAGAATTTTAGAAGGGATATATACACACCAGATTCAGGGCACAAGCTAATTTCTAAGGGGACTGGAATAAATTTTCCCTGGAGGCAGGTTATCCCGTATCTGCCTACTACCTTGCATCTGCCTCTGAAGCATCTGGTACTGTTCTCTGTCGGAGACAGGCTGCTGGGCTAGATGGACCCCAGATCTGATCCATTCTGGCAGTTCCTACGTTAAGGTAGCTCTGTGCAATGTCCTCCTTCCCACCCCCACCTCCAGTGGTCTGTTTCTTTGTTTTTCCCTAGCAGCAATTATGTTTTGTGCATTTTGATCTATTGATAGTACTTTGAAGGCACCTGTCATCATTAAGTGGTCATGGGAATGCAAAGTTTTTTCATGCAACCCGAATTCTGTGCTTAGCTAGTACGTAAATGAGTGGGATGAGATGGAGAGATGATAGAGAGCTGGCTTCCTGCTCAACCTATGCACAATTCTGAAATTAGCACCTCTGCAGCTAGTCAATGGCTAGCACAGCAGCTGGAGAATACTGTTTAAAACACGCTTAACTCCCCCCCACACATACATTATTTGCTTTGAGCTTGTTGCCAAAGAAATCGACGAGCTGCTGGACTCAGCAGAAGATGACAGAGTCCAGAGGAAATATATATATTTTCTGCAGCTGGTATATTTTGCTTGAGCAGCAGAACCGTGCAGCTCCCTGTCACTGTAGAGGCACCACTAATGCTCTTCTACTTTCTATTTATTTATTTTCCCTTCCTTAATTAATATTTTGGTGTTCTCCGCTCAGCTGACAATGCTGCAGCTTCAGACAGCTCTGTCCAAACATGACTCATTCCCAAAGGGGTGAAGGATGGTGAATCACAGCCGACAGGGTTGTTTGAACTGCAGAATGGATGCTTAGCAACCCACACTTTAAAGTGAACTAAAGACATATCAGTTGAAGGCAGCACAAGCTAATAAGTAGCGGAATCTATACAGCTGCTTGTCACTCAGAGCACTGGGCCTGGATACCTAGAAATGTCAACAGCATTCTCACCAATTAAAGGCTTTTCTGGGGGACTTGCAAAACATTTAATGGGCTTGAGCATATTCCAGTGAGTCCAAACCATGATAGGATTCTATGGCATCAGTAGGACGTTGCAAAATTTACAATGCTCAGGTTTTGTCTAGACTGGGAAAACGAGCTGTGTTAGTAAATGTGTCAGCTCACACCCTTTTATTAGCACTGTTTAACATCACTTTGTAGTGCAGACAAAGGCAGCTACCTGGACTGGATTGGCTATCCTAGGTGTTGGTTAACATCCTGCTAATTAAAATATTTTAGTTAACATGTTTTCTAACACACATCATCTGCCCAGTTTGAGCAAAGCTGTGGAGGAGGGGGCGAGTTTCAGGTTCCTCTGTGTCAAGTTGGGTCCCCAACTCAGGTGTTCATGAGTTGGGCTCTGGCCCTGACCTGGGTGTAGCTGCAGAAGAGGTGGGCCCCGGTCATGATGGTCTCTGAGGTGGACTCCAGTGCAAGGGGACTTTGAGGTAGAGGTGGGCCCAGGCCTCAGGTGTCTTTGAGGCAGAGATGGGCCCTGGTGACAAGTGTCTCTGAGGTGATAGTGGACTTGTTAAGTGAATAGGAATTGCAGGTGCTTAGCACTTCTGAGGATAAGGCCCTTAAATTGTATGCTTCTTGGGGCATGAACCTTGCAAGGACTGCTTTCTTACAGACAGGCACAAGACTCAAACTTTAGACCTGGATTCAGAGATTGCTAGGCCAGAAGGGACCATTGTGATCATCTAGTCTGACCTCTAAAGCTTGCCCAAAGGCTGTGTGTCTTCAGATCATGAGTTTTAGTTTGGGCTCGTATCTACTCTTCACGAGTCAGTGAAATGCCAGGAGTACCAACAGCACAGTAGAAATAATGGCAGCAGAACAGCAGCCAACCATACAGTTACTAGCAATTATTCCAAACGCTGGCCAGGTCTGCAATACCATGTAGTTCATTGTGTTCCCGGGAGTCCCTCAGTGCCAACTGGCAGAGGGCACACCAGACCATAACTCACATCAGGCCTAACACATTCAGTGCCCCAACTCACTGTTCTCATAATCGGTATGTAAAAAGTCTTATGTAAAGTATCCTATGCACACTGGTAACACACTTGCGTGACATATGTACGGGATGTGTACAAAGAATTATAAATGTTCTTAAAATGTGTTTGGCAGGCAGCGTATAAAGCCCAGCCTGACCTAGACAAAGGAATGTCTGTTTACCTATCTGAGCAGCTTGATCCCAAAGGACATATAAGGTAAACAAAGCCATCAAGCTAGAAAATGGGGGAGATGAATGCTTAACAGCCTCAACAGGGGATGGAGTCTGCACCCCCAGGAAGCCTTCCTGGCTCTTGAAACAGAAAGAATGAACTTTGGAGTAATATTAAGGGGGGCAAAGAGACATTTGAGTCATCCATCACCTATGGCACAAAGGGGAGCAGCCCCCTTTGAGTTCTTGAAAAGTGGATCCTCTTGGCCTGAGAGGCAAAAGTAGCTGTAAACTGACTATAAGTGAGAAACCTGCTTAGACAGAGACTGTAACTTGCTGAAATTGTTTTAGTCGCTAGAAAGGGTGTTTTGTTTTGTTTTACTTGTAACCATATCTCTCTCTTTCACCCATACCTATTATCCCTTACATCTCTCTTCTTTCCTAACAGACCGATTCTTGTTTTATTATAAAATGTATAAACTGGAGAATGAGTTCTCAGCTAACCTAATAGGCTGGTGTGTGAACTGTGTACTTAATAACTAAGCAAAGCTCTTCCTTGCTGAGGCCGAGAGGGGTAAGACAGTGGCTCACAGTTCTGGGTACCCCAAGAGAAGCATCATCATTATACCTGGATATGTTCATTTCCTGTCCTGCATGAAGTGCAGGGACATGGATACAATTTTTTAAAATACTCCAAACAAGCGAAAACCCCCAACCGCAGTGCGGAGGCAGCTCGGCTCCATTCACCTCCCAGGTGAATGTCTGAGTCAGCTCTTCTGCTAACCAAACTTGCCATCTGGCCATAGTGATAGATTGTGGCTATGAGCAACTGCCTGGCTGGCGAGGCTGGGAGCCCTGGGGGAATATACAGTGATGGTTTCCATTAGAGTAGAACCATATCTGGTCCTGGGGGTTGCCCGGCACACAGGACTACATTCCTTCTGCCGACGGAGTTGTTCTCTGCTCAGAGTTTGAGCAACCCCTCCCTGACTGTAGTGGGCTTTCTAGTCCCTTTATCAGCACAGGACTACTCGGGGCCACATACATTAAGAGCACAAGAACCAAGCTATGCAGTGGCCTGTGGGGGAAGGGATCTGCTCCTTGAGGCACCCCAGGAACAGTCCCTGGTGTGCATGTGTGTTGTGACACCTGTCACACCAGAATGCGACCCCTCCCTGTTCCATGGCTCTCCCATTCCTCTGCAATCACCGCCTCTGATGCTGCGCCCAATCTGGCCTCAGAGAAAGAACTGATCAATATGGCAGATGGAGCTATGCAAGAAAAAAAACTGACAGCTGTTTTGATGGGAAATCAGGCCTGAAGGTCTGTGAATATGGAACTAACCAACCCTGGGGAATTCGTCTGTCATTCAGCAAGAGTTCAGTGCGGAATTGGAACTAACCCTCTAATTGTCAAAGTCTATCAACTAGTTCTTAATTAAAGGGAAATGTCTTTGGAAGCACATCTTCAGATAGGCATGGAAACCCAGCCAAATATATATGCAGTCAGCATCACTGCTGCTTGGCCAAGGAAATTCCCAGGGGAGCTGGGCTCCAAATGAACTGTAACTTGCTATTCCTTAATTTGTTATCATAAAACTAAAAAACACATTGTACTGTTTGGGACAGCACTTTACATGCAAATCATGGAGGAAAATAGATGCTGCTCAGTTTTGACATCTCAGGTGTGGAAACTGAGGTACAGAGAAGCTAAGTGATTGGGCCAAGGTAACAAACGGCCAGTCAGAGACCTAGGAAACAAAACCAAGACACCTGACTCCCAGGCCTGCGTGCCGACCCCGAACCACGAGTTACATGCCGATCAGAAGAGTCACTGCCCTGTAATTTGGAAGCACTGCAAGAAGGATTCACGTTTTCTAGTATTGATCTATATTTGCAGATTTGAAAAATCCATACAAATAAATGTTCAGTGAAACTCATGGACTTAGATGCCATGGAGCTTAGATGCCAAGAAAGAAAGGTGCCTTAGAAATACCATTGGGACAGATAGGGCCTGATGCAAAGGCCACTGAAATCAACGAAAAGACTCCCACTGATTTCTGTGGGCTGTGGATCAGGCAATGAAGAGATGTGGTCTTGAGAAAGCAGAAGCTGGGAGCGCTGGAGGAGCACTGTTATGATTATTAGACTTTAAAATTCACCCCAATTATAAGCTTAAATATAAAAAATATGTGCAAGTTCATAAGATGTCCCAATAATGTAAAACTTTTTGCTTGTTTGGAAATCAGCCATGGAAGATATGGTCAGGCTGTTTTTAATAAATGGATATTATGAACAAGTGCAAGAGACAGACAGAGAAGCTGGATTAGTGCAAACAAAAAGGGCCTGCTAATATCGTTCAAGAACTGTTGAAATCATGCTTGATAAAAGCAGAAGATGTGGAACCAGAAGTTAATGGACCAAAATTGGCACGATGGGCAACATACTGAGGGGCTGAGCTATGCTGTCCACTTTTTCCTTTTCTGGTTTTCTTAAAAAGAGACTTTGAAAAAAAACACTTTTTCATCTCCCATCTCCCGCCCCAGCTGGCATCTCCGCTCATCTTGTCTCATTTTCTCTGACCCCAGGACAGGAGGAACAGACCAGACTGAAAGGCTTTCTTCCTCCGACAGGGAGGTCATTAAGCCTTGCTCTTGTTCAAAGAACTTTGTTTTTCGTTCATAAGTTCTGAAAATCATCCCATCATCATGACATCCTGTCCTCAGCCCATCAGCAGGGATACCTAATGGCCAGCACTGCAGAGTCTTGTAAGATCCAATTCTGTTCCCTTGCTTTTGGGCTGCTTTTCATGCTCTTCCCTTCTGCCTGTTCTGTCTCTCATTCTCTCGGCTTTCCGTCCAATCCTGAAATCAGCTGCATTGCATCGGCACAGTAAGATGAGATGACCATAATCTTGCCCTGTCTAAGGAGAAAAAAACCCCAACGGGATGACATCCCTGGCCTGAAGGGGAACCAGGGACCAAGCAACAGGTGCTGTGGTTGATCTGCCAGCCAAAGCTTCCATTCGTAACTGATCTGCCATCCAGTGTTCCAAAGACACCAACAAAAGCTGTATTTCCCCCACATTTTCGATCCTACCTCTCCTTCACCTTTTGTGTGAGTGTCTCTGTTAGAAACAGGAGAAATAAATACCTTTCACCCATCAGGATTGAATCTAAAATTAACCCACTTTCCTTTTCATCAAATGAAGGTTGTTCTGAAAATAAAAGACGCTGATATTTTGCCTCCAAAAGGAGAAACACCTGACAAAACAAACAATCATTCAATATCAGTTTTATTATAAATGCTTGTTTTAATTTCTTGTTCTTTCTTGTGTTTGGTCCATAATTTTTCAACTTCACAATGAATGCTTTTGGATGTTTGCCAAAGAACTGAGAAAAACCAAAGCCTTTGTAGAAAGCCCCACCCCTCACACCTAAGTATCACTGTTGTAATGTTGGACAGTGAAAGGGTTTAGAAACACCTTTAACTCGTTTGGCCCTTGAGATTAGTACAACACACAGTGTCACGGCTAGCTGCATCTCTGTCCTCTCACTGGTCTCTGAGTGCACCCCCACAGGTATCAGGCATTGGGACTTTACCTCTCCTGGGCTGGAATCATGCGATTCTCACAGTCTCAGACCAGGCCCTGTGCTATGAGACCCTGTGGATCAGCCATTCTTAGTCAGCAAACCCAGCTGGGGTTTGCATCTGTAGTTCTTCTCCTAGGGAGTCTGTGACCAGTGGTGAATCTGGTGACCGGTCAGCCTGCTTACAGCACCATATTGTTTACTCTTAACAGTAGGAACAAAGCATAACATAAGAGAAGACAGGTTTTAAAATAGCAAAAGATCTACGTGCATGTCTGTCTTACCTAATGGCTTCCCATCCTCCAGCCAGAAGCCTAGCAAGGCCTGACTTCTTCAGACACCCCATCTGTGTGGGTCAGTCTGGTGCCCTGAACAGCTCCCCCCACCCTATGGCGTGAGTCTCTTCTTATCCAGCCCGAAGTCCTTCCACAGTCAATTGCGTGGGCTGAGCTCCTGCTGCCCAAAGCCAGCTTGGTGAGTTCCATGGGAGCTCGAGCCAGCCTTCTCCAGGCCAATTGCTTCCCCATCATCTTGCATCACACCCCTCAGTGTTTGCTGCGGGGGGATGGCTCATCTCGAGGTTTTTTTTTTGCCTTCCTGTTTGCTTCCCACGAGTCCTATTGATTTAACCCTATACAGTCATCCAGGTACCATCCCATTCAACAATCCGACAGTCATATAGCACATAGAGCATTCATAAATTACAGAGCAGCCCCACTTCCATCCCGCACAGCACTTACAGTGCAGAGCTACAGGAACACTGGCTTTCCCCTGCGTCCTCCAGCCCCCTTCTCCACTGAGTCATTTGGCTCCTGCTGTGTGCTGGGATTCCCACTTCTTGAGTCCAGCATGAGGCTTAAGATCTGAGATACTGCTGTTCTTCAAGAAGCAGCTGAAACTTTTTATTTCTAGTCTTCCACTGCCAATGCTTGGTTATCGATTCTTCTTTGGTCTTCGTTAGCGGTTATTGCTTTGTTTAGTTTGTTTTATAGCTATTAAATGAAGAGCCTGAGAACTGATAACTGTGTGTAGCTAGGCAACTGAAAAGAGATGTTATCTTTCTGGCTTCTGTGCACTACACCTTGCACAGTAGAGGAGTCTACCTGCTGCAGGGACAGCTGTGAGGCAGCTGGCATTTGTGGTTCAGGTCAGGTGCAGAATGTCACACAGGGAGTTGCTGTGATGTCTCCATCTTTCAATTGTATAACAACTTTATGTTTGTTCTTTCTTTGTTGGTTTCCTTAATTTGAAATAAGAGTCATGGTGACAGGAATATATGGGGTTCTCTTATGTGCGGGAGACATAACACAAGCACAGCTTTATAGAGGGCCCAGAAAAGGTGCTTTAGGAGAGGATACTCTCAGGGGGCCTTCCCCTATGGTGGCTGTGCATTTCCCAACACACAGAGGGAGACTCATTTGGCTGAAGGCCATTCTTCTGCAGCTATAGGCGCCGACTCCGTGGGTGCTCTAGGGCTGAAGCACCCAGGGGAAAAAAATGGTGGGTACTGAGCACCCACCAGCAGCCCCCCTATCAGCTCCCCCCTTCCTCCCAGTGTTCGCTGCCTGCCGGCAGCCCGCTGATCAGCACCTTCCCCTCCCTTCCTTGCGCCTCCCACCCACCGCGATCAGCTGATTTGTGGCATGCAGGAGACTTTGGGAGGGAGGGGAAGGAGCGAGGGTGCAGTGTGCTGGGGGGAGGAAGCGGAAAAGGGCGGGAAGAGATGGGCAGAGGTGGGGCGGAGGGCGGGCATTGGGAGAAGGGGTGAAGTGGGAGCAGGGCCTGGGGCAGAGCCAGGGGTCGAGCACCCCCCGGCACATTGGAAAGTTGGTGCCTATGTTCTGCAGTTTCAATTCTAGAGGTCACAGCAAACATAACCTTGAAGGCTAAGACACCTCCACAGTGGATAGATGCTGAGCCTGAGCCCTTTGTGCAGGAGTCTAAAGAGGTGAATCGAATACAAGCAGGCCTTATAAGGATGGGCTCAGGGAGCTCAATCTGTTTAGCTAAACAAAAAGAAGGTTAAGGGGTGACTTGATCACAGTCCATAAGGACCTACATGGGGCACAAAAATGTGATAATAAAAGGCTCTTCTCAGTCTAGCAGACGGAGGTATAACAAGAGCCAATGTCTGGAAGTTGAAGCTAGACAAATTTAGACTAGAAATAAAGAGTCCATGTTTAACGGTGACCATACCTAACCACTGGAACAACTCACCAGGGCGTGTGACGAATTCTCCATCATGGGACATTTTAAAAACAAGATGGGATGTTTTTCTAAAAGAGCTGCTCTAGTTGAAACTGGAATTAATTCAGGGAAATTCTCTGGCCTGTGTGATACAGGAGGTCAGACTACATGATCACAATGGTCCCTTCTGGCTGCCTAATCTATGCATCTGTGTGTGAGAAAAATCATTGAAACTATAAGTAATCAATTCGATCATTTGGCCCTCGGGCTGGACACCACGCAATATCCCAGTGCTGTTTCAGTGAAAAAGTGTTCCAGCGTCACTGCACTGACATAATTAGGTTGACATAAGCTGCCTTACGTTGACCTGTGTAGTGTAGACCAGCCCTAAGTGGTTTTGTTTGTGTCTCTGCAGGATGGATGACATTCAGCTTTGCAAAGAAATCAGTCGGCTGAAGAAGGAGCTCCAGAAACTCATCGCACTCCCAGGTAAGGCCCAGATACTTTGGAAAGCTTCTGCGGCTTGATCCCAAAGCCCTTGAAATCGATGGGAGTGCTTTTGATCAGGCCCTTTATTCCTGGTTGTGCTCCTACTAGGTAACAGGCAGGACTCCAAAGGTTCAGGCGATCAAGTCAGATGAGTAACCAGACATTTGGATCCAACTCTGAACCTCTTGAGTCTGCAAAGTTGGCCTGGGGCTCTTTCACAAAAGCAGCCCTTCTTGCAACGTTGCTGGGACTTTCTTTTCCTGGCTAGGCTGGAATTGTCCCCAGATCATCTCTTTCTGTGGCTCTTTGCCTCTTCCACTGCTTGTCCTGGTCCAAACAAGGAAATCTCGAGAAACAAGAAAAGGAAAAGAAATAAGGAAATAAAAATTGTTACCCAAATCTTTTTGTAAGCCACTGGTGAGTGTGTGTTACAGGATCCTCTTCTGTGCCTGATCCACAGAGGACAGATGAGTCTGTTACAGGCCCAGCTACCCTCCCACATTGTGCAGCGTTTCTAGTTCACACCAACCACTCCAAATGGCACCCTAGGAGCGGAAGGGGGAGAATTCGTGGAATCCCTTGGTAGAGGGCCCCTTTGGAAGTTTTCTATTGGTGGTGGGAGGGGAGGGAGGCCTTTAAAAGCAGGGCCAAGCATCTAGAGTCATCAGATGTTGGTGTTGCTGGGGAAAACTTTCCTCTTTGTGTGTTACCACAAAACACAGCAGAAATTTAACACCAGCCTTTTGACAGCGAGGGGATGGGGCAGATGGCAGGCTGGCCTCGAGTTCATAGGAAATGCTGCAAGCCCTGGAGGAGGAAGCCTTCCAGAAATCACAGGGGGGCTAGAGACAGTGAGCAACTTGGCACATGTGAGGAGCTTCACACACCCTTCTGTCTTGGGGAGGGCTGTGCATTTCAACACCTAAAACCTCTGGTCCAGCCCAAGTTCAGAGAGGCGGAGATAACAGAACCACCAGAGCCTCACCTTGTGGCAGGTATGTCCTGGGAATCTAGCTAGTCTCTTTGTAAATAAGGGTTACGTCTAACAGATTCATATTCATAGCTTGACAATTTCAGAAAAGCATCTCACTGGGTAACTGGAGTAAGTGCGTCCGCTGAAAGGAGAGGGCCTTATATTCATTTACACTAAAGCCTGTTTATACTGGCAGAGTGCAGTACCGGGCCCTAATGTGCATGAGGATCCAATCCAGACAGTGTGGCGAGATCCCCAATACGGACGTACCCAACATTCAGGTGCTCTTTGGAGAAGAGAAAAACCAGCCAAACAGAAAATCAAAACTTCCTCGGAAAGGAAATTCTGCCCTTTGCTCCCTATATCATGCCGCACCTTAAAACGGTGTCGTCTCCCTGTCCCCATCACGCTGCCAAGTTGCACGCCACCTCTTCCTTCGCCCCTTCTCTCACTCTGGTCTTCAAGCTTTCTGCCCTGCCATCTGGAACTCCTTTCCAACCCCCGGATGCCCTGATTTCCCCCTTTCAAATCCTTCCTCAAAACTTTGACCTCTGGCAGATGCGCCATCCTTCCACAGAGGGAAAGAGCACTGGGGGAGAAACAAAGCAAGACAAAGCCACACCCCACTCTCTAAAGGGCGTCTCCAAAGCCCATTGAAGTAAATGGGAATTAGGTCCAAAGGCAGGACCTTCCCCTGCATCTCCCAGTATGTTGTGTGTGTTGTCCATCTCTTTAGACTGAATCCAATTTGGACAGCAGCCAGATCTTCTAGGCTACAAACAGCAGCAGTGCACTGTGAGTGCTTAAATCATAATGAGTAAGAATAACTTCATCGCAGAGCTGGTCACGTCACTGTCATTAAGGAAATAGCTCTGGCCAGGAGTTCCTAATTCAGGTCACAATTAAGGAAACCACTTCATCATATGCTTTCCTGGATGGGAATGGGCCTAATACATGCTGAAGTGTTTTCCTGTATTGGGGCTGCAACCAGTAGGGTCTGGGCTTAAGTTTGTTCCAGCCACAAGTCTCACTCTGCAGATCTGACAGGTCCTAGGAGCTGCAGTGGAGCATTAGAGAGCGCGGTGCTGTGATGTTTGGATCCCTGAAGCAGGAAGGGTCTGAACATTCATCTCCTAGAACAGCATCTCAGCTCATTTACAAGACTCTGTTTGTTCTCTGCCTGGAGGGCAGCTTGAGATCAAGGATGACTTGAAACCGGAGTCTTTCTAGTTCCCTATCGCTGCTGCTCCAGGTGTGGCTATAAACCAGGAACATGCAGATTGATTTGGGTTAGAAGTGGGCTCAATCCACAAAATGTAGATCCCGATTCAGATTTTGAACCTGATCCTGTAACTGAGGGATGTTCAGACTGGGGTTGGGGGATATTTGCAAAATTTGGATCCAGCGAGTCAACTCAGGACGTGCTGCAAATCTCATGAGAAACACTGAACTTGTGAGACTCCCAGTAGAACTTCAAAAGACAAATCCAGCAGAGGTTAGGTTCAGATAAGAACCCCAAACATATGAGTGCTTGCCCAGGGCTTAGCCAAACCTCTCTAGTCTAGAAAGCTCACATGGCCAGGATATCTTTGACATACAAAGGCATATCAAGGTCGAGATGGAAGCTGAAGCCATCAAAGTTCAAACTACAAACAAGAAGCATATTTTTAAAAGTGAATATGCCTCACAAGAGCTTTTAACTCAAGTTAATTGACTGTCAATTAACTCAGATTACCTAACATGTTTGGACGTCTATCTACTGTACTAATATGGCCCCCATTACTGGAGTATCTGAGCATCTTACAAACTCGAATCATTTATACGCACAATGCCCCTGTGAAGTAGGGCAGTGCTATTAACTCCATTGTACAGCTGGGGAACTAAGGCACAAAGACTAAGTGACTTGCCCAAGGTCACACAAAAAGTCTGTGGTGGAGCAGAGAGTTGACTGGAGACCTCCCAACACCCAGGCTAGTGCCCTACACACTGGACAACCCTTTCTCTGTAGAGACATGCTAATTTGGAAACCCCACATATGTTTCCTCCAGGACACACATGTTTGTGGTTTACCCTTTGAACTGAAGTAGGATGTAAGAGAGGCCTGTGCTGATGGGTAAATTTCACCTGAGAAGTAGGACAAACTTCTGTGCTCTACAGAGGCTGCTAATACTATAGAATAATGATGACAATTCCTCCCATTCAGCCCCTAGCAGCGGCGTCTCAGGTCGATATATAGAAGGCTTTAAACTGCAAGTGAATACCCAGTTTAGGCGCCGCTGGGATCCAGCCTACAGGTTTGCTGCAATCGCAGACTGCACTTCCTATTTACTTAGCTGGAGGAGGACTGCCAATGGAAAGCCATGTGGTACTGGATTGTGTTTGGAAGTGGTTGCCTGAACTCTGGGGTGGTCTTAAAAAACACAGCTGCATACAGCCAATCTCAGTCTTTCAGTAATTTATCTTTAATGTTGCATAAATCATCTCCACATTTCTGTGTATTTACCAGTGTTTTATATACATGGGACTTGAAGGTTGCCCAGATTTTGTGCACAGTGGAAAGGGACGCAGGCGGTTATCCAGGGTGCTGAAGGTCAGGCCACCCTTTGGGATTTCAGTGAGGATTTTAGCTAAGACTTTCAAAACTGCCTGAGAGATGGACATACCCAATCCCTGTTCATTCTAATGGGAGAGGGGGCATCCAGATCCCTTTAGCACCATTGAAAATCAGGGATCACTGAGAGAGATTCGATGTCCTGCGTTATGCAGGGGACCAGACTAATTATAATGGATCATTCTGGCCTTAATATCTTTGAATCTATGGATTTTCACTGAAAGTCAATGGGACTTGTGCAGCATGGGAGGCAGCTCAGGCTGTACAAACGCTGCTGCAGTTTCACTGCTATTGTTAAAGCTAGCTAGATCAAAGCCAGCTTGGGTGTCCACATCATGTGTTGCAGTCACACCTCTGACTGCAGGGCAGACATATCCTAAGAAGCCAACCCTGTCTGCAGCACAGATAGAATTGCAGGTTTCTATATTTCGGTGCATTAGAACAAACAGTGGTTTGTGTTTTCCCTGCTGCAGAGAAAGAGAAGTCCAACGAGGAGAAGCAGAGGGAGGAGGAGCTGGTGCAGCAGATACACAAGCTGGTGGAAACCCGGGATTTCCTGGTGGACGACGTGGAATTTGAAAGACTGAGGTAGCTGGATGAGCCAACTCGAGTGTGTCTGAAACTTGCAGGGGTTGGCAGAGCTCCAGCATGTCAGACTCCCGGCTTTTGCACTGGGGGGCAGGAAATGCACAGAACAGCTCAGAGGCTAGGGAGCTGTGCAGGGTTGGATTAATGCAGCCCAGGACACTAGACACATCATAACACTGCCCCCTAGGGGACTACTTGCACAGCCCCGCCTCTGCACACTGTGGCTCCCCCCCCCCACATGGAGTGGCTGTCAAGGGGACACCTCCCAGAGAGATAGGGATAGTGGCATACCCTTATCTTTCCCCAGAGCAGCAGGGGGGGAGTAAACCGGCTCCCCAGGACTCACTCCATCAGCCAGGTGTATCTGTTTGGGTGGGCCAGCCCCACCGCACTCTTCTCCTCTTGCCATGCGCTGAGCCTTCTATTGGCAAGGTGTTGGCAGGGGATCCCCAGAGCGGTGGTCCTGGAGTCAATACCCCATTGAGCTGGTATGGGGCAGTTCATGCCTCTCAGAGCTATTGTTTCAAGATGTCTGCAAACTCAGGCAGACAATGCAGCATCGATTACACTCGGGTCACATTTTTGAGCTTTTCTTCAGACTCTTTATTAAAATGAAAGCTGAGATTCTGATGTAATCGCAGGACTAGGAACGGGGACCACGGGTATACGGTCTGCAGTACTTATGCCATAAGCCAGACCTGGAGGTGTAGAATGGGGCAGAAGCAGGGGAAAGGCAACATACGCTGGTGGTGATAGAAGGAACATAAGAACGGCCATACTGGGTGAGACCAAAGGTCCATCTAGGCCAGTATCCTGTCTTCCAACAGTGGCCAATGCCAGGTGCTTCAGAGGGAATGAACAGAACAGGTAATCATCGAGTGAGCCTCCCCTGTCACCCATTCCCAACTTCTGGCAAACAGGCTGAGAAGTATGTGGCTTTAAGCGAAGGGCAGCTGCTAGCTATGGAAGTTGAGCAGGGGGTTGGACTAGATGACCACCTGAGGTCTCTTCCAAGCCTAATCTTCTATGATTCTATGGTTCGATGACATGCCGAGTCTGTGCAAGAAGACGTCCTGAAGTGCAAGTCAGGTCTGTCTGCACTAGGGGTCATGCTGCAGCAGGCAGGAAGCAAGGTCAGTCAGGCCCAGTCAGCCGCTGCAGAATGAAACCATTCAGGCCTATTCAAAGCTGAGGCAGCATGTGCTTCTGGCTTTCCCCTCCCCGGCGAGCACAGCACCCCTCAAGCCTTCGGTTAGGACTCAAGCAGAATGTAATACATTTTTTGGAACACATCTCTGCTTGCAGACACCAGTCACTTTAGCTCTGCCGTCGCATGGGTGTTGTGCTGGGGGCCTGGGGTGTTCGTGTTCAACATGCCATCTAGAAAGCACATTGCAGCCCCTTGCTTGCACTCTGCTGAGCCGTGCTTTGCCACCTGTTGGGCAAACTGAGATTTCTCCTTAATTCTGCCACCTGCTATGCATGCCTCAGGGCTTGGGGGGCTGTGGTCGTTCGTTGGCACTGCTGGCCCCAGTTAATCTAGCTGGCCGTGAGAAGTGAAGGGAGGATCGGACTGTGGCTCAGGTGTGTGTGCGAAGCGGTGAGGTGCTGCAGGTAACTCCTGGGGACAGGCAGCGCTGGAGGTGACTCCTGCAGGAGTTACGCTGCGGGTGGTGGGACTGCCTCCTTCGCTCTGGGGTGCAGTGTCTGCAGAGTGATAGTCAGGGATAGGGGAACCAGTTAGGAGATGACCCCACACCCTACCTTGCCCCACCAAGCAAACATTTTGAAAGATCCTGAAATGTTCAGCTGACACCCCCCTCATCTCCCTCCATGGGGATTTAGATCACAAAATGGCCACTATGCCTTCTGCTTTCCCCACTCCATGCTTCTGCGAGGCATTGTATCTATGTCTGTCTGTCTACCACATGAATAGTGCTGGGCACTGTATCTCGGCATCAGATTCATTTTCCAAGCTAACCATCACAATGTAATGTGACATGGCCTCAGGTGGTGCCGTCACAGGGACTGGGGCTTTTGCTTGGAGAAATATTTGTGGGGGGGAGGGGAGTAATTTTGTTTTGCTGGTTCCCCTTCCCTCATTGTCATTCTTCAGCTTCAGTTACTGCAGGCGGGCTTCTGGGAAAAGGGGAGGTCTGCACTGAGCACTTAACTAAAGCCCAGGCTGATCTCTTCCAGTAGGTGCCAGATTGCTGGGCTGATTTTCCCACAGTCTTTGTGGAGCTGGCCAGTTCCCTATAAACCTTTTACTGGCTGTATTTTAGGGGCAGCCCATCTTCCCTTCCCCCAAAACACCCTTCTAGCCTCCCTGTCAGTTAGCAGTTGAAGAGCTCTAAAGCTGCCGGGTCCCAGAGTGTACAGGGCCAGTGGAAATCCACATTCTCATGCAATAGGTCTGGTAAACCAGGATGCCTGGTACTGTGCTGACATCATTTCTGGCAGGACTGTGGAGTGCTCTCAGTCAAGAGCTCACCAGCTCCAGCTCTGCCTAGCTTGTGAAATCTGACCAGATCACAGCGTGTAGCATGGGCCTGTGACCTGGTCAGATTTCACTGGTGACCTGCAGCAAGAGGTGAGCTGATGGGTAGACTCTGAGAGGAAGGTGTTTCCTTTTACTGCAGGTGGTATGCACGAGGGTTGGTTTATTATTTGTATAATGGTAGAGCGGAGGTGCCCTAACCAAACTCAGGGCCCCATGGTGCTAGGACCTATACAAACATGGTGAGAGACAGGCCCCGCCCCAAAGAGCCGACAATCTAACTAGATGAAACAAAGAGTGGGAAGGGAAATAGAAGCAAGGAGAGGTGAAGTGACTTCTTTACATTCATACAGCAGGTCAGCCAGGAACAGAGCCCAGGTCTCCTGAGTCCCAACCCAGTGCTCTAGCCACCGGGACTATACACAGATATGAACACTGGGCTCAGCTTTGAAGAGCGCCCTGCCAAGTGGAAAACATTTAAGAGGTCCAGGGCTGGGACGTTGTTGGATTATTGTGGGAGTGGGCGGATGGCTGAAAAGTGGGGTGAGGGAGAATGACACCCCAAGAGTCCAGAGGTGTCACGTTGTAGGCTGTTTAGTCCAGAGGGGTCACGCTGCAGGCTGGTTTTCAGAGGGGGAATGTCTGAGACTTAGCTAGGAAACATTAGAGGCTGGGGAATGTGGAGGTGTCTAAGCACTAGGCAGAAATGAAGGATTGCAAAAGGCCAACCCGGGGAAGCACAAGACACCCCTCCACACAAAGACCTTGCTTTTGAGGTTTAGCAGACAAAGGATTTGATGCTTATTCAGGTCTGAATGTGAATTGGGCCTGGCAGGTCATCACTTCTGCCCATGTACTCACACCCATGTAGATGCAGAGCAGAGTTCTGAGCTTTAGCATCCAGTTCCCTCCTCTGTGCGCTGTTAGGAGTATTGCCGATCTATCACAGCTAAGTGGAGATCCAGTCACTAACCCCCACCGCTACATGGACAGGCAAGTCCTAAAGCTGTCTGATCAGGAGGTCCAGCTGACATCCAGTTCTGCTGGGCCAGGCCCCACCCTGAAACGCCAGACAGGAAGAGAACCCTGCACTATTGAACACACTGTATGTGAGAAAGGAAACCAACTGAAGATGTGAAAGTAACGGACTAATTCTAATGTGTTGACCCCAGTATCTCACATGAGAAGGGGGGTCACCTGGAAAGAACAGAGGCTAGATGAAGTATCACTTAGGTTCATGCTGGGTCAACAGAAGGGGGTTTATGATACATTGGGGAAACAATAGCTTTTAGCACCTGGAGGGCAGTCTCCATCTTCAAAGTGTAATCCACTGGTCGTGTGAGTCACAGGTGCCCCTCTGAGCTGATCCACACAGGCTTTAGCTCAAGCTGTGTAGCAGCCCATGCTTTTCGCTCTGGAGCAGTAGCATAGCTAGCGGGGTGCAGGGGAAGCAGCCGCTTCCCCTCAGCACATTTTCCAAAAGCGGTGCCTGCTGGGCCGGCACTGGGGGCAGCACGGCCAGAGGAGCCATGGGGGGCGGCAGGCGCGGCTGGAGGAGCGAGGGGGCCAGCTCCTCGGCCATCGCGCCCCACGCTCGACGCGGCCCCAACATCGCCGCAGCCACCTCCTGCGGCGGCTCAGGGCTCGGCAGCCAAGCGCTCCCCGCCCCTTGCTAATGCGGCAGCAGCAGCATCTCCTGGCAGCGGCTTGCGGCCCAGTGAAATATTCCGCGTCCCCTGCATCCCATCGCGGCGGGTGGGGGGAGGCAAAAGGGCCCCTGTGCCTTTAAGGCTGCCTGGCTGGCGAGCCCCGCGTGGAGTGTACCGAGCGCCGGGAGCGGGGCGAGCTTGTGGATCCGGGCTGGCGTTTACCCTGGACAGCGGCGGGAGGGTCAGGGCCCAGCCCGGCCCGGCCCAGCAGCACCATGGAGTGAGGCTCGGCCAGCGACTCACGAGCCGGAGCCGGGATCCGCCCGCAGCGCGGGGCCGGGATTGGCCGGGGACAGGGCTCGGTCCCCCCCAGCAGGGATGCACACACACACACATAGACCTGGGCTCACACACCCACGCGGGATCCTCCACAGCCATGCTCCTGGTTTTCTCATGTGCACAATGCTCCTGCCTGGCCCGGCGGCGCAGGATGGAAGGTGAGCGGCAGGGGTCTGGTGCCTTGCACTGGGGGGTCCGGGTGAGGGGCTCCCCGGGGCTAGGCCCGCAGGGCAGGGGCGCAGGGCGCGCTGTCTGGACGGGGGGCCCTGGCGCGGCGCAGGAGCCTGGAGCCCAGGGCGGGGGGGACGGGATCCCACGGGTGGGACCAGGCAGCGCAGCCCGGCGGGGGACACCTGCAGAGCGGGCTGGGCAGGAGAGACTCTCCCGGGACCGCGGGGGGATGGAGGTATCCCCAACCCCGGGAAGCCCGCAGGAGTCCTGAGCTGGGCCCCGGGGTTAATCTGGGGGGAAAACGGGAGAAGCCAAGGGGGGCGTGGCCAGAGGAGGAGCCAAGGGGGCGCCTTTTTTATGTTTGCTCCCCCTACACTTAGAAGCTGGCTACGCCACTGCTCTGGAAATCCCTGGTTCGATCCCCAGTGCATTGGGCAAGAAGGCAGCTGTCACAAAAAAAAAAAGGGATTTTCAAAGGTGCCTAGGGGATTTAGGTGCCAATCCCCACTGAATGTCACAGATAGTAGTTGAAATCCGCCCCCTGCTCTCATACACTTGCTCCACAGAGAAGTAAAGAAACTTGCCTGTGATTGCAAAGGAAATCAGATGGTGAGATGGGATCAAAACTCAAGATCTCCTGGCTCCCAGTCCTGTGCTCCAACCAGACAATGCCTCTCTGTCTCAAAACTGGGGTGACTGTACAACCCGTTTTGGCTGGGACAGTCCCGTCCCGACTTCTTTGGCAAAAGTGGGCATTTGTTCTGTTTGCTCTTGTCAACTTGATCAGTTGGCAAGTGCAAATGGGACAAATGCCCACTTTTGTCAAAAAAGTGGGATGTGGAGGAAGGTGTGTGGGGGGGTGAGCGGTGATTCCAGCCCCACGTGTGGGGTGGGGGGAAATCAGGGCTCAGGCAGGAGGCAGGCAGGGCTTGGGCAAGCAGCGACCCCAGCTTCGTGCAGGGGGGCAGGCAGCGCTCGGGCTAGCAGCTTGAGCCAGCCCCGTGTGGGGAGGGGGGGGCTTGGGAAAGCGGCTCGGGCCAGTCCCGCACAGGGGCAGGGGTGGGGGCAGGCTAGCCCCACGTGGTGTCCCATTTTCCCTTTGGGAAATATGGTCACCCTACTCAAAACGAGCATCTGTGGGTACGTCTACATGGCAAAAAACACACCCACGGCAGTGAATCTCAGAGCCCGGGTCAATTGACTTGGGCTTGCACTAAAAAACAGCAGTGTAGACGTTCCCGCGCAGGCTGGGGCCCAGGCTCTGAAACCCAGCTGGGGGAGGGGCTCAGAGCCAGGCTCCAGCCCGAGAGGGAACGGTGACACTGCTGCTTCCAGCCCAGTAGCACAAACCCCTCAAGCCCATGTCAGTTGACCGGGGGTCTGAGACTGGCTGCCGCGGGGTTATTTTGCTATGTACCCTGAGTGGTTCACTGGCCCATTTACTAAGCAAGAACCTATTTCCACCTGTCATAGAGAAAAAGAAGAAGACAAGGAAATGGCTGAATTCCTGCAAACAAAGCTCTCCAAAAGCTGCCTCCAGAAAGCAAGTAGGTGCCTGATTTGTATTATTTATCGCACAGACATCTCTTTGGCACTTTCTCCTGTTTACAAAACTGGCTAGTCCCAAGAATTAATTTCTATAAACAGACCAGCGATTTTCAAACTGGGACCATATGCCACCAGAAGAAAGAGGGGGAGGGGAGTGGCAACTCAACAGAGAGGCTATTGCCTGTCTCTGATGCCTAAGTGTCATATCCTAGGAAGATGACAGGTTGATCTACATGTCACGGTTCTGCTTCTTGCCTGGCTTTTCCACAAAGGTGCTTTGGGGGCTGGTTGGGGTGGCTGCCCCCTCTGTGGTTCAGGTAATTACCATGTCTGCTATTCTACCCGCTACTTATGTGACCCCCATCACCTTGTTATCTAAACATGGTCACCCTACTCAAAACACTTATCATAGCCCATCTCCCATGTTCCATCCGTGGTCATTCAGAGGATATCTCCTCCTTCTGGGGGCCTTCCTTATCCACAAAGGAGGCAGATCATTGACCAAGTGAGATGTGCACATCCCTGGCAATAATAAAGACATGTTCCATCCACAACTGTTTGGGAGGCAAGTCCAGTCTGGCCCATTCAGTCGCATCTGAGATCACATGGGACATGTCTCATGACTCCTAGGGACATATGTCTCAGCCCAGATCATTTGGGAGGTACATCCCAGCCCTGACCTCTTGGGACCCAGGTCCCATCCAGTGAGGGAAGCCCTAAGAGGTGACACTGACACTAGCCCTCCTTCTGCTCTTTTGTTGTTGACCATTACAATAACAAGATCTTTTTAACAGCCCCTGTCAAAGAGAAGAAGATGATGTCCAGAGGGCAGCAAACCTCCACACCGTACGTGACCAAAACAGGCCTCACCCTGCTCAAGGAATGCTGCGGTTTCACCTGTTCCATTATGTAGACTCTCTCCCAGGCCTCCTCTGCACAGGACAAGATCATGGGTAACATAGACCTCCCTGCTCTCAGAGAAGCCAACCATGAGGCAAGCAAGATTTCCTCATGGTCCCGCCCTTTCCGTCATTCTCTGGGGAGCACCATAGGGCAGGAAATGGGTTTGCTGCCTGTTGAAATATTTTGAGAGCTCAACAAATATTCCTGTCCTGAATCAGGAACCAAAAAGCAAAATCTCTAGATTTTTTGCAAACCAAAAGTGTGTGGGGGGGAAAAGCCACTTTTGGATCGATCAAAACATTTCTTTTTTTTAAAAAACTTTTTAAAACTATAGCTTAAAATTTCAGAATGAAAATATTTTTTTAACTTACATTAGCTTGCATTTCTAAACACCAACCAGAATTTTACAGATTTGAAATGAAACGTTTCAACAATTTCCAAATTTCCCCCTCCACCCCCCCAAAATTTTCAAATTAAAAAACTTCATCAAAACCGTCTCACAAAAAGTTGTGGTGTTGACAACTTGGCAGTTTCTGATGGAAAAATCCCCGACCAGCTAAACAAGGGAAGGCCTGTGCTGGCCTGACCATTCCTCTTCAGTACACTCTCACCTCCCCCTGCTTAGATGCCACTCGACTTATTTGCATGTAAAGAAAGCTTGGCTGCTGGAACAATTTGTATATTGGGGGCACTGAGACCCATTGAACCAAACTGTAAACCCTGGATATAATAGAAACCACTTCAAGCCAGGAGGTGCTAGATCCAGCACCTATGAAAGGAAGGATCTAAATTCATCTCGTGCGTGGTGTAACTGAGTTAGATGGCATTACAGCACAGATGTATCTGGCCCTCTGTCTTTTTCACCTACATGCTGAAAGCTTGAGAAATCAGCCAGACTTTCTATCCAGTAAATCTTTCTGTCCAGCCCAAAAAGCACTCTAGCCCTGTCCCTCCCATCTTGCTCTCATTAGCAGGTTACATATAAGCCACCAAAATCTACAGGAATTACCTAGCATTGGCAACAACAGAGTGCACAACTGCAAGGTGTTAGAGACCTTATTTTACAAACAATCGGAGTTTCTTAAGGACAGAATAAAGGCAATGCTCTGTAACACTGCTCTACCCCAGGGTATGTATATGCATAATTCCTACTGATGCTGTCAAGAGATTGATACGCCAAGGAGACTAGTCCTGTCCAAACACCGTATCTTCAAACTTTGATTATTTGTGTTTAGGAAGAGCCCAGAAGCTCTGATCAGGATCGGGGCCCTCGGGCTAGCCACCTGAGCTCAGATCCAGGGGGTCAGGTGGGCTTGGACTCGGGTAGCTAGCCTGAGCCACTCCCATGTCACATCGATCCCTAGACACCAGGCTGTCCCGTCATTCTCGCTCGCATTCCCTGGCCCAATGAGTAGTTGCTGTCCTTATGAAGAACTGCGAATTGCCACTGTGAATGATGAACAGTCACTGAGCCAGGGAAAGCGCATGAGGACAGCTCTAGAGCCGCGTGTGCGGGTGATGGTTTGATTCCTGTGTCACATCCATTTGCTCTCTCTGTTCCTTTCCCAGCAGGCCTCCAGGCAGAGTCTGTGGTTCCTGACAGCTTCAATCTCCCTTCATTGCTCATGCTTCCCACAGCAGCACAAAGACAGAAGGACATTTCCAAGCAGGCCGGTGCAAGCTTGGACGTTGGCCTGTTTTCTTGATGCCACTTAAGTGGGAGTTGCCTTCATGACATTAAAAACAAATTCCATCTGATCTCAGTATGGACGGGGCTTTTACAGCAGCAGATCAGGTGCAACTGAAGTGGGTTTGTTTGTTTTTCTTAACTGAACTGGATCAAAAAAGGCCTTGGAAAGTTTACATTCAGTGACCATCGGGCCCCTCCCCACCCACCTGAAATGCTGTGATGCTGTGGCTGGGTGTCAAGCATGCCTCTAGCTTCATACCATTTCCCAGCTCTTTTGCTCTATGGGCTGCCTCCAAAGGACACGTTCTAGGAAAGCCTAGATTTTATAAATATCTGCACTCTGTTTTATTGTCACAGGCTTTGTGGTTATGGGTAGGGCTTCAGATTTGTCATGGCATCTTTTATCAGAAATCACAAATCAGGCATGGTAAAGTTATAAAAGTCACTGGTTTGTGATTTTTGATAAAAATTGCCATGACAAATGAGGAGGAGGGGTCCTGGGTGGAGTTGGGGATGGAGTAGGGTGACCAGATAGTAAGTGTGAAAAAACGGGACAGGGGGTAAAGGTGCCTATATAAGAAAAAGTCCCCAAAAATGGGACTTTCCCTATAAAAATGGGACATCTGGTCACCCTAGGATGGAGAGTGAGCCCACCCCACCTTTATCCCTCAGTCAGTGGTGGCTCCTGTCCCATGGGGCTGGGCCCTGCTCCCCACACTGGGCATTGAGACTTGGTGGTCTCAGCGTTGTTCGGGTTTGACCTGGCCACGCCTCCATCATGATAATGGAGAGGCAGCCGGGCCAAACCTGAGCGGTGCTGCAACCCATGAGCCTGGTCACAAGCCTCCTAGCAGAGAGCCAGGCCCAGCCCCACGGGGCAGGAGCTGCTGCTATGGGGTGAGTTTATTAAAGCCACAGACACAAAGGTAAGTCACGGACTCAGGAAGATCTTGGTATCTGGGACATTGTTTCCGCCATGCCAAACCTGTAGTCCTGGTTTTGGGTAATGCTCTGAGAAAGGTCAGAGTTCAAGTCCAGGAGGGATGTCCATATGGGTTTGAATGATAATATAATAATACCTAGCTTTTATACAGAGCTTTTCCTCAGCAGCTCTCAGTGATTTACAAAGGAGGTCAGAATCATTAGCCCCATTTTAGGGGTGGGGAAACTGAGGCAGGAACTGACTTGCACAAGGAGACCTAGCAATAGAGCTGGGAATAGAAAACAGGTGTCCGGACTCCCAGTGCGCTGCTCTGTCTACTATGCCACACCACCCATGTTCTCAACAGCTTACGTCCTGAGTATGGCCCCGCTGTGTTCAAACTGGGGTGGTGCAAACTGGTTTCAAACTCAGTGGAGCACTGTGGGTTCTGTCTCAACCCAAGTGTTACTGGGTCTGTGATCCAGGGAGGAGAAAAGGTGACGGAACAGAGAGGAAGGAGAGAAAAACAGGGTGAAGAGCAGAGTGAAAAACAACTAGAAAGCGCCTGGGGGGAGAGAGGGATGGGAAAGGCACAGCAAGAAACTCCTACTGACAACCTCGGTGGCTCAGCTGCTGCCCTCGGCTACACTGGCACAGCCCTATGGGAATCAGTGGGGTGACTGAGAGGAGAATTTGGCCCAGATGTAGCACCCACTTGTGCCAGTCTACCTTGGGATTCTTCTGCCTGGTAGCTGGCTGCCCCGGCTGCCCTATGGCTAGGAACCCGTGTTGATTCTTTTCATTGACTCACCCTTTGGACCAGGGATTGGCAACGTTTGGGACGCGGCTCGCCAGGGTAAACCCCCCGGTGGGCTGAGTCGGTTTGTTTACCTGCCGCGTCTGCAGGTTCGGCCGATCGCAGCTCCCACTGGCCGCGGTTCGCCGCTCCAGGCCAATGGGGGTTGCGGGAAGCCACGGCCAGCACATCCCTCGCCCCTTGCCGCTTCCTGCAGCGATTGGCTGAACCTGAGGATGCGGCTGGTAAACAAACTGGCCCGGCCCGCCATGGGAATTACCCTGGCGGGCCGCGTGCCAAAGGTTGCCGATCCCAGCTTTGGACAAAGAACTTAGATGACCTGGAAACATCGGAGAGGGTCAGAAAGTCTGGAGCTGCACAGGGTTAATCCAGGGCTCATTTTAACGCTTCCTATCCTGCGCCAATGTGCTGCCATCCCAGCCAGAGCCATTATTGTAGTAGCTCAGCAGGACAGATGCCCTCCTCCTTTTCTGGCCATGTGTCCTGCAAGGCTGGGGCCGCATTGCTCCGCCCAGCGCTGCTAGTGGAGGTTTGAGCTTTACTCAGGGCATTTCTACCCTGCCCATGTTCTGCCGTTCGTACTGGCAAAGGTTTTCTCTGGCAGACGTTTCGGAGCATCCTCTCCCATGCACACGGTGGCCTAGGAGCGCTTTGACTGACAGGCTGGCCCTGCAGCTCTGCAGCAAAGCCTTCCTGGCAACGCACTGAAGTTCCTATCTGGTTTTGCCTGTCAGTGTGTCAATTGCAGGCTGGCTGGTGGGGTGTATTACACTGAGCTGAGGAGCCTGTGTGGTCAGATACCACTACTAGCCTCCATTCACTTCCTGCTCCATGCACTTGGTGCCATTTTTATCCCAACTGTGCCCCGCCCAGATGGGAATCCCCCACCATCCCTTCCAGAACCAGCTCTGAGTCCCTGGCATGTCAGTTAATCAGCCCTGCTTTCTCACCTTGCCAGCAGGCGCCCCACTGGCTTTTCCGTCTTGATTAAATTCCTCTTCAGCTGGTTCATTCAGTGTTTTGCCTGTGTCTGCAGCCAGAAAATACAGGCTCACCTAGGAGATGAGTTCAGCAGTCTCAGCCTAGTGCCTGCATTAATTACTTATTGGCTTGTTCATTAACATAGATTAGTGCCTGCTCCAATGGCAGCTTGGCACTTTCTAGAGTATACAACACTCTGTCGCCGAGCTGCCGTGACTCTGGACTCAATGAGTTATGGCCCAGGCTGTAGCAAACTAAGATAACATCTCCGCCGGCCATGACCTACAGTATCCAGGCCCGATCTGACTTTTCCATTGCTGCTTCCCAGCTGCTCTCTGATCCCTGGAGTGCGGTGGCCAATGGGCCCCGGGCTACTCTCCTGTCATACACCTTCTTGAATTTAGGTGTTGGTTTTGATCTGTAAAGCCCTAAATGACTGGGACCTGAGAGACCGCTCCGCTCCCCATGCCATAATGCTGCAGTTGGGATCAGTAGAGCTGCTTGAGCCGTTGGCCCTTGGTTGCCAAGGGAGGGCAGTTTCTGTAAGAAACATTCAACTTGCTGCTCACACCCAAACCTGGTCTGAAATGTCCCAAATGTGTGGCCTCTCAGGGCCCCCGGTGCTGTCTGGCTCTTTGAGCAGGCATCTGAGGAGGGCTGAGGTGGCTGGATTGGGTGGAGGCTGGGGGGATTTTGATCTGTTTCATAATCAGTGTTTTCTTCCTGTGGTTGTACTATGTTTGGGTGTGGAGAGGAGGGCAATATATTGCTGGTTGGGCTGTGTAGAGTAATTTGAACTAATGGTGTAGCATGATCTAGCATAAAGGAGCACCCTGTTTTTCTGTGCCTCTATTTAAACCCAAACAAATACACATATCTGGGAAGCCTGGTGCCAAAATCTGACAGCCCTACCCACAGAGCTGCCAGGGGATGTGGCTGTGTAGGGATTTGAGATGGCAGCTAAGGCTGGGCTCCCAGCATCCATACAGACAGGCCAGTGGGGACCTGCTCTGGTGTCATCCTCTGGCCGCTGCCCTGCATGACTCTGGGGCACATTTGCTGATAGCGCAGGAGTACAGAGCAAGCCTCCAGCTGTCACAGTTAAATGTCAGCTCAAGTCCCTTTGCTCACTTTCCTTTGCAGAATTTTTTTCTTTTGAAATAGTCTTGAAATCACCTCAGATGCAGGAAATTGCCTCGAGGGTTTACATTTTCTCCAGGACAAGAAGCCCCGGCTTCTCCATTTTGATTTGTTGATCTTGCATTCTCTGTCCTCAGCATGTCTAAATAGTGCCGTTTATAGGCGAGGGGGTGGAGCTGCTGGGGATGCCCCTCCCCCAAGCCCTGCACAGGGCACTTACACTTTTGCTTGGCTGACTTGGGAGGGGTGCGTGGGGGAAGCGGGGACTGAGCTCCCCATTATCTGCTCTTGCTCCTGCCCATCATCAGCTGATAACACAGCTCCCGTCACACAGAGGGTGGCAGCCACCAGCACCAATGAGCCCTGCCTCCTATTTTAATCTGCTTCAACCTCTTCCTGGGGCCAAGCATTTTTAAGAGCAATGGGAGCTGCTGGGTGTCTGGACCCGAGTCTCAGGGCGTGAGCCAGGGTGCTCGAGCTCAGACCGAGCCCTTTGGCAGAGCTGTATGACGGATCATTAATGCAGTGGCCAGGGTTGCTGTGAGTTGGGCTTGAGGTGCATTGGCAGAGCTATGTGGCGGCCTGGATTAGGGTAGCAGGGGGTGCTGAGGGTCACTGAGGTGCATTGGCAGAGCTGTGCGGATGCCATGCCCAGGACTGGCTAGCAGGGAGGCCATTGGTCAAGCCTGAAGGGCAGTGGCGGAGAAGTGCAGGGGCATGGATTGACAAAGCAGAAGGTGCTGAGGCACCAAAGCATGAAGTTCATGGAGCTAGCAAGAGTATGTATCCGTGAGTGTGGAGACACCCCCCAGCTAGTGCAGACATAACCTGTAGCACTGCCCGACCCCACACTCCCCATCTGACCCTGGGGGGGGCGCTGCTCAGTAGTCAGCTGGGAAACTGGCCTCCTCTGCCCCACCTCCGAGCTGTCTAATATTTTAGAGGGGCTGGAGACCCGGCCTGGCCCACTGTAAGCCTTGTGTGCAGCCCCCAGACAATAGCTGCATCATGCCCGTGTTGGGCCTGGATCAGGCTATGCAAAGCCATAGAGAACAGGGTGGTAACACCTAACCCATAACCCTGCCCTACCTCACTGAGCAGTTGTAGGAAGTACTGTCAAGGACTTGAGTGTTAGGGTTTTAATGTGAGGATCTTTAACTACTATTACAATAACAACCCAGCACACAGCTAGGCCTCAGAATGGCAAGCGTGGAGAGCAGGCGGTCTTGCTGGAAAGCTCACATCGCCGTCTCAGCATTGATACCGGTGACGGGAGCGCTAGGCACACGCAGGCAGGGCCGGCTCCAGGCACCAGCCCACCAAGCATGTGCTTGGGGCGGCACCTGGAGGGGGGGCGGCGCGGCGCTCCGGCCCGAGAGCAGGGCCACGACTGGGCTCACCGCCCTCCCCCGGCGCTCCGGTCGGGCGGGGAGAGCGGAGCCGCGGCCCGGCTCGGCGCCCTCCCCTGCGGCGCTCCCCGCCGGGGGCAGGGTGTGGCGGGAGGCTTTTTTGCCTGGGGCAGCAAAAAAGCCAGAGCTGGCCCTGCACGCAGGCACCTCTGAGTTCTGGAGCACCAGGGGCAGGGCACGTATCTGGCTCAGCAGCTTTCATGAGTGCTGATTGGAACTAGTAGCATACCCAGCAGAAAGCTACCGCCTTCCAGTTCTCCATGCCAAGCACCAGTCACTCACTGTGTGTCCCACAATTCCCATGCAAGATCAATTGTGTCAGTAACACTCAAGCTGAGAACCACCCTTCACTGCATTTAGGGTTGCCAATTTCAGTTGGACCTACTCCTGGAGGTTTCACCATATGACATAATCTTTAATTAAAGATTGAGCTTTAATTCCTGGAGACGCCAGGGCAATCCTGTAGGGTTGGCAGCCTTAACTGCATTAGGGGTGATCTACTATTCAGACCCTACAGGAACCAAGGTCATTTGAATACCTCTTGTGCTATGTCAGTGGTTCCCAATCTGGGGCTTGCGGCTCACCACTGCGCCCTGTGTGCTTGCTAGTGGGCCCTGGAGAGCTGGCTGGTCCTGCGGTGGGGGTGCCTCCCTCTTGTTCGAGGTGCCACATGGCATGAAAGACAGCAATGAATACATTAAACACTCCCCTAAGACTACTGTGCCATGTGCACAATGGCTGAAGGTGTCCAAGAGATCGTATACAAAAGCCAATGGGTGGGGATATGGGCCCTTCAGTGGGGAATAGGAAGGTAGGTGGTCCCTGTGATAGCCAATGAGAGAGGAGGTCTTCATGATAGCGAATGAGAGGCGAAGTGTTCTTTATGATAGCGAATGGGAAGGAATGTGGGCCCTGCAATGGCCAATAGGAAGGCAGGTAATCCTTGTGGTAGCTGGTGGGAGGGGAGATGGCCCCATGATAGCGAATGAGAGGACAGGTGTTCTTTCTGATAGCGAATGGGAGGGAGTTTTGCAAGAGACAATGTCTCTAGTTAGATGTGGGTCCCACCATAGACAGGCGTGAGACCCTCCTGTGTTAAGCGTCACAAAGGCTAGTTTTTTTTCCTATGGGGGACTGGGAAAATTTCCCAGTGCTCTAAGAAACGGAGCCGTCACCTTGGGTCCTGGTACTGAGCCATTCACTGAAGTTCCTGTGGCCAAATACTCCATCTGCTATCCAGGATCCGATTGCACTGCACATCGTATGGGCCGGATTCACCGGTCCACTCCTGCCATGCAAAGGGGTCTTAAACTAACCAGGAATGATCAGCAGAGACTCCCCTGCACAGGGGAGCTCTCCCTGGCAGAAAGCTGGAGGAAGCAGCCCTGCTCCTGTACTAACACCCCCCGGCCCTCTGCATAAGGGGAGAGAGAGAGCGTAGCGGGGAGGGATGGCAGCTAGATCTCTGCAATGCCTGATCCTCCGCAGGTATACAGTGACTGAGAGCCCTTATGCCAGTGATCTAAGTTGGAAGTGCTCGTCAACAGCTGTGTGTTATGCTGGGGCCCGATGACATGGCCTCAGAGAGTTCTGACCAATATCTTGGCCCACCACCCCTCCATTGTGCCCAAGCAGCGCCCAAACAGGGTGGAGAATCCAGCCCTCTATGATACATTTGCCTGGGTATAATCATTTTGCCACGGCATATGTGTTGCTAGGAGCTGCAATGATAAACATGGGGGAGTCGTTTCTTACAGAGCCAACAACTTCAAACATATTAAAAACTTTTGGGACTAAACTGAGAGCAGATATCGTCTCAACATTCAACGTTCCATGCAGGGCTTCTATGTCTGATATCAGTGAAAATCAATTAGCTGTTCTTGGGCTCTGCAATTATTTCAGCTTAAAACACTGGACCATGTTCTTAACTGACATAAATCAGTGTAGCGCCATTGACGTCAGTGAGGCTACACCACTATATTCCAGCTGAGGATCTGTCCCTTCCACTTAAAGATGATGGTACCTGAGAAAACAGAGATGGAGAATGCACTCTCCACCATGTCCACTCTCCACCAAGTCTAAAGCTCATTTCACTTTGTTGCCAATGCAGATTTTTGATAGACTTTGCTCTCTCTCCAGATCACACATTGGACCCTGCTCCCAAAAGCTCTAGATAAATAACCTAATGGGGACAGTTTATTGATGTCAAAATAAAAAGCAAACATTCAGTGAAGTGTGAAAGTTTCTTCTTCAATGGCAATACATTGATTTTAGGGACCAGATGGCTCAGGTCATTGATAACCGGATAGAGAACTTTGTATCTATAGTTTATGCAATCCAGCCCAGGCTAGTAGACAAAGAAAGTCATTGCCAACTGACAGTCCATGGTTCCAGGTCAATGAAAGGGTAGGTTCTTAACTCATTCCACAGTGGACCGGTATCTGCACCATGAAGGCTACCTGAGTGGGACCAGCTGGCCACCTTGGTAGCAGTAGTATGAGAGAGGCCAGAAAGAATGAGAAGGTTAATTCTGGTCCCTCCAGGTTGGCGTTGAGGCATACTGGGGGGCAAGAAGAATGGAGGGTGGGGCAGTGGGGGACATAAATTGCTCCTGCCCATGCTATCTCCATTGTGCGGATCAACAGAGGTCTTCAAACTGTAGGGCTGTCCAGCCAGCACCTGCCACCAGCAGGAAATTCAACTTAACACTGTAAAAATAATTTTTGATCCTCCTTCCCCAGCCCAGAACCTCCATATCCTACTTCTTAGGAAGAGGTTTAATATGGGACAGAGGGACCTCCTGGATCCCAAATGAGAGCCATTTCCAGAGCTCGGACACATGTAGGCCAGGCCAGGGAGAGTGATTGGTAGCAGACACAGTATTATCATTGGGCTGCTGTATTTCTTCACCAACCTCACTGTAGTTCGCACAAGAGACCAGATGGCATGCCCCCTCTCCCGCAGCCGATAGTAGTGTCGTGGACTTGTGGCTCACCAGCGTAGCTCCATACCATCAGGTGGTTATAAACACAGATGTCTGAACTCTTCTGTACAGCTGTTTACCAATAAACATGTAGCATATAGCAAACACTCAGTGCGGCTAGTCTTTCAAATGGGCCTCTAATCCCCATGATAGACGCTGTAGCAAATCCAGCCATCAGTGCTTTATGGATGTTGCTATGTTTCCCATCGTGGCCACACAGCATTTGATGGTGTCACCGGAGATAGAATCCACATCCTGCTGCTCTATCAGCACAAGCCTCTACCACATGAGCTAGAGGAGAGTCACTGCTTGTGTCACAGGGGCTATGACACACAGTCAAGCAATTCTGATACAGCTGGTAGAGAGGGTGAGGGTGCACCACATACTCACTAGCTAGTTCATTACACTATAGACTAATACACAAAAACATTGCTGTGAAACATGTAAGGTCACTTCACTAGCTCTCAGCAGCAATCCTAGATAATAACAGAGGTGAGAGTTGTGTAGACTGTATTGGATGAGTTAAAGCCCACAGCTGATGGAATAATAGGATGCTTCAGAAGAGATGTTGACAGATTCCAGCTTTAACCAGAATGCAACACTTCAAAATATTGGGGATTTTTTGTTAACATAAGACAAAACAAACTATAGGTTTATTCCAGTTCTTTAACCACCTTGTCTCACTGCCAAAAGAAAGAAATCTGTAAAACCCCTGCATTTTCCCAAGGAGGGGGCAGGCAATTAAAACCCACAGCTGTTTATTATACGCAGCAGCATAGATCCTTAATTTAGGTGCCTGATTAAGTAATCTTAGCCCACAATTCATTTCCCATGGCTAAATGAATCATGCTGCCTAAAGCCTTTGTTTTCACTCAGCACCAGAAATAGGAACCGCTGGTAGGAAACATTCCAGGAATTACATCTTCATGGCAATCAACAATCAGATCTTGCTTGAGGGGGGTCAGTCCTGCTGCGTCCTCTGGGGGTCTCCCAGGCAGCAGACCTGAGTTGTCTCTGCTGAACAGGGCAGTGGGCAGTAGGAGTTTGGGGTACACACCCGTTCGTGGCAAGCTTCACAGCTCCATGCTCCTCCCTCAGGCCAGTGCATGGGGGAGGAAGGAAGTGGGGATGGGCGGGGCATATTGGGTGAGATAATACCCCTGTTATGCAGCCTCTCTGAGCTATGGAGGGGAACTTTAGGGTCAGAGAAGCTCCCCAACTAGCTGCTTTCTATATCAGGGAGGGATGAGAGAACATCTTCTGCTTCCCTGCTAGGATGGGAAGGGCTCAGCTGGCTCTGCCTGAGTCTAGGGCAGTCACTGGCACAGGATGGCTCCCCTCCCCCACAGCCACCCTGGGCAGCCCCGGAGAGGGGGAAAGGGGAAGCCATAAGAACTAACAGCTTTTTATGGCTCCCTGATTTCCTGCCCCAGCCCAGGTTGGAGCAGCCAGCGACCGCCTTCCCTAATGACCCAGGCAATTCAATTCAGGCAGAGGTTACTGACAGCTATGTCAGATGAGTGAGTCCTCAGAGCCCTATCACAGGCAGGTGCTTGTCTTCCCAAGGGAAGTAGTTCTTCCCTTTTCTTTTGGGGAGGAAAGTAGTGATAAAGGTAAGGAAATCCTAGAGGTGCTAAACAGCTCCGTCCCTTTTTTAAAGCCAGAACTAATCCACAGCTAGACAAATCCATCCTGTCCACTCTGGAGAACCTAGAAGCAAGTAAAATGGTCAGGCACAAATCCCTCCTAGGCTGGTAGGAGTCGAAGGTGGCCCCATGCGGATGATAAAGCAGAGTGAACGATCCAAAGCAAATAATTTATTCCCTGACTTACTTTCTCCTCTTTTCCTTCTTCAGCTGCCCATGAGCAATTTGCAGGTCCTGCTCATTTATTTGCTGCATTTGTCAAGTCGTTCTTGGCCTCCAGGTGATTCGTGGGCTGCTCACTGCAAGGATTCAGCCTGGAGAAGCTGCAGTATAAGTCATGTTGGCTTGCAGTAGTCATAGCATTGTTTATGGCCCAGATCCTCAAAGGGATTTAGTCGCCGTTGAGCATCTGGGCCTCTGTTCCATGAGTGCATAAGGGTAAATAAGAATTAGGTGCCACGATTTGGGGAAATATTCTCTTATATTTGTACTGATTATATGGGGGTAGCCAATTGTTTGACTACACTCACAACTTGTCAAGAGACCAAATAACCAAACGTAGTCTAAAGACAAAACAGTACAAGACAAAAAGAAAACATGCACAGCTTCCTTCAGGGAAGCCAATCCTCACAGTGTGGTCACCTTACACAGGTGTGCTTCAGAGCGATGCATTTCAGCCAGGAGTATTTATAGGATGATTTTACAAGCTACAAAACTCTTTACATGTGACTAAAATCCAACCCACCAGCTCCCACCACTTCCTTAACATACTGTTCTGTACCTTCCTTATCTTTGTTTTGGATACCAGCATTCCAGGTACTGGTCGGTGAAGGTACCACCCCGGCTTGCACCAAGGCAGAACATTAATGTGTTTTGCCTTTGACAAGTTTCCCAGTTTCTACTGCCAAAGCTGACTTCAGCTTTGCAAAGTGTTGTGGGATACTTGACGTGGGTGAACAGAACTGTGTGGAGAGCATAATACATTCAGTTACTTGTCACTTCCCAACACTAATATATAATGCATGTTATATTAACACCGTGCATGTAGTACCTATTAACGTGGTGGATTCTATGCCTAGCATATATCTATTGGCAAACATTTGCTTAATATGTCCCACAAGCATTCCTGTGTGTAGACTTTTTCCCTAAAACACCTGTGGAAAGTGGAACTGGAAGGGATGGCTTCTGACCCAGCCCTTCAATGTCACAATGATCTGCCCAGACTTAAGGTTCCTCAGACAGGTACCTCCATCAGTGGAAATGGAGAAATTCCTGGTTTTCACTGGAATCCAAAAGTGCCACCGAACAGCATACCAGAGGCTAACTACACAACCCCTCAGAAAAATCCAGTGTAAAGGGCTCCCTGCAGCCAGAGGGAGGAAAAAGGGAAAACCAAGCAGAAGATTCCCCAAGAATTACCTCAAGGCAATATCAAAAACGACAGCCATCAATGTCAGACCCTTGCAGTCACTCCTTTCTCTCCTCTCACTGGCTGATGTCAGCTGCAAATCACCACCCGGATTTCTTTCTGCAAGGCTTACAAAACAAAAGGGAAAGTTCTCGACAATGAGAAAGACGGCAGCAGGCTGGGGGAACTGATGGGTGCCTACCAATGCCGGAGACTCATCCAACTCCGGAGGCTGCTGTTGCTATGGGCAACCACACTGCCCAGCCTCCTTCAAATTTACTCTTGAATTTGAAAGCAGATGACAAAAATCCAGAGTATGAGCTCCTCTGCAAGCTTCCATAAAAGTCGTGTGATGAGACTAGGGCTAAGGTATAGAAAAGCTACAAGGAAATGCCTTCTGAGTGACAGATCTCTCAGCAGAGCACTAAGGGTATGTCTGCACCGCAGTGGGAGGTGCGATGGGAGCTTGGGTAGGCCTACCTGTGCTAGTTTTAATCTGGCTACTGTAGCTAGTTTACAGTACCTAGCTAGCTAAAAAGAGCAGTGACGATGCAGTGGCACATGCTGTACCAGCCCACCCAGAACCCTAGCCCAGGTCTGCGCCACTACGTCTTCACTGCTCTTTTGAGCTGTGCTAGCTAGATTAAAGCTAGCAAAGGTATGCTCACCCAAGCTGCAATCCCATCTCTGATTGCAGTGTAGACATATTCTAAGACAGGAGCAAAGATCAATATGGCGGTCTTCTTTAGGATCTGCCTTCTTTTCTAAGGCAAATCCAGTTTGCCAATGGCCCTTTCCTCGCTCATGTTCTGAGTGGAAAGAACAAGCAGTTTGGACAATTAAAATGGATTCCGTATTGAAACAAACAGCGCCACCATCTTGCTTTCTCTTCCCCTTCCCCTCACTAGTTCCATCTAGTGTTCTCAAGCATGTACCAGGGCCAGTCCTAGAAGCAGGCAGGCAGGGACCTTATTGCTGCACTGCTCGGCCTTTTTTTTTTTTTCTTCTCTGTTCTCATTGGGGGGCCATTATTTGTTGTGCTGCTTGGTCAGCCTTTTGCTTGGCCCCTTGGAGGGGATTGGGGTTGGTATCTTGGCATGCACTGTATTAACTCACCCAGCTAAGGTCAGCACAGGGCCTTCCATCTCAGCTTGCCTAGGGCCTTCCTGAGTCCCTCTCCTGCCTGGCTTCCCACTACACTGTTAAAGAAACAGTACATGTGCTCTTGTGGCATGCAGGCAGGGCCGGTGCAAGGAAGTTTCGCGCCCTAGGCGACACAGTGTCAGTTACACAGAGCCCCAGCCGCTGGAGGCTCTGTTTAAGAGCCCGGCTGCCCGAGAGCTACCGGCTTCGGGCAGCCCCGTGCCTGGAGACCCTGCGCCCCCAGCCGGGCACTTCCCCTCCCGGGCTCCGGCGGCGCAGGGTCTCCAGGCACGGGGCTGCCCGAAGCCGGTAGCGTTCAGGCAGCCGGGCTCTTAAACAGAGCCGCCATTTTCCCGGACATGTTCCGCTTTTTGGCAATTCCCCCCGGACGGGGATTTGACTGCCGAAAAGCCGGACATGTCTGGGAAAAAGAGGACGTATGGTAACCCTAATATTACACAGAAATGAGGAGAATGCTTTGCTCTGACACATCACATGCTTGTCAGCGGCTTGTAAATTACCCTGCGGCAACTCCACTGTGCATTAGGGCAGGTCTACACTACCCGCCTGAATCGACGGGTAGAAATCGATCTCTCGGGGATCAAATTATTGCGTCTCGGGGGAATGCGACAATCGATCCTCGAGTCGATGCTTCTACTCCACCAGCGGAGGTAGGAGTAAGTGCTGTCGATGGGGGAGCTGCGGAGGTTGATTTGCCGCCGTCCTCACAGCAGGGTAAGTCGGCTCCGATATGTCGAATTCAGCTACGCTATTTGCGTATCTTAAATCGACCCCCCCCCCCCCCGCCACCCCCCGTAGTGAGCACGTAGCCTTAGTCTTTGGGACAGAATAGCCCTTCCAGAGGCTGACAAGAATCCAGGCGCTAACGAGAACAGACACAATTGCTGCCCAATGAACACACACAGAAGCTAGGACTCAAATGCTGGTCGTTAGGTCCCAAACCACAGGCTTTTCCCACTAGACCTTAAGGAGAGTTCTCGTCGGTCACAGTGACAGCCGGGAGCCAGCTTTCCAAAAGAGCTCAGGGGAGATTTTCAAGCACTCGACACCTGCAATCAGGGTCAGAATTTCAGAAGAGCTCAGGCTTTAGGCACCGAAACAAGTGCCAGCCTCCAAAACAGAGCAGCAGCACCCAATGTGCTGAGGGGCATGTGCTCCGTCCCTTTCTCTAGGCCCAGTCCCTGGAGGACAGCCTCAGTCACTGACTCAGACACGTTAGACATTGAGCCACGAGCTCAGGGGCTCAGAATCATTCCTGTTCTGTTATTTGCTGATCAGCATCCATCCTTTCCCTGTTATCTGTAGCAATGTGCCCTTGGAGCCTCCAAGGGGGAATGGCTGAGTCACCTGGCTGCCTTTCCCCTGCCAAATGCAAATGTGCCCAGTCCCTTTGGAAATGTCAGTGCCCTGACAGGATGTAGGGACACAGGCAGTGACACACATGCCCGATGCCATCTCCGGCAGCGTGGATGAGCCAGGAGGCGGGCGGGCGGACAGCAGATTGGAGCTCTATTGTTGTTGCTAATTCTGCAATGCTACATTTCTGAGCCAACAGCACCCCCAGAACACCTGGCCCTGGGGCGTGGGAGGGTCTCAGAGAGACCCAGTCATGGCCATTGCTCTCCTTTCTGTGTGTTTGGCTCTAGCGGACCAAGACATCAGGAACGCTCCAGGGTCTTTAATGCAGCTCTGCCAGTTTGTACCTGTTGTTGTCTCCTTAGGAAACTCTCAAGCCAGTGAGCATTTCCAGACTCACCATGAAGGCCAGCCCCAGGGCTGCGTGTCTCTGGGCCGATAAGTGAGTCACTCCATCAAAATGAAAATGAACGCTGCACAGTGAATCTCATTACAAAGGCAATCAGATTTCCTTGGCTTAAAGTGCTTCACAGCTACTGAGTCTCTCATCACCGCCCTGACCTCTCCGCCTCCTCAGGAGACGGGGTGGGTGGGTGTGAGTGTGTTGGGGGGGGGAAGGGGTTTACACAGAAAATGAGGCCTGGAATCTACTGAGGAGAAGCGCTAGAGATTACTACTATTGCATGGCCACAACACATTATTTCCTGCAGGGGATTCTGTGCCTACATGGCCCCCCATGACCTATGAGGCCAGGCACAGCTCTGCCTTCACAGCCCCAGCCTAGGGCCCAATCCAAATCCTGCTGAAGTCAATAGACAGCCTCCCATTTGTTGCCCTAGTATGTTGGGTCTCCGCTCACACCTTCCACCACATCCTCCTCTGTGCCCAGGTTGTCTGCTGTACTCATGTCCGTCTCCCCTCCCCCCTGCCCACAGCCTGACTTCATTAAAATCCCTCCTAATCACTCACTTCTTCTAGGCTGTTCACGGCACAGAGGGAGGCCATGTGCTCCAGTGAATAGGGAACTAGGCTAGGAGTCGGGAGACCAGGCCTTTGCCATTTACCTGCTGTGTGTCCTTGAGCAGGTTTGCATCCCCTCTTTGTGCCCGTGTCCCTGCCTACTCCTCTCACCTCTTGTATGTTTAGCCTGTAGGCTCCTTGGGGCAGGGACTGGCTTTTCCTAAGAGTATCTGCAGCACCTAGAATGGTGAGTCCCTGATTTCTATTGGGGCTTCCCTAACACATTATAATAAGTGAGTTAACAGGAACATGAATAATAATTTTTAGAATAGAAATCACAGTGATATGCTTCTACATAGGAACATAGCAATTGCCAGACTGGATCACACCCCAGGCCCATCTAGCCTAGTGTCCTGTCTGTGATGGTCGCCAGTGCCAGATGCTTCAGAAGAAAATGTAAGATTCCTGCAGTAGCAGATGTGGGATACTCTACTGCTGCACAGGTCTCATCCTGGTCTCTAAATGAGATCGGATCATGCCTTGAAGGGCAAGGTTTACTAACCCTTCCAAAATGTGTGTTGTCATTAATTTTAACAACTCTGGATCTTCTTGATAATGATCCAGCCCCCTTTTCAATCTTGTTAGATTCTTGGTCTCCATGATTTCCTGTGGCAATGAGTTCCACAGTCTAAAGTAATTACAGCACTGTGTGAAAAAGTATCTCCTTTTAGCTGCTTTGAATTCCTCACCTCTGCATTTAATTGAATGCCCCTTTCTTCTTGTATCCTCAAAACTGCCTACCTACTCTGTGTCTGTCTTGTTTAGATTGAGGAAGCTATTTCAGGCGGGGTCTAGCTATTCTTTGTGTCTTATGGTAGCACTTCTCTTGAAGCATCCCAAGGCTCTTTACAACCATTAATGAATGAAGGCTCCCAAGCCCAGGTGAAGTTATCCCCACTTTACAGAAGAGAGAACCAACTGAAGCAGAACTAACTTAATGATGGAAAATGTGTGTGAATTGAAAACTGCCGTTCACCTCCCAGAGCAATGGTACTATATCAGAATGAGTACAGGGCCTCTCAGATGTTAAGTTTTCAGAGGACAGAATATTCTCTCTCCACATGCAGTAGTTGAGGAGTAATTATTGCCCTTGTGCTGATGGCTGAAGAGGAGTTGTACTTCTGGGATGAGTTATTGCCTTGTAGGGAGGTGCCAAACCGCACTCGGGATATCGTATTCCTAGTCGAGTTTATTCACATATTTACGGTCTCAGATATGGCAAGAGCAAACATTCACAGTGCTCATTGTATTTTCAAATCCCACCTACAGGGTTCCACCCCCAGCTCTTTCTCCCTTTGCTCTCCAAGCATCTAGTCAGTCTCCAGCCCTGGTGTGTGGGCTCCTTACCATCACCCCAAACACGCTGTACAGAGTCTTTTGGATTTTGGCCTGTCTCTCAGAGTCACTCCCAGCCACTCCCCCAGCAAGGTGCCAGGCCGACTGAGGGAACCCCGGCATGACGACAGTGAGCCATTATAGCAGATTCTCCATCTCTTGTAGTCTTCACATCCAGGCTGGATGCTTTTCTAGAAGAGCTGTCAGCCTCCAGCTCCAAACCCTGCTTCACCTCCAGCATTTATAATAGTGTTAAATATAAAAAAAGAGGGCGGGGGAAGGTCACACTCAGAGGTTTGCTGTATGAAAGGAGTAACCAGTACAAAGGTTTGAGAACCACTGTGAAAAATGGTAGTTAAAGCTGGTGGCAGAATGGCTGAGTATTAGGTTCACCTACCTTAACCAGTTCACCCTTCTTAGTCACTAGGATGGGGGGGGGGGTAGGAGGTTTGGTGTACAGGACGGGATTCTGTACAAAGAAAACCACAGGCACCAGTGAGTAGAGTTACACAAATTGGCTGTATGCGGTGTAGACTATTTCTGAAGGGTTCAATCCCTCACCCGCTATGCTGTAAATTTTCCCCTGGCATTCATCAAACCTCCGAATTCACAGGCGGTGAATAATGACTACAAATCTCTGGATAATGAGACAAATCCATGCTGCACACAAACATGTAAAACACAAAAGGCTGAGTCTGACTTTTCATTCTCATTAAATGTGCTCTGCAGAGACATCAGCCCAAATCCTGACTTTAATCACCACCGAATGGTGAATATTTGCTGTATACTGAAATTCTCAAATGAGGATTCCCCAGACACAATGCCTGGGAGGATAAGTTGAGTCTTCTCAAAGTTCTGGTGCAAGGGGATTTTTGGACAATTTACATTTGGGAAGCATAAGAGGATCAGCAGATTATTCCTGTGGGGCATGAAAATCAAACTAAAATTCAGAGGCAAAGATGTACATTTTTCAAATGTGCGTGAACAGCTGTCGATGTTTCCATTGTCTCAGTTTCAGGGTCACTTCACCTGTATTTCCCGCTCCATGGTCCCTTGAGGGCATCCACTAAAAGCATTATAGTTTCCAGCAGTCACCTCTCTTGGGCAGAGACCTGCGTCTCTCTCCCTCCTTACCGGGGTTTTTTAAGGCTGTCAGCTCTCTAGCCCACAATAATACATAAACTTTGCATTTAATGCAATGGACCACAAAGATACTTAATCTTAATTCAATAAGGTCTCCCAAGAATCTGCAGAAAACTGCCATCTCTGTCACAGCCATGACTTTAAATTCTCTTGCATATGGGTTGCAGTATGGAAAGATCAGGGTGCAGTATCAGACAGCCTGGGTCCCTTATAACCACTGCAGCAAAGACCTAACAACCACCAGAATGGTTATGTTGCTTTTGTACTCCACTTAGAAAAGAGCTTCTTGATCACTGCACACAAAATGCTATCGTGAGAAAACTCACCAGTCTATTCATGGTGTACAACATTCACTATGATTTAGCCCCTTTTCCTGTAAGTGAATCTTTTGCAAACCATCCTGATTTTCATTTAACATAGACTTATAGAAATGTAGGGCTGGAAGTGACCTCAAGAGGTCATCAAGTCCAGTCCCTTGCACTAGACCAACAGGCAGGAACAACATGCTCATTGCTTGTAAGCACTCACTGAATGGGTTAGAGATGAATCATTTCCAGATTCTGGGCATGGGCGGCAGGTATAAGAGGCTGGGGAGGCTAAGCTTCCCCAAACAGGATGCAGCACACCTGGAAAACCAGGAAAGGGCACCTGGGCTGTGGTCCTGCCCACGCGCTGCCCCAAGGCCCTGCTCCCGCTCGTCCTCTTCCCCCATGGCCCCACTTGCACTGCTCCTCTTGCCCCGCCCCGCTCTGCCTCTTCCCCCGAGAATCCCTCGCCCATCACTCACTCCGTTCCACCCCCTCCCCGAGGAGTGAGCAGTAGACGGGGGACCTCAGAGGAGGGGATGGAGAGGAGGGGGTGGTGGGTGGGGGAGCCTCAGAGGAGGGGGCGGAGCAGGGCAGAGGTGGAGTGTGGGCAGGGTCTCGGGGGGGAGGAGGCTGAGCAGGGGCAGGTCTCAGGACAGAGCAGGGGGGAAGGGCTACTGTCTGGGCACCAGTGGGCCCTCCCCACATCTAGGGAGCTTCCAGGACTTGCTTCCAGCCTCCCCAGATCCAGGAATCACGCACTGCCCATGACTCTGGGTTGCTTGTTAAGTCTTCACTGATTGACCTTCAGTGACTATTCATTATTCCCATTGGTCACCTATGACACATGTTTCTGCTCCCTTATTGGATGAATGAAACATTTAAGGAATAGCAAATAACAAGCTTTCATCTACAAAGTTTTTGATGAAGAAACGTTTGTGCCAGAATTCATGAAACATTGAAGACGTGTGAATTTTGTCATGTACACCTCCATGGCTGTCTGTAGGTTCTTGAATAAAGACTCTACCAGGGGCAGTCAATAAACCTGAGTGCTCTTATTCCTGAAAACATCCTTGAATAATTTTTTGTACTAGTCTATCAGCTCTGTTAACAAACACAGCAATGGCATTAGATTCTATTGCTATCATTATTCCTTTTTGACCCGAGCGGTTAGCCAATTTTCAGGGAATGTGTGGGTAGGAGAAATTGATGATGGAGTCAGGCCTTTCTTTGAGGCAATCCTGTCGATTTACAAAGAAATAATGTACAAAGACCAGTTTCCCTGGACACGGTAGGAATCAAACAACAGGAGATTGTTTCTTTGCTTACAGTTCTAAGCCTCTTCTCAGCCAGCACTTTATCCAAAATCTCTCTCTTAATTTTTTTCCCAGGGTCACACTGCAGTACTTCACTTGCTGTTTCTGGGCTTCTCTGCTCCTTCTCTGTATCCTTCTGCTGCTTTTCGCCCATACACAGACACACACTGCTCCACGAACCAATGTCCCAGCTCCAGCGTTTGCTATGCCATTCTCCAGGGAAATCCTTTGGGCCACATGGTCCAGCTTCTATTCAAGTCTTGCCATGTGCCTGTGTTTTAGGAGGAGGCGCCTATTGTTTCAGGTACCTGGTTCCATAAAAGAGCTTGATTGTTTCTTACAAATATCCTGTATGAAGGGAAGTCTTAGAATTCAGAGCCAGATCCAGTTTAGCTTTTAAAGTTTGACGTTGTTCAACATCCAAAGTTTTGATTCAGATTCACCCTTAATAAACTACTTCAGCCATCTTCATGTTTCTCTAAGCAGAGCTGAATCTATTGTCTGTCTAGGTGAAAATGTGTATATAAATTCTAATATACTCCAGGGATTATTTCTACCGTCAGGATCTCTGGGTGCCGATTGTACTTTGCTTTTGTTCCCTTCTGTTTTATCTTATCCTTTTGTTCCATGTACCACTCTGAGCTTGTGCATGAACAAACTGTACATTACGTCCTCTGTCACTTAATTGTTACAAAGACTTGTTGAATAAAAAAGGTTTTAAAAATGGAAATCTATCTGTAATCAATGGTCAATGAATATTCTCCGATATCTTCATAGGGAAGTTTCAGCTCTTCCCTTCATCAGACTCCATTTATCTTCTTGTTTATAGATGTGGTATATTAAAAATTGTGTTAAAAATGTGATTTATCACTTTACATTCTCAGTGGTTTTCCTGGTCCTGCTTGCAGGCACGGCATTCTGTAGGGAAACATACAATCAAAGTCAGTCTGCAGACAGATAGCCTAGAGTAAGGTGAGGTGGGTTGTGCCTCGTTGCCTCAGGGAGCAGCCCGCTTTGTCTGTTTTGTGTATTTTGTTATTCTGAATTCTACAAAATGAAGTTATGTTGCAACCTTCCAGCAAGAATATTTTACATTTCTAACTAACGTCTCTGGTTGCATTCCAGGAAACATAACAATCGGAACAAAGCTACCAGACTTCTGGTTTCAAGATCAGCATCATGCTTTGCAACAGACTGACAAGAGCCTGTAATATCTTGAACAAACCTTATGGAATTAAGATAAACATTATTGAATTAAGTTAAACCTTATTGAATTAGGGGTAATACCTTTGGGGAACACGTATATAATGTGGCATAGTTCTCTAGTAGGTAAAGGGGGATGCTGATGAACTTCCTCCATTATCAGCCTCTGAAGCGACCCCTCTCCCCAGAGAGATATGCATATACTAGTTCAAACTGGATTCTCCAGCAGAGACCAACAGACAGTGAAAAGTCTTTTGGATAAATAGCCTGAGTTTAAGCTGATTTGGGGCCTTCTTCCTAATCCAGCCAATGGACTGGACCCTGGTCCACAGAGGGCCCCAGTCCTTAGGGGAGGATTGGAAGGACTGGGCCCACTGAAGCCCCATAAGACTGCGTGTTTGTTCTGAGCTGAAGTGATGAGCTTGTAATCACAGGAAACCCCTTAGGGTGGGGTGTTGAAAGATGGCTCCTGCCACAGCCCATGTGAGAGTTGTGATGAACTCTAGTGAGCTTGTTAGCATGTGTGTAGGTTCTTTTACTGTTTCTAACAGGTTTTCTCTGCAATGCCTGTCACCATAAAAATAAAGCAGGCTTGCTTAGAAAGAGCGGTGTGATAATTTATAGCTGTAGCAATCTCTCTGGTATCAGTCTCGGAAGCGCAAGCAGGCAGGTCTGTTTAGGCAGATTGTCTTTGCTGGGAATAACACAGTGAAGGCAGGGAACTGTTCAGCCTGGAAATACCCTAGTCAGAAAGAAAAGAGAGGCAGATCTCCACCCAGAAAGGCAAGGGCTGGGGAGCTGGAAGTGGGTGCACTTGCTGAACCACTGAGGTGCCATTGCTCTGAACTGTGACATACTTTTCATCAGGCAAAAGCCACAGTTACGTATCTCCATCTCCTCCTCTGTTAACTCTCAGTATTAAGCAGTTCGTTCAACTTCAGCCAACCAGGGCCCCATTTGGTGCAACGCCACAGACTCACGGTTGGTCTGACACTGGGCGTTCTGGCTTACCCGGCAGGTTTTGTATGTCATACAGCTGATTGCTCACAATTATATTTCATTTTTTTGCAGCACCAAAAAGCAAGCCGGTAACTTATTGCAAGTGTGTGGTCGAATGAAGTTATTAGTGCGACTGTGGAGCCTATTGTTCCCCTTTGCACCCAGATAACGAGAAAACACGTGACAGCAACACAAAGAGGCAGGGCTGACGTTCAAAGACGCCACAACGCTGAATAGCATTTACCTTGAAAATATGCCAGCCATTCTTTGGCACTAATGTACACAAATGTAAAAGCACAGAACTGATCGTCCAGCAGATATTCCCGTTCGGTGCTTTCCCATTTCAGGACTTCAGTCTGTCGAGGCTGTCTAGCCAGAGCCAAGTATTTGGCTTTACACAGGTGTTAACTGGAGTTATTCCTGCTTTAACCCAATGTGGTAGGAGAATCAGGCCCAAACGACACTCGGGGCTCAGATTTGAGGTCAGAGCTGAGTGATAGAGCAGATACAGTATTCACTAATAGCCTCGTAACTAACCCCATCAATTCTCTTCCATTTCCTAGGGAGTTAGGGGGTGGAGGTCTTTAGGCTGATTCCCCTCCTCCCACTTACAACAGTAAATCAGATGCAGCTCCGTTAAAGTCAGTAGACTTAGGTGTGAAAAGTGAGCGCAGAAAGGCAGGGTACCCTCTTCCACACACACGCACAGGAAGGTGGTGGAGCTCAAACATCAAAGACAGCCCAACATAGACAATATAATCTTTATTTTTTTATAATCACATGAATTTGGGGCCAATCTTATGATCTTTGAGCCTTTGAGTTATCAACATTGGGGATCCCTAAAGCTGCTCTGTCTCTCTCAGCTGCACTGCAGAGACTTTGCCTAGAACCTTCCCCAGGCCTATCATCCCTAGGACAGGATTAAAGAAAGAGTACACCTGATGCTACCAGGTCCTTTGCTATTCCCAGTCTGTCAAGCCCCACCTCACTCCTTCGCAGAGCATCACTGCCAACTGTTAGCCTTTACATACACTGACCCGGGGCCAAACATTTCCAAAATTTCAGTCTTGACAAAAAGTTTCAGCCACATGTTACACAGAATTTTTGAAAAATCTTTCAACCAGCTGTCATAAATGTGACCATTGCACTGAGGCAACTCCCCAGCCAGTCCAAGCTGTGATGGCTTGCAATTCCCCTAGCATTTGTAAGGGAGGAAAGAGGGTTTTCCGTGCGAAGTTTCTACCTCTGCAGACAGACTCATGGAGGAGGCTGATTTTGCCATGATGATCGTCCTTCCATAGTCTGCTGTAGATAATATCTACATAATTCTGGCTGCTGGCGTGCTGACACCACTGGATATCACACTAGGCAGTATTATCTCATTATTTCTTTGTGCTCCCCATCTCTCTGTCCATAGCCCCCTGTTGTCTCTGAGTTTATACTTGAAATTTAAACTCTTTGGGGCAGGGTCTTGCCTTGTGTTCTGTGTTTGTACAGTGCCTAGCACACTGGGGCCTGGCACATGAATGGGACTCCTAAGAGCTACCACAATACAAACAATTAATACATTAATAATATTAATAGTGACAGACCCTCAGCTGGTGTATGGAGTCAATGGAGCTACACTGAACTACACCTATTAAGAACCAAGCCCATAGCAACTATTCAGTTGTGCTCAGCCAGGGAGATGGAGAACATGCAGTCCAGTAGAACTTGTACCTCTCTAACTCCTATGGCCTTGTGACAGATGATAGAGATGCTGGCCACACATATGCTGAGCCAGATTCAGCTCTGATGGAGCAGATGTAACCCCGTAGATTCAATCTGGAGATAAATGCATCTGGGATTTAACTATCTTGAATAATGTTGTATCATCTGCAAATTTTGCCATCACACTGTTTACCCCCTTTTCCAGATCATTTATGAATAGGTTGAATAGGATTGGTCTCAGTACAGACCCCTGGGGGACACCACTATTTACCTCTCTCCATTCTGAAAACTGACCATTTATTCCTACCCTTTGTTTCCTATCTTTTAACCAGTTACCAATCCATGAGAGGACCTTCCCTCTTATCCCATGACAGCTTACTTTGCTTAAGAGCCTTTGGTGAGGGACCTTGTCAAAGGCTTTCTGAAAATCTAAGTACACTGTATCCAGTGGATCCTCCTTGTCCAAATGCTTGTTGACCCCCTCAAAGAATTCTAGTAGATTGGTGAGGTATGATTTCCCTTTACAAAAACCGTGTTGACTCTTCCCCAACAAATTATGTTCATCTATGTATCTGACAATTTTGTTCTTTACTCTAGTTTCAACCAGTTTGCCTGGTACTGAAGTCAGGCTTACTGACCTGTTATTGCCAGGATCACCTCTGGAGCAATCCTGAACTCAGTGTGTCAGTCTGGAGCTGTATGGGCTGGAGGGGGTTGGAAAGGCAGCTCTGGAATGTACTGGGTAGATTTATAGCTCAATTCCTAGCCCACTGGGTTACAGCTACTATCCCTGTCATGGGAGGGATCCTGCAAAGCCACACACCTGTGAGGATTCCCTCTGACTGCTCACACAATTCAGGGTTTGCAGGCACAGGCCCAGTTTAGAGCCCTGGCCTTAGGCCTAGCGAGGGCGTTTGAGAATTTCTACTAAGTCACAGCTAGTTTCCACTCAAATGATGCATCTGAGCCAGTACAGGTACTGGGTGCCCAGAGGGATCACACATTCCCAGCATGCACTGGGAAGGGGGGGGGCGGGAGTTGGCTTGTCTCCCACCCCATGATGTCTCCCACCCCATGAAGAGGGATTCTGTTATCTGGTTTGGAAGCACATGCCCCACCCACTGGGGGCGGGGGCTCTGTTCCAGTCTAGTGTTGGCTGGGCCACACAGATGTTAATAAGCCTGCTACAGCCGTGGCTAATTGAACCAGGTCAGTTAGTTCAGGCACTAGAGGTGCAAAGGTGCCAGGTTTGATACCTGCTGATGACTCACCCGGGGCATTGGCATTACCGAGGGAGGAGCAGCAGCAAATCTTGCCCTTCCCCCTTTGTCAGAGAACTCCTTGGAGGCCTTCGAGAGTGGATTGGGAGCTTTCTCAGCCCCTCATTGAAAGCTCTGGCTAGAGAGAAAGAGCTTCTCTGCCAGCTCTCTGAGCACCCTTGGCCACTGGGGCGGGCTATGGGCCCTGCTTGTGAAGTGATGCTCCCTCCTTTAACAGAGATCCTGAGGGAGGGTAGCGCATTCCCTCCATGGGACTGGGTCCCCCTCAGGAACAGGGCTCCTGCATGGCACAGCAAGGCCTGTAATGAACCTGCTGGAGCATTCCTGGGTACCGTACCCTTCCCCAAGTGAGCTGGAGGGACGGATCTAGCCAGCGGGGAGGGGTTGCGTTACCCAGCTCCACACCCAACCAGTGGAGGGCTCCATGGTGCCCAGCACATGGCAAGAACATGCTGAGCCCAGAGGGGACCAGGCTGGGGAGGGAGCCAGAGGCAGCGTGTGAGCAGCAGGAGCTGGGGCTGGAAGCTGAGCAGACACACCTTGCTGCTGGCAGGGCTGCAGTAGCTGCAGCAGGAGGACCCAGGGCAGTGGCTGCTGTCAGGAGGACAATGCAGAGACACAATGACCTCCATACCCTCTGCTGGGCTCCCCAGGGGCTGGGCAGGTACATTTTGCTGTAACCGGTGAAGCTGCTGTGCTGAGGCTCTTTGATCCTTTGTTGCTGGCAGCCCTGGTGAAGTAGCCAGGTGTTACCCAGAGTGTGCGAGTGCTAATGGGGCCCACCAAAGGCCGGAGCCCTGGGTTGGGGGTCCCCGCAGCACTAGCCTCCGAGCTCATAGTGTAGAGAGCAGCTCCCCCCAAGGGGCCAGTGGGTTCCTCTAGGCACCTCACATAAGAGCTGGGTTTCCCAGAGTGCTCAGCCCCCAACACTCACACAGCAAGCTGAAATTTGTGGGCACTGAGCCCCTCTGCACATCCCATGTCCATGCCCCGAAGTGGGGTCAATTACAGGTGCAACTGACAAATCTCCCTGAAGCATCTTGGTTGAACTTGACCAGGGGTGAAAGTAACTTAGAGGACTTACCAGTAAGCAGGAGTCCTGAGCAGGGGGCAGGGCCTCGACCGGAAGAGGCGGGTCCTTTAAATCCCAACGCCCTTTAAATCACCCCCGGAGCTACCAGCTGCAGAGGTGGCTGGGAGCCCCAGATCTAGGGGGCGATTTAAAGGACCCGGGGCTCCAGCTTCCGCTACCGCAGCGGAGTCCCAGGCCCTTTAAATCACCACTGGAGCCCCACTGCTGCTGCCCCAGGGCTCCTGCAGTGGGGCTCTGGTGGCGATTTAAATGGCCTGGGGCTCCGACCGCTGCTACTGCAGCAGAGCCATGGGCCCTTTAAATCTCTGCCAGAGCCCTGAGCCTTGGGGTAGCGGCGGCAGCCGGTTGTCCCCGGCGGTGGCTCTGGTGATTTAAAGGGCCCTGGGCTCCTCTGCGGTAGCAGCGGCTGGGAGCCCCTGGCCCTTTAAATCACCACCGGAGCCCTGGGCTGCTGCCGCTACCCTGGGGCTCTGGCAACGGGGCTCTGGTGTCAATTTAAAGGGCCCGGGGCTCCGGCCGCTGCTGGGAACCCCAGGCCCTTTAAATCATCAGCCTTGGGAAGCCGGTCTGGTCCAGCACGGCATACCAGCTCTTGCCAGTACACCGTACTATACAATACCGGCTGACTTTCATCTCTGAACTTAGCCCACTATATTCAGCCGCCGTGGCCCACCCCTGCTCCCAAGATTGCCAAGTGGGAGCATTGTCTTTGAGGACAGCAGGCTCAGACCCACTAGGGTATTCACACAAAAAACATATCTGTTCCTTGCCTTGCTCATTACCCGCACAGCAGCTGCTGCTGCCCGAATAACTGACCCATTGTAATGCAGATCCTTGATCCTCTGCAGTCAGCTCCAAAAGAAACTAACAAACAGTCAACCTACTCTGTCCCTGCTTGTGCTAGTGCTGCATTGAACCAAGTGTCCCTTCAGCAAATTCCTCCTGAAGGAGACACGCAGCGCCAGGCATGCGGTGCAGAGGTGCCTGCTGTTTTGGGAGCACTGCCTAGCGCTCGTGAGTTTCCTATCAGACACTCCATTATCTCCAGCACGGCTCCAGCTTCTGACTGGAGCAAGGAGGCAGGAGCAAGGGTCTTCTTTGTACTTTAAAAATGAAATGTTCTTGAACTGGCTCCTCACCCCAATTATAACAAGAAAGAGATTCCTGTGGTGCTGCTGGAGGGGGATGTGAGAAGGAGACAGGCCGTGGAGGTCAGTGGCTGGCATTAATGGCAAGAAATTCACAAGAGATGAAAGCCGGGTGGGCGAATGAGCTGTCAAATTGAAAATTAAAACAGGGTTTATGGAAGATCCCCTGGCCCTGTATCGCCTGTGCAGTCTGGATTCCTCAGGCTGTTTCTGCAAGCTCGGCTGGGCCTGGATTACCTCCCGTGCTGTCTTGTCAGAGCCGATCAAAGCTCTTCCTATGGTTATTACAATTTCCATCGTAGTAACCATTCAGATTTGCTTTCACTCCAATTCTGACCCATGCGGTGACAATTTCACATGAGTTAACCCAGCAGCTACGGCTAGGAATGGGGGAACTGGTGGGGGACAATCACACAACCAACGCAAAGCTCCAAATCTCAGAGGTAAAAGGGGAAAGTGAATGGGTTGGGGCGGTGGGGTTTTTTGAAAAATATTAACCATCTCTAACGCCCTTGCACTTCCTGGGTCTGGCTAGTACCCAAAATGGACACTTCACAATCACCAGAATACTGAGCACTTCCAGAGCTCTTTTCACACATGGATCTCAGCTCTCCCTCCTACATTCCTGCAGGCTCCCTGCTCATTGTGGGCATCGTTGTTTATATAAACTGATAAAAATGAGTTCTAGCCCTTAGGAAAGTCAGTTGGTCTCATGCTTTCCTCTGAGACTGTACTGCCCCCATGGCCTAGCGCGGTGGTGATAACAGGCCCTGTGTTGCTGGAGAGGCCACAGGAAAGAGATGTAAAGCCAAGGTCCTGGCCCTTTGTGGTCATTAAAATGGGATTCTGGTCTAACAGTGACTACATAAATTGGAACAAGGAGTCTGGTGGCACCTTAAAGACTAACAGATTTATTTGGGCATAAGCTTTCGTGGGTAAAAAACCTCACTTCTTTAGATGGTTTTTTACCCCACGAAAGCTTATGCCCAAATACATCTGTTAGTCTTTAAGGTGCCACCAGACTCCTTGTTGTTTTTGTGGATACAGACTAACACAGCTACCCCCGATACATAAATTGGCACCTCCTGGTGCAGCAGATCTGTTTCTTCTATGCATTCAGATCCTTATCCCCTGACTTTAGGGAGGATTAAAAGCCTCTTTCCAATAGCTCTGTTAAGTCCAGAATCTATTGCCTTTTTTTGGAGGGGGCAGCGAGGCTAGAAATGGTACCAGCACAGTTAAAGCCGTACAACTTTCTAGTGTAGACAAAGCCTAATTCAGGAATGTCTGTAAACCACTTTGCAATACTCTCAGGCTATGTCTACACTATGCACTTTACAACGGCACAGCTGTGCTACTGCAATTGCATCATTGTAAGATGCGCTGTGTGGTCCCTTTTTATCGCTAGGAGAGAGCTCTTCCGGAGACGAAATAAAACCACCTCCAACGAGGGGCGGTAGCTTCATTGCCAGGAGCGCGGTTCCCACCAACGAAGTGCTGTTCACACCGGTGCTTTTTGCTGCTAAAACTTGTGTCATTCGGGGTGTGTTTTTTCACACCCATGAGTGACAAACGTTTTAGCGACGAAAGTGCCAGTGTAGAGAAATGTCAAGCCCTGAGCAACATAGTGAAGCCAACCTAAGCTCTGCTGTAGACACTGCTAGATCAATGGAAGAATTCTTCCCTCAGCCTAGCTACCGCTGCTCAGAGAGGTGGATTAACTACAGCGACAGAAGAACCCTTCCTGTTGCTGTATTGAGTGTCTGCGCTACAGTGGCAAAGTGAAATGAAAGCAATACAATCTTGCAGAGCTGGAGAGCGAGGCCGGTCCTGCGTCACCACTAATCTGTACAACGTCTCCCTCCCCAAGCGCTGATGCGCTCACTGTGCTCCCCTGACATGTACAACACTGAGTCATTGGAGCACTGCAGAATTTTCCTTTAACCCTTAAAACTCCTGAGAACAAAAATATTCAGCCTGAAGATTCCCAGGCAAGGGATGGCAGGCAAGTCACCCAGCTCCCATCTCCCTGCTCCTCTTCCTCCACCCCATCCCCAGTGGCTCCCCATCAAAGTTTTGGGGGTTAGAGTCAGCGTTCTGGGTTGGCCCATCACAGATACGGGGTTTGCCAGGACATTCGTATCCAGATCCTGACCCAAAGTTTGAGCTGAGGCTGCTCAAACTTGGGAGTTTGTTTCAGGTTCATCTCCAGGCTGAAGCAGGAGACTGGGGTGTGGGGAGCTGGTCTGGAGAAAACCAAACTCACCACCGACTTACACTGGATCGGAGGCAGGAAGACATCCCTTTAACTGTTTAATTCATTACCCTGCACCAGAGAGGCAGGTGCAGTGTGACCTAGTGGCTCGCACACAGGCCGGGGACCAGGAGAGCTGGATTCCAGTCCCAGTTCTGTTACTGGTCAACCATGTGACCTTGGAAAAGTCACTTCCCCACTTTCCCTCCCACCCTTTGTCTGTTTGGTCTACTGAGACTGAAAGCTCTCTGAGGCTGGGGCTACCTTGTACAGCTGCAGAGCCCAGCTCTATGGGGCCTCGCCTCAGGTGGGCCAATTATGCTACCAGAACAGACATAATAGCAATACTGCACCGGTCACTTCCAAAGTCAGGCTGGGACATGAACAGAATTGAGGACACAGGCTTGTCTGCACTGCAACAATTAGCTCAGCTTAGTCCCCATAAATTAGAGTATCCACACAGTGAAACCGCACTTGAACTGTCCAGAGGCACTGGATTAGCAGCTGACGAGTTATGCTAACTGGAGCCGCAGTCTGGAGCTGCAACCCCGCTGCATTACTAGCTAGAGCATCAGCAGCATGCAAGCTCTAACCCACGGTGCTGCTGGGCCAGCTAGCTTGAGTTTAAAAGTGCACTTAAGTGGAGCGAGAGATTTGGGCAGGGGATTTGAGTTAGGGCAAAACTCAAGTTACACCTCAAGCTAACACTGTAGTGAAGACAAGCCAGGGAAGACCAGAAGGATCCCAGGATTTTCAGACTCGGGAATTTTTGAATAACTTTCAGAAACCCAACAGAACTTTTAGATACTTAACCCTAGCTGCTAGGGTTACCAGGTGTCCGGTTTTCAACCAGAACACCGGGTCGAAAAGGGACCCTGGCGGCTCTAGTCAGCACCACCGACCAGGCTGTTAGAAGTCTGGTCGGCAGTGCTGCAGGGCTATGGCAGGCTAGTCCCTACCTGTCCTGGGGCACCATGCTGTGCTCCAGAAGTGGCCAGCAGGTCCGGCTCCTAGGCGGGTGGGGCCCATAGGGCTCCATGCACTGCCTGAGCATTGGCTCCGCACTCCCATTGGCTAGGAACCGGCCAATGGGAGCTGGGAGGGGCACTGCCTGTGGGCAAGAGCAGTGCGCAGAACCTCCTGGCCTCCCTGCCTAGGAGCTGGACCTGCTGGCCACTTTCGGGGCATAGTACAGAGCCAGGACAGGAAGGCAGCCTGCCTTAGCCCCGCTGTGCCACTGACTAGGAGCCACCCACTGTAAGCCCGCGCCCCAACCCTAAGTTCCAACCCCCTGTCCCAGCCCTGATTCCCCCCAAACTGAGAGCCCTCTCCTGCACCCCAAGTCCCTCATCCCCAACCCCATGCCGGGGCCCTCACTCCCTCCCACACCCCAACACCCTGCCCCAGCCCAGTGAAAGTGAGTGACGCTGGGGTAGAGCAAGGGGGAATGTCGTGAGCGGGGGGCAAGGCCTCGGGGAAGTGGCAGGGCTAGGGTGTTTGGTTTTGTGCAGTTAGAAAGTTGGCAACCCTAGGTAAGAGGCTGCTCTCCTTCCCACCCCACTGACCCACAAACCTGCAACTAAAACTCGGTCTGAGCCCCTCCCTTTTTCAGGGGGGGAATGACTTTGGTAAACTGTCACATCCCTCCAGCCCATTATGTTCCACTTCCACAGCTAACGGTGCATGGCCTGGTTCAGGCCAAGAGCTGAAGAGGCTGATGCTGTGGTACTTACTTGCCTGGCCCAGCAGCAGGAAGTACTAGAAATGCCAGGAGAGAGCATATTATCATCTGAGTCCAACTAAATGTTGCAGGCCCAAGGGGAGTGGATAGTTTGGAGGAGGTTTGGAGAAGCACCCAAAAGTCTATGGGTCAGATTCTAAACTGATACAAATTGGCATAGCTCCATTGGAGTCAATGGACATATGTCAATTGACCCCTCCTGAGGATCTGGCTTTAGGTGCTTTTCCAAACCAGTCCTAAGCTCCAGACCTCCTGAAGCTGGCCCATCATTCCCTTGCAATCACCAAGCAGTGGAGCTCCAACAAGTTCTAGATTTCCATGAATGGCCACAGGGTGGGAAAGATCCCTTTCAGCCTGTGCGTGACAATAGAGAACTCAGCCTACTCAAGGCTTTGCAAACAAGCTCTTCAGTCAAATAGAAATGTTCAAAGGGCCCCAGACCAGAACCTTTATCTCAGACTTCCCAGAAATTCAGCAATTTGGATACAGTGGAACCAGCATTCAACTGCCCCAGGCTTTGGGCTGGGTTTGGTTCGGAGGAGACTCTGCGAAACCCACACCCAGATTCATCTTGAATCAAAATGAGAGATGGGCCCACAGTGAAAGCCCATATGGGGATTGTTTCAGCTGTGAACCCCTTGATCCTGTGCCTTGAAGGCTGGGTCAGATCCCAAGCAACAGAGGCCCTGTCATAGGGCTCACCCCACCAAAGCCCCCTCAATTGGCCATCCACAAAGCAATAGATGCATCTTGCCTCAGTGTCCCAGTCAATCTCCTGAGGCATCCAGACCAGCAGTCATCTCTCTGGCCCAGGATGTCTCTCTCAGAGTTTAATAAAAGCCCTGTTTCCAGGTTAACAGAAGTGCCTCCATTCACAGGTACCTCAGAGTGGAACAGGTCATCAGCCCCAAAGTTAAACAGGCAGCAGTTCTCCAGTTCTGCTATCCCTTTCACGGGACACCCTGTCTGCAGGTCACCTCCCTGAGAGAGAGCAATCCCTATGCCCCACCGCCCATTCCAGGACCCCCACCCTGCTGGCCATTCTCCAAGCTCCTTACAACTGTTCCACCACAACCCTCACCTCAGGGCTGAGTCCTGTTCCCCTGGGAGCTCCTCCAGAGACACCCTCTTCTCTTGGGAATCAGCCCACCTCTGGCTCAGCTGGATTTTCCCCTTTGCTCAGGGACCACCACATGAGCCTCTGCTCAGTAGGATTCCCCAGCTCCAGACAGCCCTGTCCCACAGCAGCTCCTGCTCGGGCGGGCGGTGTTGGTTCACACAGCTCCCTCCCCCATCCTGCCTTGCCTGCCTCCCTACTGCCTGGGGTTTTATATATAGCCTGCCTTCTACCAAGTCTCATTGGGAGATGGCTAATTAGTCACAGGTGAACTGGATTCATGCCCCCTTAAAGGGACCAGGCCCTGATATCCTGATCTGCTTTGGGTGCAGGTTAGAGAGGCAGTTGTCCTGCAAGAACAGCTGATCTCAGGAGACGTGCAGTGTTTGGGGTCCAAGCTTGCAAGACTTCAGAACTTGCTTGGGTTCAGCTGCAAACCTGAAGCCCATCTGCACCCTAACTCATCACATCCTGCGCCTCATTCGAACGGCACGGCCTTAACATCCTGGCTGTGACTGTGGCGTTAGAGACACCAATTCATTTGAAAGAAAGTGAATGTTGTTGAGTTCCCCACCGGAAACAATCTGAATTGAAATAAACTGATACCAATGGGCCAAATCTCGCTCTCAGCCACGCTGGGGCAAATCTAGAGCCAAAGAGCTACAGCCAATGTAAAGGCGAGAAGAATTTGTCCCACGTCCTTTCAATTTGCAGCAGCCAAGACAGCGAATATCGAGGAGAGGCTGGTAACTGAAAAAATACATAAAACAACAATGCGAAGAGGAGATGCCAGGACAACAGACTTAAAGGTTAATGCCAACAGTGAGCCCTAGCGCTGCTGTTCTGACAAGCTATCCACCTACATAGATCTTCTCCGGTGCTCCAGCAGCCCCCAAAGGCCAGGAAAGGAAACTTTACCCTGCCTTTTAATCAGCCCTTGGCGGCTTCAGTCTGCCAAGGAGATTTAAAAATGCAGTTTTCTTTAGAAAGAGAGAGTGGGGGCCGGGTTGGACGGGGGGAGGTGTGAGGGGAGGGTGAACTGAAAGTGTTCCCACTAGAAAGATCTGACTCAGAAATGACATTTTCGATATTCTAATAAGCCATGTCACGTCAGAGGTAATTTATTCATGGCAAGTTGATGCAGTTGCTATGGAGAGCATAATAGAAACACTTTTTTTTTTTTAATCTTCAGTCTATTGAGGAGGAAAGCACATGACAAAGGAGCCGAGCGAAAGCCACAGTGTGCGGATGAAAGAAGCAAATGGTGACTAGGGACATTCCAAGAAAACCCTCCTCATCCTCTCCCTCACAGCAGCAGTGCAGAAACCAAGGGCCTGATCTTACAAACACTCTTGACTTCTCCTGACTGGGGAGACCAGGATCAGGCTGGATTCAGAGGGCTTTACATCCCTGCCCACCAAACAGAACATCAGCAGAGTCAGTAAAGCCCTGTGCTCAATTTGCATCACGTCTGGAGCGCAGCGTGAGCCACATCTCCCCAAAATAAATCACTGAAGGGAATCTTCCCTAACAGGCAGCAAAACTCTCAGTATCACCCTCAGTTGCCGCTGCATCTTGGGACCTTAAGAGCTATTTTACAGGGGATTTTAAACCCTAGAACACACTAGACAAGCACCTGGCATGATTAGCGGTGCCTTACAGGGGCCGGCATCACTGTCTCAATCAGATCCAGCCACGTGTGGTGCTGGAGATGGTTATCAAGATGGAGGCTCCGTGGCACATGGTGTACCTGGAGCACAGCAGTTTTCTTCACTTTCGCTTCTCCTTTTTACTAAGTCTAGCTCTTTCTTTCCTTCTCCTTTCGCTGCAACTGTAAAAAAACACCAAAGCTGCCCCCACCATCATCCTCTTCCTTCCCCTGCAAGTGCTGCCTGCTGCCTTGGCTCTCCCATCTGCTGTAACTCCACTGATTTGTGCCACCGTAAGTGAGAGCGCAGTCTGGCCGGTATACTGCAGAGCCATATCCTGAAGCCCTTCTTGGTGTCCACCCATTCAAAGTGCCCCCAAGCTCAGTTCTGAGCTCCATTACCCTGTATACATTCAGAGTGACTCCGCGCTTCAGCTGGGGTAGTTGAATTAGGACTAAGGTGACCAGATGTCCTGATTTTATAGGGACAGTCCCGATTTTTGGGTCTTTTTCTTATATAGACTCCTATTACCCCCCACCCCCTGTCCCAATTTTTCACATTTGCTGTCTGGTCACTCTAATTAGGACTGCAGGATTTGGCGCAGGATTTCAGGGGTGGGGTTTAGAGTCATGGGGGGGGAGGGCATGGGGGCCTCGAAGGCGATATGGGGCAGAGGGGTTCAAGGAAAGGATGGGAAGTTGATAGCTCCCCAAAAGCACACATCTCATGGGGTGCAGAGGGTAAAGAGGTGGGGGGATTTGGGGGAAGGAGTTGGGGGGAAGAAGGGGCAGGGATGTAGTGGGGGAATATCTGGGAGGCTGGGGACTAGGATGCGGGATATGATAGAGGGGCAGTCACCTGGCTGTGGGAAAGGATAACATCAGGCGGCCTGTTCTGGGAAGTGGGGGGCAGGACAGGAGGTATGGAAGATGGGTGTCTGCTGGCAGTGGGGGCAAGGAAAGAAAGAAGGTTGAAGCATGTTGGTGGGGTAGAGGAAGCTCCCATGGCTGCTGCCACTGCCCTGTAGCTAAAGAGATCTGCAGTCCCAGCCCTGCCTGTCCAGCTCCAACGTCACATGAACAGAATGTTATAAGGGACAGTGAGAGCTATTTCTTAGTAGCCCCCAAGAGCCGAAGGAGATCAGCCATAAGCTTTGCTTCGACACGCCCAGGAAAGGGGGCAGAGAACCCTGTCTCTGTGTTTGCTGCCGATGCTGCTTCTCAGAAATGTAAATAGAGTATGAAATACCCAGACGATCTCTACTTGCATTGGAGGTGACGCTCCTCAGCCCGTCAACTTGGAAGGCTAGTGCCCGTGGGTTCTCCCCCAGGGCCTCTAGCCCTCGGGGCTCTCACGGAGAGAGGGACTCTTCACATGTCTATGGCATCGTCCATCCAAGGGTCTCAAGGACTTTTAGGGACACGGTGAATTAAACCTCACAACAACCTCCCTGTGAAATGTAAAGTGGGGTAAAGTGGGGGGCTGGAGGAAGTAGTGGGGGGGACGGTAGGGGGCTGGGAGGCAAGTAAGTATCACTAGTCTCATTTTCCACAAGGAGAAACTGAGGCACAGAGAACTGAAGTGCTGTTCCTGATCTCACCCACAACACACCAGTGGCAGAGCCAGGGATAGCAATATCCTTAGAGCCTGGATCTCAAACTGGCTAAAAAAGCAGGTACTCTCATTATACAGAGGGAGAAACCGAGGCACAGAAGGTGATGTGACTTGCCCAAGGTAATACAGCAGATCAGTGGCAGAGCCAGGACTAGAACGCAAGTGTCTTGAGTCACTACTTGGTAAACCTTCCCACTGTGTCACATTCCCACTCAAATAGACCTGTGAAAGAGCAAACGATCCCAGTAACCCTGACACTGGGGCAACTTACTTCGATCAAGCTGGATAAAATCCACTACAATGAATTTTCATTCCTTCATAAATTTGCAGTGAGCAAGAACATCGCTGAAAATATTCAGCATGGAACGTGAACACTGAGCTAACAGCTCCCGGAAGGTATTTTAGCAAGAAATGGAAACAACTGGCATTCCATTACAGGCTGTGCTTGCAATGCTCAGGTCGGCATGAACAAACACCACCGCCTAGGGAACAGCAGAATTACAGCAAAGCCAAATGCAACAGGAGATGATGTTTCGTCAATGGATCTTTGTTAAAGAGTGTGCAGTGTGGTTGTAGTTCTGTCGATTCCATTGACTAAGAACCAACATATAGTCAGTGATCTAAGAGGCTCTGTCCTTTAGACTGTGTTGGTCATTTATATTACAAGTTCTTCCTATTCTTACTGTCATTATAGGTGGGGCTGCTAAAAATTGCCTGTTATTGAGGTTGCCCTCTGCTTCCCATTATAAGACCTTGTTTTCAGTTGTGTATAACTTTGACAAACTATCTGTTCAGGTTGAAATTTTTCAGGCCCACAGAGCTGTGCATGGTAGACACGCTCTCGCACACTCCCTCAAACTCATATACAGCCCCTGAGGAAGGTACAGCAATCTCTCCTTCATCCGTTCCATCCTTAGCCCTTTCCCCAGGTGAGTGTGTCTGCTCTAGTGCTGGGTACAGATACCCATGTCCTAGAGCAGGGGTCAGCAACCTTTCAGAAGTGGTGTGCCGAGTCTTCATTTATTCACTCTAATTTAAGGTTTCGCGTGCCAGTAATACATTTTAACGTTTTTAGAAGGTCTCTTTCTACAAGTCTGTAATATATAACTAAACTATTGTTGTATGTAAAGTAAATAAGGGTTTTAAAATGTTTAAGAAGCTTCATTTAAAATTAAATTAAAATGCAGAGCCCCCCGGACTGGTGGCCAGGACCCGGGCAGTGTGAGTGCCATTGAAAATCAGCTCGTGTGCTGCCTTTGGCACACGTGCCATAGGTTGCCTACCCCTGTCCTAGAGAGACATTCTTTCCCCATTTCCCAGTACACAGGGAACCAGGCCTCTACACCAGTGGCTCTCACCCTTTCCAGATTACTGTACCTCTTTCAGGGGTCTGATTTGTTTTGTGTACCCCAAGTTTCACCTCACTTAAAAACTTACAGAATCAGACATAAAAATACAAAAGTGTCACAGCACACTATTAGTGACAAAGTGCTGACTTTCCCATTTTCACCATATAATTATAAAATAAATCAACTGGAATATAAATATTGTACTTATATTTTGGGGTGTAGTATATAGAGCAGTATAAAGTCATTGTCTGTATGAAATTTTAGTTTGTACTGACTTCACTAGTGCTTTTTATGCAGCTTGTTGTAAAACTAGGCAAATATTTAGACGAGTTGATGTTCCCCTGGGAAGACCTTGGGGAACCTGTAGGGGTACACGTACCCCTGGTTGATAACCACTGCTCTACAACAAACCCATATTTATGGGTATCCTCTTGAGTACAATGCACAGCCCACTTCCCTGGGATTCCTGGCCCCTGGTATTCACAAACATTCAGCGAGCCTTTACTTAAGAGAGCAGAAGCATGAATCCCAGGGCTAATCAATGTTATAAAATAAAAGAATGTCAAATTCAGACTGGTCTAGAGAAGTGCGATCCAGTAGCTTCTGCTCACCCTGCCTCATCGCACACAAACAAGGGCACGGGCCATGAAACTGAAGAGTGGCAAATTCAAAACTAATTAAGGAAATTAATTACACACCGTGTGGGAAAAGCAACAGTGGAACTGTCGCGGCCAAGTATTGATCAAGATTCAATGAGGCATTGGACGGTGATATGGACGACAGGAATTTCCAGAGTCACAACAGTTCATGCTAAAAGAAGTGTTTTGGAAGGAACATAAAGCCTCATGCTTCAGGGCATTAGCCAATCTCTAACCACTAGGGGTTTGGATGAGACTTTACAGGGGAAGATTATCCCATATCTGTCTGTTGTGGGGTTTATTGGACCCTTTGCTGAAGCATCTGGTGCTGGCCATTGTCAGAGACAGGATACGGCAGCAGCTGGACCTCGGTTCTGATCCAGTCCGGCTATTCCTGTGCTGCAGCAGTTGCTGATAGGTGCCCAGCAGAGAGCGAGAGGGATTTGCCCATGAGCTGCCACCTTTGGCTCATTTCCTGGGGGGGGGGGGGGGGGGGGGGAAGAGGGGAGGAGATCGCAGAGCTTTCTTTTGGCTGCTACGATTGCTGTTTGTATTTTCCTCTGCAGTGCTGGGAAAGCAATAGAAGATGCCCATCTCCTCGGTAATGAGAGAGGTCCAGGAGCCCAGCATGGAGAAGCGGAGACAGATTAAGCCTTGATAGGAAGTGACACGCTGGCAGCTGCAGGACTCGGGCTGTGATTAGCTGGAAGTAGGGGATCCTGTCTCAACGGGATCCATAAAACCTGCTGGCTCAGTAATGAATTGGAGTCTGGCCAGGTGGCCTGAGAGAGACGTGCACACTCATTTACATGGGGATGCTTCCCCCCTCTCCCTTAAGGGGGAGGCAGCCGGGCTGGGGGCTTTCTTGTCAGATGTGCTCCAGGAGCCTTCCCTTGCTTCCTCCGCAGAGGCCTGGCTCTCTGTGCTACTCTTTCACCTGTTGTTCTGGGAAACGGGGAAAGGGTGTATCTCTAGGACACCGGTATCCGTACCCAGCGCTCTGGGCAGAGACGCTCGCCTGGGGAAGGGGCCAAGGATGCATCAGGTGAGGAGTGATTGCAGTACCTTCCCCTGGGTGTGTATGAGTGTGAGGCAGTGTGTCTACCATGCACAGGCCCTGACCCAAAGCCCACTGAGAACAACGGGAGTCTTTGCATTGGCTGCAGTGGGTTTGGATCAGGCTCACAGAGAGTAAAACACTTGTCCAGTCTGGGGAAATAAAGGAAAACAACCAAGTAAGAACAAATGTAAAGTCTCAATGAAAAAGAGCATAGACTGTGACACTCATCTTGGGCTGACTCAGACAGCCCTTCTCCCCCTGGGCTCCCCAGGAGGGGCAGGGAGATTCTTTGTGCCTGATTCACGAAAGCCCTGCACCTTGTGCAGCCATTTACCCCAGTGCACACTGCGGGGAAAGCAGCACTTCCACTTCAGTCTGGCTACGCTGGACACGCTTACGGCACATTGTTCTAACTGATGGCACAAGGCGCAGGGCAGCGGAGCATCCATCCCTCCATAGTTACAGGTGCTGGATGGACACAGAGAGCAGAATGGGAACATCTCCCCATGTTTACATAGCTACAAACACCACCACCGACCTATGGGAGCTTCCTTGCTGTTTCCTCCAGTCTTGTTCCTGGGATGAATCTCTGTGCTCTTCCAGGTGGGCGTGAGGGTCCCATGCTGCTGAACATGCCCCTCCACACACACTGCTCCCTCAGGGACCTAACCCCTAGCTGCCATTCTTGGAGAGCGATTATTTTTGCACCCTGAGCACTACCTCCCAGTGGGGCAGGACGCTTTGCAGGGCATTTCTAAAGGGGACCTGGACCCCTGAGGCGACCAAACCCACATCAGGTGGGTTATAAAGACAGACATGAGTCCAGGCCCCTGTGCTAAAAGAAACCCTGTCGCTGCCAAACATCCCCCTAGGAATCTCTCTTCTGCTTGAACCCCTTGAGCCTGCAGGGATTAGACAGCAGTTTCTGTGGCCCCTGAAGCAAATGGCTGTTCGCTGACATGACTAGTCTGAATGCCAGTGCTAAAAGCCAGGCATTTCTCCCGCTTTGCTTGGGTCGCTTGTCTCTAAACGAGCCATCTCACAATAACAAACGAGCCGGTCCAAAGCCATCAGTCTGCTCTTGGTTTGGAATGCCAGACTGCTCTGGCCGGCTCTCCCATCTCACTCCCATTTACAGTTAGAGAGATTCCCTAGGATTTGACCATAAAGATTTCTTAAAAGAAAGCTTAAAAGAAAGCTGGACTTATGTCGAAAATGAAATTTTCCAAGAACGGCGCACATTCGCCCTCCCCCCCAGCCAGCTTTTGTTACTCCTGGACAGGACTTTGCAAATGAGGAACCATCTCAGAGTTTGAAGCACCCCTGTATTTTCAAAACAGACTTAGTCATTGGAAAGGAGCTATAAATCTCCAACCTCCAGATGCTCCAGAAGCACCTATGCCAACCCAGGAAACGTGGGCATTGGCCAACTTGTTCAGTTGTTCTGATGGTATGTTTCTGACAAAATTAAAAGTCCACTAACTTTCACCTCCACCACCAGCGCTTCCAACCCGAAGGACTTCACAAATCGAGCATGAGAAACTTCCACATCAGTGCCTTCACTACAAGGCCACCTTCCCTTCAGGCCAGGGACTGACTTTGTTTTTACACCTCTTCTAGCACCAGGCACACAGTCAGTGCTTAATTAGTCCAGCTAAGGCTTCCAGTGTGCTGTTGCACAGTATATTGTTTTTGGTAACGCCCCTTTTCCCCCACGTTAGCTGTCATCTCAGACAGCTGGCAGCAGGGAACAGGGCAGAATTAGGACAGGAAAGCAGACATGTTCTGCTTAAGCTTGAATGATTTTCATTAATAGCTTGTTGCTTTTGGAACCCTCGTTAGACATAAATGATGCATCAAAGTTTAGAAATGTGTCAATTTTCCAGCAACTGTGCATTGCACTTCTAGGCAGAGCTTACGTGCTAGTGTAGGTGCAAACACCCCTAGTTGGATCATCTGTAAGGACTAGCCGGGCTGTCCTTAGGCGTATGCAGCATATGCGGCTGCGTAGGGCACCTGAAAATTTGGGGCACCCCTGGGTCTTAGTGTCCACCCGCCCACCTCTTCCTATCCCTGTTCTGACCCTTCCTGCAGACTCCCACAGCTGGCTGCTGCAGCCTGGTGAGTCTTTCTCTGGAGGGGAGCTAATAACTTAAAAGTGAAAAAGCCTCCAGCCTGCCAGCCCTATTAGCACAACCCTAAAACTGTTAAAGAACCATTCAAGTGGTAATGAAACCATTTAACAGGCATTTGCCAACCCCCAGGTATATACTGTCAGTTTCTGAATTTACTGACAAAAAACAGCTGTGCATTATTGTAATATTTACCCAGAACATGTTAGTCTAGAGGACCTTAGTTTAAAATTTGCTTTAAAATAGTTCATTAGTGTGTTGCTGAAGATTATAAAATCACATCTCTAAAAAAATCTTTGCATATTTTAGATGCACAATCTGAGTATTCATCTTTAGCCTTAAATGCTTGGATCTTCAGACATAGTTTTTCAAATAAATCCTTCAAATGGCCACCCTTATCTAAAATACACATTTTAATTACTATAGTACAAAAAACTTGCTTCCAAAGTTTTCCTGTCCTTTCTGTCCATTCCTTTCTCCCTTCACCCCCCACATCTTGAAGAGAGCCCTTAAAGGGACAACACCCCTTTCCTTCCAGATAGCCGGACAAACGAGTTTCCCTTTCTTTATTTCTGACTATTTGATGAACTAGGTTTAAGAGAACCCTCTAGCAAAATCAGTACCTTAGTAAGATATGAAATCCTTTGTTATGCCTAAAATCTTTGGAAACATATTTTTTTAAAGTTTGTGAAATTTCATAAACATGTCTATTGTTATGGAGATCACACAAAGTAAATTAATGTTCCCTTTTCCTAAAAGCAATGAATATTGTTATGAACTCACTAAAACTCTGTGACTGATTAATTTTAAATAGTGTCTCTGTTTCAGTGAGTTAAATATATAGTAATCTGGAATGATTACTTTATGAAGGCTTAAGAGTATATTTAAAATATAAAACCATCTTAGAAATACTGATTAAGAAAATGTAAAACAAAGAAGAGCTGCATCATGTATTCCATAATATTTAATGTTGTATTCAGCAGGACAGCTGATTTACCCTTACTACAAAGTTTTTGCAAATAAATTTCTGACAAAATTCAGGGTATAACAAAATACCTGTGACTGATATTTTTTATTCCCAAGTTTAGTGCTTTTAATTAGGTACCTTCTGCAAGTCCAGTCTTCACCATCTGGCATGTAGTGGAAAAAATGCTCCATTTATTTATTTATTTAAAAAACACTCTTCTGCAATTTCTTTCTAATGTCATTTGCTTCATTTGGGTTCAGGGATTTGGCTGGAAGGGGATGAGCAGGGAGGGGAGAGGAGGGAGACTGTGGGGAGAGGGCGGGGCCTGGGTGGAGTGGGGGCAGGGCCTGGAGTGGAGCAGGGGTGGAGTCCGGGTGGGGCCACAGGCAGAAGAGGTGGGATGGGGAGCTAGCCTCCCCAAGCAGGAGCTTCACCCACTGCCCATGACAGCAGGTAAGAGCAGGTCGGTTCCCGCACACCCAGCATGCGCTGCAGTGTCCCTAGGTAGGGGCCATATGGATTCACAGAGCCAAATACGCCGGCACTGCGCATTCTGTGTAAGGGAGAGGGTACGGGGGCCTCTGCGGGGAACTGTGACTCTCCACCACCATGAGGCGGGCGGGGCGACTTGGTATCCTTGCTGCTTCGTCCCTCCCCCACCCCCAGGCTGCAAGCCCAGGCTGCCGTCGGGCATAGGGGAACCCGTTTAATAATACTGCGTAGGGCCCCATGAATCCTAAGGATGGCCCTGAGGATTGGCCTCAGTTCCTCTGGCTGTACAAGCAGAGATCTCTACTGTTTGAGCTGAATGGCCTGGCCTGTTAGATGAGTGGAAATAGCAGGTTCATAACTTGCTACCTGAACTCTAGCCACTAGAGGGGGACAAAGAGCTCTCAGGTGGCAAAGACTAGAGCTGGGCAAAGCACGGATTTTTTTAGTTCACAGACAATTCTGAACAATTGAAAGAAATCATTTTGCGTCAAACCATAATTGAAATTTTTCAACATTTTTGGCAAATTGAAAAGTAAAAAAACAACATTTTGGGTCAAATGAAGTGTTTAGTTCAACCCAAAATTAATCATTTTGTTTTGACTTTGAACATTTTTTAATGTTTAACAGAATGTAAATAAAATTAAAGGACATTTTGAAACAAAAAGTCATTTTGAAAATGTCAAAATGAAATGTTTCTTTTTTTCAGAATTTTAGTTGGGGGATTTTTTTTTTAGTCGAAAGAATTTGGCAAAACGGACACAAATTTGCAAGAGATGTCAGGATCACTGAATCTGCATTTTTTGCTGAACAAATGTTTTGGTCAAAACTTTTTGCCGAGCTCTAGTAAAGATGCCTGAGCCATGTGAACACTGGCACTTACACTGCGCCGCTGCACCATTGGCTGGGGAGGGGGTATAATAGATTCCAGTGTAGACAAGGCCAAAGTGGAACAGACTGTCAGGGAGAGATGCCCATTTCCAGCCTGTATCAGAGAGAACCAAACCTTGGAGAGCCTGAAGCCTGAAATCCAGCCCTAAGGACTGTTTATCCAAGCCCGTTCTCTGTTCATTCACTAGGAATAAGCCCGAGCTTGCCTCTTTCCTTTGGGCAGCATGTGAAGGGCAGGAAACCTCCCTAGTTGATATAAAGGATCAGGTCACTCAAGTTGCACTGAGACTGGCACAAACGTAACTAACTGCAGTTTAGTTGCTGTAAATACATCTTGCAAGAAGGCAGCCTCAGTGTATACCCTCCCTGGTCTCGGCTGACAGCATGAACTCTGAGCAGCAAATCTCATACACCCACTGGGAGGAAAATTGCACAGACGTGCTTTGTCTTTCAGAGGAGAGACCGGGGTCGGCCCAGCCCCAAATTCAATGGGAAGGGAAGGGAATTCAGCAAAAGTGAGAAACCAAACTCTCATTACAGCACCTGCTGCTCTTCAGAAATCTTTTGCTAGAAGGCACATGCAAGAGAAGTTCTCCTCTGAGCAGTGCCAGCCCAATGCCACAGCTACATGGGTCAGCTTACCTTACCATCGCCTACAGGGGGAAAAGCCACTTGGTCAACAAGGCCTTTGGTGTGGCAACAGCTGGGGGAGCAGTTCGCAGCCAACAGCTGATTTAACCCAGTTAGCCTTTTTCCCCACTGTGTCCCGAGCCCACTCGTCCGAATCCATAACTCCAGCATCACTCTGGCCACAAAACCAAGCGGCCCCCACCCCAACCCTGACTGCATCCTCCCTGATAGATCAGATGCCTCCTGCCAGTTAGAATCCCAGTCCCACCCATTGACAACACAACTGAGGGGTGACACTGTGAGGACATCCCTTGTGAGGACTCTCCCTGCTCCCTCCACATCCCTGTGAGAGGGGCTGGCTCCTGCTCTGTCTATAGCTGGTGGGTCTGCTTTCCTGCCTCAGTAACTCACATGGAGTGAGGGAGCTGCTCCACCCAGCTCCTGCATCTGGTGCCTGCCTCTGTGTGGCCCCCCACCTCCGTCCATGCTATTAGCTGCTCACCACCCCCACCCCTGTATCCATGCCCTACAAACTACTGCAGTAATACTTGTACAAGCCATGCCTTGTGAGGTATCGCATGCAAGCTAAGAACATGCTGGCTGTGAATATCACTGCAAAGTGCACAGGTTAGCGGTATGTGTGACGTTATGAATTCTCTCTGTGTGATGTTATTAGAACGGGTTTAAGACCAGACAGCCTAGGCTAGGCAAAGGTGATAAACAGGTGTGTCTGAGAGGAAGGAATGGGGATTTACCTTAGCTTACATATCGGCCATATACAAAGCCATCAAGCTAACCCAGCGGGGTTATCCTGGGCCTGAACTAGAGAGACAGAGAATTAACCTGGCTCCTGCACCCCAGAGAGATACAAGAGGCTGGATCCCCAGGAGGTCTGCCTGACTTGTAAGACAAAGACACTCCTAGAGCAGCCAGCATTCACGCAGCCAGGGCATGTCAAGGTAAGCCTTGTAGAAGTTAATGGCCAAAGGCAAAGCTTGAGGTTATTTAACAGCCAATCAGAAACTGTTGCTGGAGGGGAAGGGGTTCCCCATGGAAAAAATTGAGTTTTTGTTGAAAGAACAAAACCCTGACAGTCGAAAACTGACATATTCCCACTAAAAGCTGCCCAAAAGTTGCTTGTAAGCTTTCTGACTATAACAGTCCCTCTGTACCGGTGTGTCTGCAGCACCAGATGTCCCACCACTCGCCACTTGAGCAGTTGTTTCAACTCAAGTACTACCCTCCCTGGTGATCTTTTAGTGGGATGCAGGGTTATCTCCTCACACAGCACATGGTTTCACAGAAAGCCCAAGGAATAACATGAAACAGCCTCCTGTGAGTCTTTTCCGCCAGTCATTCGTCCTGGCCTTTCCTCAGACTTATACTTTTCTAATCCCCAAAGAGAGGGAGTCTCCGCGCCCTTTGCTTCCTGGTGTCTTCTTATCAAAATAAATCTTTAAACAGTTCTGGCCATCAGAGGCTTAACTCCTAAAGCACAACTGTGCCTGAGCCCTTAGTCTAGGCAGTATCCCGCTGACAACCTTCTGCGGCAGTCCCTGCCTCAGCGCCTTGCTGCCCTCGCCCAGCTGAGACAGATAGGTCATTAATCAGCCACTGGTGCTTCCCCCTTTGGACTAAACTTGGCTCCCAGAGGAGCTGGTCACAGGGGCTGTCAAGCCTGAATCCCCACTCTGTCACTTTGAGTACAGAAGTGGGGGCCCGCAAGGACTTAATAAATTAATACTGGCCACTCCAGGCTTGTATTAAACTCCCAAGGTCACAGCTTTTCTCTGACCTTGGCTTGGTAAATGCTGCCACCACCCAAATGCCAAAAAACACCTTGGACCCAGGAAGGTGCACTTGGGAATTCCTCCCTGTGGGGTACCCTCAAGCCCTTTCACCCCCCCCCCCCTCCGGGGAAGAGCTGAGAAAGAAAACAAAGGAAATCAGCTGTTGCAACCAGCTAATCAAACAACATGTACAAATCTCTTAGGACACCAAAAATCCAATCCTGTTCTTTAAAAAGGTAAATTTTATTAAAAACAAAAAGGAAGAAAATACATCTGGAACTTAGGCTTTTGTTAGATTTTAAAAGAGCAATTCCAAAAATTAAGCACCCAAAATAGCTTTCTTGGGGGTTCAGTTTAAAGGTTATAGGTAAACAAAAGCATCTGGGGCTAGCACAGAGGAGAATAATAAGCCAAAATAAAGAAATAAACCTGATCACGTCTATTTAAACATTCCTAATTTACTTACATATTTTGGGGGTTTCAAATAAGTAATTCTAGGTATGATCTGATGATTTTTCATACCTGGCTTAAAGCTTTACACACCATTTCTGCTGCCCTCTTTCCCGGAAAGACACAACAGACACAAAGGGAAAGCTTCTTTTCCAATTTTAAAAAGTTCTAGCCTTCCCATTGGCTCTTTTGGTCAGGTGCCCACTCCTTTTTTACCTGTGGGCTTGTTAACCCTTTACAGGTAAAGCAAGCAGAGAACAGACACCAAGAGGGATTTTACAGCTAACTTCTGGCTGGGTGTTCATAAAATGGAGCTATCCCCACTTCATTTATCACAGGGGCTGATCCCACTTGCCTTCTGACAGGGACCAGGCCCCCTATATGACACTGACAAACAATCACAAATGTTGAAGGAAAGCAGCCACTTACCACGAAAAAATTATTTTCCTTGAAAACCCAACTTCACATTGAAAAAAGGGTTTCAACAGAATTTTTTTTATCAGCCTTGTTTGTTAATCACTCATTGTTAATCAGCACAGAGCCGTAGCACTTTGCTGCTGAGCACCTACCTGTTTGAAAGGATCCACTGGAAAATAACTTCATAGGTTAGAGACAATACCTTCAACTGCAGCCACACCCAGCCAGGCAGCTATGCAGATCCAAGGGCACTAGGGTCATATGCTTCCTGTGAGGTTCTCCGAGCAGCTGGTTGCCATGTTCCGTGCCCACTGCTATCTCTGAGCGGCCTTGAGACATAACTCCGTGTAGAGCACATTGCAGTAATTCAGTCTGGAGGTGACAGAGGTTTGATCACTAGGGCAAGGTTCCTGAATCAGTCAGAAAAAGGGCATAACCTCTTGGCCTAGCATAAATTATAAGCAGCAGCTTCGGACAGCGCCACTCTCAGAGCATCCTGAAGCAGCTGTGGCTTCAGCAGGCCCCTCAGGTTGTGAATCTGGGTAGTAAAGTGGGAAGAAATTTTCCTAAGCGAGGGATCCGATCTGTACTTTGCCGGGCACGTCTCCAGTCTGGCAGGGTAAAGTTCAGCCAGTCAGGAAACAAAAGGGTCTGTCTCAGAAGGTACAAAACTGAGGATGAAAGCCAGCCAGTTCTCTGGTCAGGGAGTGGAATGCTCCATTTGCATTGCTCGGATGTCATTGGGATATTATTATTTATCACAGCATGAGTCTTCACAAAGCTTCTCTGTGTTTTGTTCTGAGTAAATATCTTAGATCTACTGTGTGTGTGTGTGATTGCCCCCATGTTGGCCAACACAGATTGAACTGGGAACCTCCAGAGCTAAAAGACAGGTGCTACGGCTTGTAACTGTGACTAACATACACATACCCACATTTAATTTTACAACGATCTGATGCTCACCTCCCCCTGGACACATCTGCTTACACGCAGGAGCTGCCTTTCCTGCTGGGAATACTGCAATGGTTGCAAAGGACACGGAGAGTGGTGACTCTGGAGAAATGTCACCTGTGCAGGGTGAGGGAACCCTCTGCCGTCCCATGAACTCTGGCAGCAATAATGCTCCGTCCTTACAAAGCCACCATATATGTTATGGCTAAACCCTTGACAGCTTTCCCTCTTCCTCCCCTTTCTCATGTGATGGCCACTGCCAGCTCAACAGGCTTAGCGACACGATGCATGGGGGCCAGCAGGAGGAGCACAGGCTAAGCACCGGGCTTTCAGCCCTGCTGACATGGGCCTCCTGTGAGGCTCATCCGATTCCTCCCTTCCCCAAGGGGACATGGAAGAGAAGGGGAGGATGCAGCAGTGGAGCTGGGGACTGGGGTGGTGGCTCCCTGCAGCCCAGCCAGATGAGAACAAATTTCTCCTTAAGGGACAGGAGCATTAAGGTTGCTAAGTAACCACTTGGCATTGTCCAACCCTGGCTGCTGGGGTTCCATGGATTCCAACGGTACGTGGAGCCAGCCACCAAGCCTCTGTCTGCTGGGGGTTCCGACAAGGAGGGAGGGGAAGAGAGGGCCTTGGGAAGAGCAGGAGGGAGGCGCTCAGGGACTGTGGGTGCATCCCACTCCAGCCCGCTGACTCCCACATACGGCAGCTGAGCTGGGCCCCAGGGAGAGGCTGCATAGGTTGGGCCAGAGCAGGGCTCGCCGGGGGAGCAGACACTATGACCACCATGGAGGAAGAGGACCTGTCGGAGTATTTCCGCATGCAGTATGGGCAGAAGCTCCTGAAGCTGCTGATGTGAGTAAAACGCTCCCCTCCCCATCCCATCCTCTTGCTCTCCCTCCCCCCACTTCTATGGCCTTCCACAATTCCACCTTCCTCTGCCTCGTACACCCACCTCCTTCTCTTCTTCCTCCCCACCTCCAGTCCTTCCACAATATCCCTCCTGCTTTATTGTCTCTCCACCATCTCTCCCTCTCCCACCTTCCCTTGCCCTCCCTCCACCTTTCCCCTCCCCTCCTGGCACGAGTAGAATTCAGTCTCCATGCTCATGGGGCCCTGGGCTTCATCCACACGTGGTGCTGCCTGAGCCCTCCCGAGTAGCTCAGAGCCTCCAGGGCACAGGCCGAGCGAACAGCAAGGCCATCTCCCTTGCGATGGGCAGGCAGCACTGAGCTCACGGGCTCGGCCACAGACAGCCCCACGGGGAACACTTTTGTATCTTTACGGCAGGAAATTCCCAGCGCCGGAGGAGCAATCCCCATCGCCATCCATTCGGCTGCTGGAGAAGAAGAAAGAGGCCACACTGGTGCACAGGGCTATGGAGGCTCAGAAGGAGGTGAGAGGCGTTCGTGAGGGACCCTTGCCATGATTGTTATGACCCACAGCACCAGCTACCAGCTGGGCTTCTTCAGAGCCATGCACACCCTGCTCTGTGCCCTCCACCTCCTGCTGGGTCCAGTCTCCTCAGGCACCCCCTGAGAGGTACAGCACAAAATCTCTCCCTCTGGCCCTGCTTTGGAGGGTCAGGGTGGGGGACCACTGACTATTGGCACTGGAAGGGGAGCTCACTGGATCAGAGTAGCTGGCTCACCTTTGGCCTTTCTCCATGATCCCTGTAGGCTTTCCGGACAAGGATGGAAGCCCTGAATAACCGATGGGAGGAGCTCAGGGCCAAGGAGATTCAGCTGAAGGCTTATATAAAGAAATTTGAGCAGTTCATACAGGTACAACCGGTCCTGCAGCACTCACATAACATGCCCCTGAGCTGTAACACAGCCACCTGTTTCCATTACATGTGAACATCTCCTCTGTGGTACACCCACACACACCCCTGAGCTGTAACCAGGGGCAGCTCCAGGCACCAGCGCACCAAGTGTGTGCCTGGGATGGCAAGCTGCGGGGGGCGGCCTGCTGGTCGCCGTGAGGGCGGCAGTCAGGCTGCCTTCAGCAGCATGCCTGAGGGAAGTCCGCCGGTCCCGCGGTTTCGGCGGCAATTCGGCGGCGCGTACACCGAAGGCGCGGGTCCAGCGGAACTCCCACATGCATGTCGCCGAATCCACGTTACCAGTGGACCACCCGCAAGCCTGCCGCAGAAGCCTGCCTCACTGCCGTGCTTGGGGTGGCAAAATACATAGAGCCATCCCTGGCTGTAACACAGCCGCCTGTTCCCATTATGTGTAGAGGGCTCCTCCGTGATACACCCGCACATACCCCTAAGCTGTAATGAAGCCACCTTTTCCCATTATGTGTAGAGGGCTCCTCCGTGATACACCTCACACACCCATGACTTCTTGAATCTCTTCTCAGCATAGAACAGGAATTGATGTTTCAAGGCAGTAGCCACGACTTTATCCACCAGGGCCCCTCCACTCTGTATCACAGCCAGAGATGGTCTCGGGAGGGGCTGGGTAGGGGTGGGTTGCTCTATGTTGCCATGAGCCTTCAACACCAGCTTTGTCATGTCCAGCTTAAGTGGCATCCATCCCAAAGTCTCAGCCAACATCTTCCCTCAGTGCTGGTAGCAGGGTGTTCTCTGCAGCCCTCCTTAGGACCAGGTGCCAATGGCTGTGGAAGCTATGGGACCCCATCCCAGCTGCTGGTGACTGTCTAGTTCCATTGCTGTCCATTGGCGTGATCATGGCTCATCCAGGCTTCATCTCCCCCCCCCTTCCACCCCTCCATAGTCTCTCTCCTCTTCCAAGTACTGCTGATGTTGGAGGGGCGTGGGTCTGGATAGGAGGCATCTCCTTATGATGCAGTCACATTGCTAACCTCCCACATCTCTTGTCTGGGGTTTCCTTTCTGGGGTGGTGGCGGGGGGATTGCTAGGAAAATGATCAAAAGCGAATTCGAGCCCTGAAGAAAGCCAACAAAGAGAAAGAGCTGAAGAAACAGAGGGTGAAGGAGCTGGCCAAGGCCAAGCTGGACATGGCAGTCCTAAAACAGGAGCACCAGCGGCTCTCCAACAAGCTGCAGCAGTACTCCATCTTCAACAAGTACCTGGAGAAAGTGGTCGAGGTGTCGGAGGTGAGCCTGGATGCTAGGGGCTCCCACGTGCTGAGATGGGGAGCTGAGATGGGACCATAGGCAGGGGCAAAAGTCTCAGGAGAAGATGAGGCAGGGCCCAGGGTTCCCTGCAGCTGGGTTAGTGCAGAGAGCATAGAGGAGCTGAGATGGGTTTCCCTCGTGCTAGCAAGGACCCAGAGAGGGGAGCAGGGCCATGTGGGAGGGACCTAGGGAAGGGGCTGAAGGTTTTAGCAAAGTGGAGGTGGGACCCCAGGGGCCTGGCCAAGGGAACAGAGGGTAAGGCTGGGATGAGTAGGGCCCTCCCATGTATGCGTGGGATACTCAGGCTGGGGGAGGTGTGATATTTTCCTGGGATGGGGTGATAATGAAGCTAGGGCACAGGAGATGCGCTGGTGTGATAAGGATACTCTGGGGCAGATGTGCTATTCTCCCATTAGAGGGGACGGGATGTCCTTCCCTGCCTGGGCTGGGTATCAGGGCCACCAAGTGGCAGTGTGATAGGCTCCCGTGCGCCGTGCTGGGCTATGGGGCAGTAATGCCCAGGGTGCTGTGCTGCAGTTTGAGGAGATACGGGAAGTCATTGGCCGGTACAAGACGCTGGTGGGCATGCACCAGGATCTCATGCAGTCGGCGCAGGAGGGGCTGGAGATGATCGAGCAGGCGAAGGTGCGCCTGTCGCACTACACGGAGGAGAAGGACGACGAGATCCTGCAGCACAACAACAAGCTGGCGCGCCTGCAGATGCGCTTCGACCGTGCCCGCAGCGATGTCATCGTCTGGGTAAGGGGAGTTCCCATACATGCGCCCCGAGGCAGCCCTCTTCCTCCCCCCAGACGCAGGCAGGTGAACTCCCCCAGCTTGCTGGGCAGTGGTGGGACAGAAGGCTGGCAAGGCAGCAGGATACTGCAACCCTATTTGCTGGGTGAGTGCCTCGCCCCTGACCCAATGGATCACCCCAGGGTTCAATCTGTGACTGCACTGGGCCAGGAGAACAGACCCTGGGTTTCAGGGTGCTGGTGGGTCACAGAATCATACACGTTAACCCTTGTGCATAGCAGGAAAGTTTCACTAGGTCGATTTCAAATCAGTCCATCTACATCAGGGCAAACCCTTGCCACGATTTAAGTCTTGCCTGCGTTGGTTCTGCCTGGCGACCTAAGCTAGACTGATTTAAGAGAGGCGTAACCCAACGTAAGGCCCTGATTCATCGGAGTACTGAACCGTGGGCCAGTGGGACTCCGCCCACACGTCATGTTAGGCTGTTGTTGCTGAGTCAGGGTCACTGTGCATCTACACTAGGGGGTGCCTGAGGGTGACAATAAAGCAATGGCATGACCTGGGGGCATTTTTTCTAATTTAGACCAGACTGCTGGGATATGAGAGACCTATTTGGTCATATCCAATCTATCCCCCCAGCGCCAGGGCTGGATTGTTCCCCACAGGAAGGCCTCCATGGCTTTGTCTAATGTAGCTGTAAAGGCGTCAAGGCTTGGGGCTTTCACCAGGCCCTTGGATGACGATCCCAGGGCTCAGAAACCTCAGCATGGATATGGTTTTGCATATGTTCAGTCTTTTCTTTGACCAGTTGTAATCCATGACTCCAAATTATACCCCTTGATTCATCCCTTTCTGCTCCCTATTTTCTATTTATACCCTTTAGATACTTGCAGCTAGTTGTCATGGTCCTCCCAGTTCATGGTTGGTAGCCAGGGCCCTGTGAGTGATGGGATGACGTGCCTGAGTAAATAGCTGCATAATTCCCCCTGTTTTAGAAGTGGCCGCAGAATTGTGCTCTGCAGTCCAAGCTTTCGTTTAAAATCACAACAAAAGTGAAGAAAACCTTCCAAATGCAACTCATCCTGTCTCATTGTTTGGTTCTGGTTCCTTCCCTATTTCTAGTACTGTTAGATTTGTACCATTACCTCTTTGAACAGTCCCTGATGAAGGCACACTGGCTGCTGCTGCTGGTGTGGATTGTTTTTCTTTCCCAGTGGCATTACAATCTGCATATGCTGCCCCTTTAGCAGGGTATTTTTTAGATTTCCCCAGCCCTTTCCAGTGCTCCCGGACTGTCCATACATCTCCCCTCTGCACCATGCTCACTAGACTTAGCTCCCCAAACCAGCTCTTGTGAACTCTGACCTGCTTGTGCAGGTGCATTCTGGGAACTTGCCACTACGCTGCTGAATTCCCTTAATGATGTTCACCAGCTAGGGCTCATGATCCCGAGCCGAGCCGAGACTTTTCCAGATGTGAATGGAAGTGAAAGGACAGATTGATGCTGTGTAGTGTCCAGGGCAAGGGTGGGTACTGCCCAGGTAGCAGATGGGCCGCTATCATATTGGCATCTCCAGTGCTTCGCCAGCCTCTCTGCTGAGCAGCGTATTTCCATGATTTCTGCTGTCCTCTCCTCTCTCTGCAGGAGTCTCGCTGGGCCCACATCCAGAACACAGCTGCCAAGAAAACCCTCATGCTGGGCACCATCAAGATGGCCACCCTGAACCTCTTCCAGAGCGTGAGCAAGCAACTGAAGGAGACCTTGAGTGTGCCCGTGGAGGACACCCACAAGCAGCTGGATATGGTACAGCCAGGCTGATGCCCACCCCTCACCCCGGGCTCAGGGAAGGAGAGCAGCACCTGCCCCGGCTGCAGGCTCTGCAGAAGAGAGGGCCAGGAGAAAACAGAGTGTCTCAGGCACCTCACCCCATCCTGGAGGGGACTCTCTAGGACATAGCTGGGGTGCCGTTGGCAGAGCAGAGGGGGGTGAACACCAGCAATAAATGAGCATGGAGTCTGAATTGACCCTGGTCCCCTCTTGCCCCAGAGAGGGGCCAGTGCAGGGGAAGGAGGGTCTATGTGTGGAGGCACAAGGCTGGATGAATTGGACGGCGGGTGACTGAACTGGCTACAAATCCCTTGTGTATCTGGGCCATTGCTCCATGCTTTCATTAGCTGGCTCCCTGCCCTCAAAGACTGGCCCCCAGAGAGCCATCCCACTTGCTCTGAGCTGGGGATGCAAATGTCCAGTCCTCCTCCTCTGCAGCCCAATTTAAAGCCATGGGAAATGTGCCTTTCAGAGCAGCCAAACACTTGCCATTCATGCTGAAAAAGCCATTCCAAGCAGTCCTAAACCTCCAGCCCTGCCATCTCTCTTCTCCACCCCAGATCCAGCAGTTCATCCAGGACCTCTCCGACATCTGGGCAGAGGTGAAAAAGAAAGACACCCAAAGCCGATCAATGATAGTTGTGGTCAAGGACGTGTAAGGGAAACACCAACTGCCCCTGTTCTGCCAAGGGAAGGCTTGGCCAGCTGAGACAGGAAAGGAAAGGATCTCCCACGGATGCTGCAGACTGCACTTCAATGCTCTCCATCCTCCTGGCTCTGAGCTCCTATGCAAACAGAGACCAGCCGTGTTATAAAGACAATGTATTCTAAGAACCATGTCGTTTTCATGGGGTTTGTTCCTCGCATTACATTAAAAACCACCCCATAGTGCCCTGACATAGAGCTGGGGGAATTTCTCCACTTACACTTTGTTGTTGAAAAATATAACATAAGAACGGCCATACTGGGTCAGACCAAAGGTCCATCAAGCCCAGTATCCTGTCCTCTGACAGTGGCCAATCGCAGGTGCCCCAAAGGGAACGAACAGACAAGTTATCATCAAGTGATCCATGCCCTATCACCCAATCCCAGCTTCTGGCAAACAGAGGCTAGGGACACCATTCCTGCCGATCCTGGCTAATAGCCATTGATGGACCTATCTTCCATGAATCTATCTAGCTCTCCTTTGAACCCCGTTATAGTATTGGCCTTCACAACACCCTCTGGCAAGGAGTTCCAGAGGTTGACAGTGCATTGTGTGAAAAAAATACTTTCTTGTGTTTGTTTTAAACCTGCTACCCATTAATTTCATTTGGTGGCCCCTTGTTCTTGTATTATGAGAAGGAGTAAATAACACTTCCTTATTTACTTTCTCTATACCACTCATGATTTTATAGACCTGTATCATATCCCCCCTTAGTCGTCTCTTTTCCAAGCTGAAAAGTCCCAGTCTTCTTATTCTCTCCTCATATGGAAGCCATTCTATACCCCTAATCATTCTTGTTGCCCTTTTCTGAACCTTTTCCAATTCCAATATATCTTTTTTGAGATGGGGTGACCACATCTGCTCGCAGTATTCAAGGTGTGTGGGTGTACCATGGATTTATATAGAGACAATATGATATTTTCTGTCTTATTATTTATCCCTTTCTTAATGATTCCCAACATTCTGTTTGCTTTTTTGACTACCGCTGCACATTAAGTGGATGATTTCAGAGCACTATCCACAATGACTCCAAGATCTCTTTGAGTGGTAACAGCTAATTTAGACCCCGTCATTGTATATGTATAGTTAGGATTATGTTTTCCAATGTGCATTACTTTGTGTTTATCAACATTGAATTTCATCTGCCATTTTTTTGCCCACTCACCCAGTTTTGTTAGATCCTTTTGTAGCTCTTCACAGTTTGCCTGGGACTTAACTATCTTGAGTAGTTTTGTATCATCTGCAAATTGACACCTCACTGTTTACCCCTTTTTCCAGATCATTTATGAATATGTTAAATAGGACTGAGCCCAGTACAGATCCCTGGGGGACACCACTATTTACCTCTCTCCATTCTGAAAACTGACCATTTATTCCTATCCTTTGTTTCCTATCTTTTAACCAGTTCTCAATCCACAAAAAGACCTTCCCTCTTATCCCATGACTGCTTATTTTGCTTAAGAGTCTTTGGTGAGGGACCTTGTCAAAGGCTTTCTGAAAATCTAAATACACTATATCCACTGGATCCCCCTTGTCCAAATGCTTGTTGACCCCCTGAAAGAATTTTAGTAGATTTGGCTTGACCAAGATATTTCACAAACTTTTCTTGAATTCCCCGAAAATCCCCCAAAACTCCAAACGTTTCAACATTTTCTGACCAAAGCATTTCTTTAAAAAAAAAAAAAAAAGCCCAAACCAAAGTTAAATGTTTCATTTTGGGTCAGACAAAATGCTTAGTTCAACACCAACTGAATTTTTTTTTCAACTTTTTGATTTGCGGAAAATTTTGGAAATTGATTTTTTGGAATTGGTAGATGACTAAAGAAACCAGTTATTTGCCCAGCTCTCCCAGGGCGGGGGGGAGGGGGGAAAATGATCGCTCCCCCAGTGTATCGGCTATGAATCCTCTTTAATACTGAGAGAGTGGGGTGTTCTGCATGGGGAAAGAACATCCCGGCGAACCCAGCCCCAGAAAGGCACTAATAAGCAGGCTGGGCAGAAACTGGTCTGACTTTATGTATCCCCCTCTATCTGATTCCCTGAACCTCCCCCTGTGCCCAGGGACTGGCTCCAGTGTTTTCACATGAGCTCCCAAGGAATATTCCACTTCTCTCATGGACAGGTCATTTTCCCTAGGTAAAAATTCCCCCAGGCTGATATGGAGGGAATGGAGCGGCTCTCCCAGTCTGGCACGAGGCCTGGGAAGGACAGTGAGTGCCCTGGGTTGGTGTGAGAGATTGAGGGTAGGGGTAGGCATGTGCCTGGGCTGGTTTGAGGGGCTAGGGGAGGGGAGCAGGTCCCCCAGGCTGGGGTGAGGGATTGAGGGAGGGAGTGGGTGCAGGGGTAGGTTTGAGGGGCTGGAGGAGGAGAGGGTCTCCCAGGTTGGGGGGATGTTTGGGGGAGTTAGTGTCCCATCTTGGTGTGAGGGGTTAGGGGGAACAGAGAGAGTCTCCTGGGACAGTGGGAGGAGCAGGTCTCTGTGACACTTCCCAGGGGTACCCATGTTTGTGAGGCACCTCGCTACCACCTGCCCTTAGCATGAGGGAGCCTTGTCTGTACCTGTCTGGGCTCAGTTCCATGACACCACCAGTTACTGGCAACACAAACATTCCCCCTTGGCCGCTGTGGGCCCCACTTTCTCTGTACAGGTTAGCGATGGGCACACATTAGTCCCTGTGTCCTCCATGTGTCCTCTGTAGTATCGCAGCCCTCTATCCACAGAATTACCCAGCCCACTGTTCCCGAAGGAACAGTGCACCACAGCTTACTAGTTATACCTTACCACAGATCCGTTCAGCACACAGCACGTAGCCATATTTCTAGTGAAAGCAAGAGTAAGTTTGTTATCACAGGCCAGAAATTCAAATGATAGCAAGTAAGAATATTGGAAACAAATGGTTACATAGAAAATAAAATCATCACGTGCTTACTAGACCTAAACTTACCTCACAAGTTATCCTCGTGTCAGAGAAGTTTCCCCCCCCAACTTTCTTCCCAGCATGTTCAGCCAAGCTTGGCTAAGATCCCTCTGTCCTGAAGCAAAACCCACTGTCAGTTCACTTCCTCAGGGAAGGATCCTTAGGGATTGATCTGTTCTCCAGATATAATTTCAAATGCTCATTGTGTTAACTCCTAAACAGGCTACCCTCTGCTGGTTTAATATTTTCCTGCAGCTCCAGCAATTGACTGATTCGCCTTTGGCGCCGACTGTAGATGGGCATCCGTTGAGAACTATACAATACTCAGTTTGCACATGGCCAGCCAAAGAGAGAAGTGTCTCTGCCCCCTGCCAGGGAGAAGCATGTGCGTCACCCTTTGGTGACCTGCCTTAACTCACAGTCCTAGTGAGCACCATTTTTAGACTATACACATAACTCCTCACATAGTTTTCCTGTGTACATCTTGCATTGATGATGATGATCAGTGTGACACAAGCTTTCAGTAGAGACCTGACATGACATTCATGAGTGAACTAGTATGCGGATCCCAGACCCAGGGGATCCCTCTAACCCTTAGGCACTCTGTGCCCTCTGCCAGGTGGCACCAAGAGATCGCTGGGTCACAGACTCCCAGGCTGGTGTGGAGGTTTGGGGGGAGCGGGGCTGCTGGGCTGGTGTGGGGTCACTCTTGACAAATACCCACTGAGGTACCGGATCATTCCCCTTTGAGCCCCATGGCGCCACAATAGAGGTAGGAGACCTTTTGAAATCTCTATTGGGGTGTCGGAGGAGGACTGTCCGTGGGGTCATCTGTCCCTGTTGGGCTCATGCCATCCGAACTTATTGACTGTGCAGCAAGATCAGATGCAGAGCGGTTCTGGGGAATTGTTTTGCCGCCCCCAATAAGGTAGCTGTATGCGGTTCTGGGGACCTGTTAGTTTGGCCGCCCCCATATGTATATGAGAGATGCATAGGTATGCACCGATGCTGAGGGGTTTTTACCGCCCCAAGAGGGGTTGTTACCGCCTCATAGTGTAGATGCATCGTGGTACTTGGGAATAGTACCTGGAAATAGAGGCCTTGGGGTGGGGGTACACCAGTGTGAATTAAGAGTTACCGGAAGATGCCCAGAGTACTCTGCGAAGTCTTTTGGCTCGTGACCAGAATTACTCTAACGCAAGCCCGGTAACTACAGGATCTTTTAGGAGATCCGACCCACAGTGGGCTAACTTGGCCTGGCATCGTCCGGCGAGGAGGCTATCTGGGTCTAGGAGTGTGTGAACCCATCTTCCCGCCCCTTTTCCTCTCTGTGTGAGCCACTGACAGTCTGATCATCTCACTGGATGCAACGAGAGTAAGCGGTGCCGTCTCTCTGAGACTAGCCGATGCTCTTTGCTGAAGGGAGGTGTAGGAGGGTCGTAGCCATCCTCGTTAGCCTCTCCTGTGTGAGTACCCTGTAGGGAGAGATCCTTAGTTTATGTGCCGCTAGAGCGGACAAGGCATCCTCCCTGTGTGTGTGATTGGAAAATGGGTGGGGAATAGTTTAAGCATTCCCTCTCACCCCCTAAGGGTACCCCAGCTTATTTCATGTACGTACATTATGGTCCTAAAGCCTGCAGGTATTTAGAGAATTGGAATCTTTACACACGTGAAAATTCATCTAAACAATGCCCACTAGAAGGTACCTTCAATCTAGATAAAAGATCATACATCTCAGAGGAGCTTTTAATCACCAAAAAGCCTCTGACACACAATGGGAACAATTTGTCTATTGAGGAAAGGAACGGGTTAATTTGAAATTCAGCTTGGTCCAGAGATAAAGAGAAAGTTAATCTGCATTCAAGGTCAAGAATCAATGCAGACCAGGCTAAGTACAAAGAAAAACTGCTTTTGGCCCCAGATGGCTGTGAAAAAATATAGATATAGTCAAACCAAAGGCAATACAAGTTACAATGCTGAGATTACATTTGCAAAGCTTAACTGTCCAGTGAGATCCAACAGTCTGCCTTTGTGACCCTGGAGCCAGCGTGGTTTGGGGATGCTGAAGAAGCCACAGGCAGCCGGCCTGGACTGGAATCACTGAAAAGATGCCCCAGGAGACCTCAGGGTGTAAAAGAACTGCCCTCCCAAGAGAGGAAGCAAGTTGGAGATTGCACAGCACCTTCTCTGAACATTATACACAGACGTGGCCAGTCTGGACGTACGTGTGTGAGTATGAAAGTGTGCCTACTCTCAGCCGCAGTAAGTCTGAGAACTGGAGAGGGATTTAGCATTCCTCTCTCCACCCTGGTTGACCAGAAAGGGTGTCAGGTGGATCTACCCCAGTCGTAGCAGTCCCGTCCCCTGTAGCGGTCAGTATTAGTAGAAATTCCTGTAATAGGATCCTATTATAGATTCATAGATTCATAGATTATAGGACTGGAAGGGACCTCGAGAGGTCATCGAGTCCAGTCCCCTGCCCACATGGCAGGACCAAATACTGTCTAGACCATCCCTGATAGACATTTATCTAACCTACTCTTAAATATCTCCAGAGACGGAGATTCCACAACCTCCCTAGGCAATTTGTTCCAGTGTTTAACCACCCTGACAGTTAGGAACTTTTTCCTAATGTCCAACCTAGACCTCCCTTGCTGCAGTTTAAACCCATTGTTTCTGGTTCTATCCTTAGAGGCTAAGGTGAACAAGTTCTCTCCCTCCTCCTTATGACACCCTTTTAGATACCTGAAAACTGCTATCATGTCCCCTCTCAGTCTTCTCTTTTCCAAACTAAACAAACCCAGTTCTTTCAGCCTTCCTTCATAGGTCATGTTCTCAAGACCTTTAATCATTCTTGTTGCTCTTCTTTGGACCCTTTCCAATTTCTCGACATCTTTTTTAAAATGCGGCGCCCAGAACTGGACACAATACTCCAGCTGAGGCCTAACCAGAGCAGAGTAGAGTGGAAGAATGACTTCTCGTGTCTTGCTCACAACACACCTGTTAATGCATCCCAGAATCATGTTTGCTTTTTTTGCAACAGCATCACACTGTTGACTCATATTTAGCTTGTGGTCCACTATAACCCCTAGATCCCTTTCTGCCGTACTCCTTCCTAGACAGTCTTTTCCCATTCTGTATGTGTGAAATTGATTTTTCCTTCCTAAGTGGAGCACTTTGCATTTGTCTTTGTTAAACTTCATCCTGTTTACCTCAGCCCATTTCTCCAATTTGTCCAGATCATTTTGAATTATGACCCTGTCCTCCAAAGTAGTTGCAATCCCTCCCAGTTTGGTATCATCCGCAAACTTAATAAGCGTACTTTCTATGCCAATATCTAAGTCGTTGATGAAGATATTGAACAGAGCTGGTCCCAAAACAGACCCCTGCGGAACCCCACTCGTTACGCCTTTCCAGCAGGATTGGGAACCATTAATAACAACTCTCTGAGTATGGTTATCCAGCCAGTTATGCACCCACCTTATAGTAGCCCCATCTAATTTGTATTTGCCTAGTTTATTGATAAGAATATCATGCGAGACCGTATCAAATGCCTTACTAAAGTCTAGGTATACCACATCCACCGCTTCACCCTTATCCACAAGGCTCGTTATCCTATCAAAGAAAGCTATCAGATTGGTTTGACATGATTTGTTCTTCACAAATCCATGCTGGCTGTTCCCTATCACCTTACCACCTTCCAAGTGTTTGCAGATGATTTCCTTAATTACTTGCTCCATTATCTTCCCTGGCACAGAAGTTAAACTAACTGGTCTGTAGTTACCTGGGTTGTTTTTATTTCCCTTTTTATAGATGGGCACTATATTTGCCCTTTTCCAGTCTTCTGGAATCTCTCCCGTCTCCCATGACTTTCCAAAGATAATAGCTAGAGGCTCAGATACCTCCTCTATTAGCTCCTTGAGTATTCTAGGATGCATTTCATCAGGCCCGGGTGACTTGCAGGCATCTAACTTTTCTAAGTGATTTTTAACTTGTTCTTTTTTTATTTTATCCGCTAAACCTACCCCCTTCCCATTAGCATTCACTGTGTTAGGCATTCCTTCAGACTTCTCGGTGAAGACCGAAACAAATAAGTCATTAAGCATCTCTGCCATTTCCAAGTTTCCTGTTACTGGAATTATTAGGCCATAATTCCCTCTGTTCTCTGTGTAATTCTCTGTTAGAGTGTCAGCAGGCAGATGGGTGGGTCTCTGGTAAAACCCTCTGAGGATAGCCCTTTGGATTATATGTTAAGTAAATGGCCTTTACCCAGTTTTCAAAAAAGAAATAGTTACACCTTTTGTAAAAATTGACGTGGCTAGTGTTGTGGAAATTGAATTGTGGAGAGGATGGGCATTTTCCCCAGAACATGTGCAGGTAAAAGAAATGCAAACCTACCAATATAGGTTGTGTTGGCTTTTTCAGATCACTGTGTGTTTGAAAGCAGGAGTTAGAAGTAAAAGGCAATCAAAAGTCTGGGAAAGTTAATTGTGTCCCTTTTTACGTAAGAATTTTTAAGCCGTGGATAGCTTTGGATCTGGAAGCAAGCCAGAAAGCATCTGTATTAATGCAATTTTCTAACTAATAAGGTAGAAACCACTGAAACCTGGGCTGCCTATGAAACAAATACAAGGAAATATGGGGTAATTCCTCTGTTTTGCCTAAAATCAACAAGAGTATGTGTTCATAAAGGAAATGTTTTAAGCAATGACTGACTGCCCAGAAGGGGTAGACCTCTGTTCTTTTGTCTTTCAGATCATCAGAAAAAATGGATGCCAGCTGAACAGCATTCAATGTACCATGCATTTACTGGTTAAAAGAAGCCAAGAAGGGAAAAAGGAAAAAGAACAGAACGAGTTAACTGGAAAAAAATAGCTAGCAAGCTCAGTCCGAAGATAAGATGCTGGCCCCATCCAAGGACACTGCCCACAGCTAAGACTTGGCTGACAGCCAAGAAAAGGGGGGCCTGAATGTGCCCAAGCAACTATGAGATCTGCAAAACACTGCCAGGCATTAATGAAATGTGTTAGGTTTCTTTTCTCACAGATAAAAGAAGTGCTACCCAAAGACCCTAGCAGCCCTGCCGTTCATTGAAACAAGGAGACTGAGTCTATGTAAACCAACAAAAGACTGCTTTGGCTCCACACTGGAAAGGCCCTTTCCAAGTCCTGTTAACCACCAACACCGCTGTGAAGTGCCAAGGACTACCTGCCTGGACCCATGCTTCTCACTGTAAAAAGACCCCTCCACCTCGGGAGGACTCTCCGACTGATGATAAGCCTATTTCTCCTTCTAGCTCTGCTGTGCCTTCTGGACAGCAGGAAAAAGAAAAAAAGACAAGGTGAAGTGCTAGTAACCTCTTCCTTGTACACTGACAGACCTACTGTGCCTTTGGATTTTTCTAGAAGAAGCAAAACCATTACAGGATGATGTGCTAGTAACCTCTCTCTTGTATGATGCTAAACCACACTGTTTCAGGAAAAGAGAAGAAGGAACACTTGCTTCATTGAAACCACAAAGTCCAGGGATTCCTGACTACAAGAGACATTAAGAACTGACCCTGGTGAAGAAACAAAGAATTATACACTGGCAGGAAGAAACTTGTGGGACCCATGCTTGGGAACGTGGTATTGATTGGATTTTGGGGTTTATTCTACAGGCTGCTCTCTGTGTTTTGGATAAATCCTTCAGCATGTATTGCCCTCCCTAATTGGATTTTAAATGATAAGTACCAAAGGCACCTTGTTGCCATTGCCCCTGCCATCTCCTCCATTACACTATTACCCCTGTAACACATCCAAATACAGACAATGCCATATATTTGATAAAACCAATGACTAAGGCCTTCACACTTTAGTGATTTATTGAAATATTGTTTGAAAAAAAATATTTTTAAGGGTTCAGGATATCCCATATAATGGAAAAGAATGGATCAGTGGAGATAAAAGTATATGATATCACTACCAGTGAACCCCAAGAATCTGTAATTGCAATTGATGGGTTCTATAGCGAATGTTCCTGGAATTTGCACTGTGTTAAATGAGAGAAGCCCTTATTGTTATTTGGTCACCCAATTAGTGAACAATCAAATGAATACCCAGAATTTGTTTTGCCACTGGAAATTTTACCTGCATAGAAATTATTCCAGTGACTAATAATGTGACCTGTACCTTATTGCAATACACCCCTTCTTATGCCATTAATATCAATGCCTCCCAGAAGTACATAAAGGTGTTCAACCAACAGATGTGGTATAGTACTACACCAAAGAGAGATGTATTAGGATATCAATGGACTGTGATTAACACTACACTAGGGACTGTTAAATTTTCATTGCCCTTATCCAGTTTCCAGATTACCTCTACATACCCAAATTGCTCACAGGGGGCTGCCATTAGATTAGCACAACAGAGGGCTTGGGTTATTTCTTCTAGAAAGAAGAAAGACTTAACCGGATCCCTATGGGATGAGGCCAACAGTGCAGCAGCAGTTTGGAATATTTTTAAGAACCAAGAACATGATGAGAAATTGGGGCAACTAGAGAAGGCCATTGGCCTTGTTTCTGGAGCACAACTAACCCAGGTACAGGCTGGAGTTGGTGAGTTACATGTTATTTCCGCCCTTAGTTCTATGACCCAGAAGTTGCTGACAGAGAAGGTATTGAATATCACTGAGGCTGGGAAGGTATTGCAGTGGGATCTAGCATGTTCAGGCTTGGCCCACTGCCCTTACAGACACACCAGGAGTACCATCTGATCTATGGCCATGGAGACATACTTGGAGACTTCTGGGTGGAAGTGCAGATGTTCTCAGTGCTCCTTCCAAGCATATGGACCAGTTTTGGGGGTGTGGGCTCCCACATACTGAATCCTGCCGGGTCCAGGGGGAGGATGCATGTGGGATTGGGTAATTCACCGAGACATCTGGGAAATTAGACCTCCTGGTATGCCCAATCGATTTTTAATCAGTGCTCCTGGGATAACATCTGACATTTGGATGGGGTTAGGGAGTCAATGGACATTTTGGCCGTTAGAACCCCCACAGCCTCAGTGTATCCGTAAACTGAAGCCAGGAGAAGTTGTTACTCTTCATGACTACATTTGCTGGGAGTGTAGGGGACAAGGAACTACCCTGACAGGACACTTACTTTTTTCAAGCTAATGATAGCTGTGTGTATGTTAAAGCCACCACATTGCAAGACATACATTTTAATCTCATTACCACTGCAGGCAATCATATTATTTACTGGCCTGCAGATAGAATTTTGCAAGTAGTCCTTAGGTTCCAGATACCCTTTAATTGGACTAGTTTAGTACCTGATAGATTTCAAAATTTGCTTTCACTGTTACCAGAGGTTCAGAAAATCTCTGAAGGACAAGGGCAAATTCACATGCTTCAAAATATGTATCAAGTTGAAAAGTATGCCTTTCAGACAGCTTATAGAGTATCCACCTTATGTACTAAGTATGTTGTATTGTGTTATATGACTAAGATTGTACAACAATCCCATCATATTATGGCTATGGGAATGTTATTGCTTGTGTTGTTGTTAGCTAGTGTAGGAGTATGTTATTGTTGTTGTAAAGGACGTAATAATAGTAATACCTTTCATGTCCATGCTCATCATGCATTGTCATTACATCCAATCAAAACCCCTAAGGTTGAAGCATCTGATGTAGAATCTGAATTCCGAGATTTAATGCAAATAGAGATTTGAAAATGTTTGTTGTACTAGTAGTACAAAACAGGGGGTTGTGGAAGCAGAGAAAGAACTGACAGGAAGGGGATGCAATGCATGACAGTTCGTTAGCAAGAGTTAGGCTAACTGTAACCCTAATAACGCGAGATTTGGAGAAGCGAGGAATGTGTGAGGCGAGTGGGAAAGAACTGTGTGAGAAGTTGTTGCGACCTTGTGTAGATAATGTGTAGATAATATGGAATGTAGACTAAGAGTCTACATTAGTGAGCAAAACAAGATATCAGAATGACCTAGGTATAAACAAAATGCAGCTGTTGCTCATTATTGTCTGTAACAAAAGGTATAAATGCTTGCTGTAATTGTTTACCTGTTGAGAGACCTGTTTAGCTCTCTCCCTCTATGCAATTGATAGAGAGAAAATAAAGTATCTGATTTGCTGTACCCAAACAAAAAGTGAGAACTCTGTTATTCTCCGACACCACCATCGTGCATTCTAAATAAAGGAGGGAGGTTATTCCAAGCCTCTGAAGGGGGCAAAGTGAGGAACAATGGCTTGAGGCTGTCACCCTATTTCAGTTTGAGTTGGTATCTTAATCAATAGTTCTGTGTTAAAGCGCACTGTCCCTAGAGAGCGTGTCTGTCCCCAGGCTGCTCCAGTTTTACAATCAGCGGGGTGAGACTTACCCTGGAGGCTCTAGGAGCACATGAAGAACAAACAGAGCTACAAGTGAGCTATTGTGTCTTTACTGCAAGTTCCACTCCGCAGACAATCAATGTCATAATCACAAACAACACTGAGCGAGCCCATGCAATACCCAGCTGTGTGTTCATACTCACATAGCCAGCAATATCAGAGAGCTTCACGGCTTTCTCAACAGGTGGCCATTCTTTGGTGGGGGGTCTCCTGATGAGGCCTTCCCACCTTATCCATACCAGGGCAGGAAACCCTTTTATCCTGGGTTCTGACCAAGCCCCCACCTTATGCATATGTACAAGAGTTCCAATCCCCTTTTCCTTATCTGTACCTTTGCACCCCATAAAGGTTGGGGTGCCCCACTTTCCACAGGTTACCCTCTTAGTTCCCTTTATTCTAGGGTTGCCAATTTTGGTTGGATGTATTCCTGGAGATTTCATCACATGACAAAATTAAAGATTAATTTTAATTCTTGGAGACTCCAGGCCAATCCTGGAGGCTTGGCAACCCTACCTTATTTCCATTATGCATCTATGCAAACACATCCCCATGGTAACCTGAGGTTCCTGCAAAAGTTCCCATGATGTTACATTCATGTCTTGCAGTCTAGACATTGTGGCATATTTTCCTGAACATCACCTCTGGGCACATTCTTTACAGGAATCTTGTAACTTTACTGATCCACAGTTATTCCTGGGTCACTTATGTCAACCCTCTGTAGGCCTGAGACCTAACATGGCTAAACTGAAATCTCACAGGCTTAACCATCAAGGCCTTGCAGTACTTACTGATATACCTGGTGTTATACTCCTATCATACTAGCCTATGTAAACCTCTCTTTCACACCTGACTTAATTATACTGAATTGCCAAGGTACGGGCTGACCAATCTAGGCCAAGGGGACAGGGGACACTCCAGGCAAGACAGACGTATGACAAGAAAGAGAACACAGGGACTTGGCTGCCCATCAGCCGTGAAACATTGCCAAGGATTAACGAGTTATTTATCATTCGCATTTTCCATTCAGACTTCACTGGCCTCAGAGCAACAGCCTGCAGGCTTGTCTACACAGGAATGTTTTATTAGTTACACTAAAGTTAAACCAATCTAGCTGTACCAGTATAGCCAGGGCTGGCTCCAGGCACCAGCCGAGCAAGCTGGTGTTTGGGGCAGCAGACTGAACGAGGTGGCATTCCGCCCAATCCTAGGGTCAGCCACACGGCCACTTTTTTTTTAGTGTGTGTTTCGCTCCTGCTGCCCTGTAGGCAGGGGTGGCTCCAGGCACCAGCTTCTCAAGCAGGTGCTTGGGGCGGCCGCTAGGGAGAGGGGCGGCACGTCCAGGTATTCGGCGGATGGTCGCTCACTCGCCTGGGAGTGAAGGACCTCCCGCCGAACTGCCGCCGCAGATCGCGATCGTGGCTTTTTTGTTTTGTTTTGTTTTGGCTGCTTGAGGCGGCCAAAACCCTGGAGCCGGCCCTGCCTGTAGGGGGCAGTGGCGGCATCGGCGCGGAGGACAGGCGCGCCCTGCAGCAAGCCCGACACGGCAGTCCGCATCCTTCCCTCCCAGCCGATGGGAACAGCATGGAGCCCTCCTGGCAGGGGGAGCCGCGTGGCAGCACCCCCCGGAAGCCCTGGCCGCCCCCCTTCTCTCTCTCCCGCTCCCTCCCTCTCCCCCACATCTGCAGTGCAGGGAGTCCCCCTGCACCCAGGCTCCGGCCACGCCGCAGGGTTGGGTTTTTTTTGTTTTTGTTTTGTTTTTGTTTTTTGCTTTGCTGTTTTTTGCCGCCCCTGGGTTGTGGTGTTTGGTTTTTTTTGTTGCTTGGAGCGGCAATAAAGCCAGAGCCGGCCCTGAGTATAGCCCCCGTGTGGGCAACTTATTCTGGTATAAGATTGGCTTTTTTTCAGCTTAGCTTACACTCCTTCCCAAGTGACATCAGCTAACGTGAATAAAGGCCTCTGATCCCATTGAGCAGGATGCCCACCTTAGCTTATACTGGTATAATGTTGCGTAGGCAAGCCGGGCTCTTCACCCCCTGTTCTAGGCATTGGTAACCATTGTGCCGAGGCCCTGGAATTCAGATCAATCTGGCAGGAGAACGGGAGACAGAGGCGTGCGGGATCCAATCAACTGAAATCAGCTTGAGCTGAAATCAGTATTGGTTTAGCTCTAGTAATGGGAGTGCTTTAAACTCAAGTCCCGGCAGTAACAGAGGGAATTAAATGAATCTTTATTTTCAAGGGAAGCTTTTAGCAAGGCGGCGAGCCTAGTCTTTGGATAATGTCAGAGAATCGATCAAACCACCACAGTGAAAAGAAAGCGCCTCATGTGTCCTTCCTTTTTAGTTTTTAAGGTGGAATTCTGTGCTAGCAAACAGCTCACTGTATGAGCCCCGGGCTGGTGGGCTGAGGAGGGGCTGCATTGTGTGTGTGATCCATGCCTGCCTTGCAACAACAGCACATGAACTGGTGATAAAACAAGCCCTGTGGCCTCATTTGCACCACTCGGAAACAGTTATTAAAATCGGGGTGAGGGTAGGGCACGTGGGTGTGTGGACAGTGAGACATGAGGGCAGTATCTATGTACCTGGGTCACTGCCTCCAGATTCCTGTCCAGGGCTTTGGGCCAACCGAGGTACAGACCAGCCTCAAAGGATCCATCTTGAGCCCTGAGCCTGCAGATACTAACACATGAGTACCTTTCAACACGTGAGGAGCTCCACTGCATGCCGTCTGATTGCTCAGATGCTTAAACGTATTTGCATGCATAAGCGTTTGCAGGATCGGGGCCCTAGTTTTTACGCAGAACCCATGCAAGCTGGGAGAGGACTTTGGGAGTTTAATGAGCACTGTGTGGCTACTCCTACAGTGCAGACATGATGACTGAGGCTTAGTCATGCAGCTAACCACTGACTAGTCTCAAGTTCAGGAGCTCCCCTGTGCCATGAGATAGCCAGTAACAGGTGAGTTAAGGTCCTACAGACACTAGGGATGGGCACATTTCAAAGCATTTATAACTGCAGAAAGTCTCAGCACCAGAATGAGTTTTTATAAACAAGCACCAAATAATCACTTGATCCAGTTATAAAAATCAGCCGACCCCCAGGGTGCTGAACTGTTTGCTGAAATACTGAGCTGGATCGTGCCCTCTTCTAATTCAAAGGCATCTGGTTTCAAATAGTCCCTGATGAGGTCTTGCCTTCCCTTTCCAGGGTTTGCCTTCTGCCTCCACTGCACTCCAGCATCATTACAAACCTGTAGCATGGGAGACTTATTGGAGATGCTTTCAGCTCCCAGTCCATGCAGGTGGTAACTGAGAGAAACTCAGGCTAGGTCTACACTGGGTGGGGAGGGTTGATTGATTTAAGATTCGCAAATTCAGCTACGGGAATAGCGTAGCTGAATTTGATGTATCTGATCCGACTTACCCCACTGTGAGGACAGCGGCAAATCGACTGCCGCAGCTCCCCCGTCGACAGCGCTTACTCCTCCTGACGAGGCGGGAGTACGCGCGCCGATTTGGGGATTGATTTATCCGTCTAGATGAGACGCGATAAATCGATCCCCGAGAGATCGATTTCTACCCGCCCGGATCAGTGTAGACTAGGCCTCAGACACAACCCCAAATCATTCATTCACTTCTCAGTCCCGGGGCTCCTTATTCATCTACTCTGCTCTGCGTCACTTTTCTGCACCCCTTGATATTTTCCAGTCTCCTCATCCCTTCCCTTTGCTTCTACATTTCTCTCCTAGTCTCTGCTCTTCCTCTTAATAGGGCAGGATCACCCCACTTCCCCTCTTCTGCTGTTCCCCGCTCCTAGTTAAACACAAGTCCTGGCATCACATTGGTGGCCCAGGGCAAGGGTTCCTCTGTCCAGTCAATAGTGCTTCCTGAGTCAGGCACAGGGAGGCACTGAAGAGCAATTCAATTCTTGCCCTCCCCCTGCCTGCCTCACCTCAGACTTTGGGGGGGCTTCAGGCCACTCAGGACTGTCCCCCGAAATCTCTGGAGTTTTGACTGGGGATGCCACATTCGTAGGCACCACAGCTGTGATAATGACACTGACTAGAAAAGAGGAGGAATAGAGGCAAGTCCAAGCAGACCAAAGTAAAGAGCCTCCTCGAGCCGCAGCATTGTCCTGATTTCATTCAAAAGCTGGGGACACAGGATTGGCCTAATTACAAATTATCTGACATCATTTTCCTCTCTGAACGGCCCTGAGCTGCTGGCCGGACAATGGGGGCTGGGGCCCAGCGACAGTCAAGAAAAGCCTCCCAGACCTTTTCAGTATTGCTCCTCCCCGCCCAGATGAGTGGAGCTGCTTCACCCACCACAGCCAACTTGTGCCAGCCCAGCCCGCGGCATAGCCAGTTTGGTCCCAAATGGGGACACATGGCCACTAGAGCCAGACGCAGGACAAGTCTGGTTTTGTGGCACTGTTCGAGGTTTCCAAACTTGTTTTTGTTCCAATGGGAACAAACCAAAGCCTTTTGAACATGTTCACCCAAATGGGATTGTGTCAAAATGTCTGGGGTGGGATTTTTTTTATAACAAAACCTGAGCTTTTCAATTTGGGGCAGGTGGTCAGGACACTGGACTGGGATGTGGGAGACCCAGGTTTAAATCCCTGCTCCAAAGCAGAGTTTTTCCATCCCTGATCAGCATGATTCAGACAAAGTAGGGACTTGCACCTAGGTCTGGACCATCACAGGCCACTGCACCAACAACCAGGCTCTGGAGTACGAGAAGAGCATGCCCTCTTCCTAACAAAAAGGTCATTGCAACTGCTGCGTCTCCACGAAATGTGGTGGCGTCGGCAAAAGTTAATTTAGTCTAAAATGTTCCCAGCAGTTCTAGTGGACAACAAATTGCAGTCAATCTCTTGTCTCTTCTATGTGTGTCTCCTCCCTATCTCCATCCCATGTCTTTCCTATGTGTGTCTCCCCTCATCCCATGTCTCTTTGGACCGGGCGTCTCATAGGTAGAGAGCCCAGGGAGCTTGGGCTGGAGAAGGGCACTAATGCTGCTAGTGTGCAAAGGGGGACAGAGTGTTCCAAGGTGGTTGGGGAACCAGGATATTGATGGAGGGAGCAGGTCCTTGGGTGAAGGGTGACTGACCTGAGATTGCTGGAACTGTGAGGTTTTAAGATCAAGAGGATTCACATAGTGCAAGGGGAGGGGAGAACAGGGGACTTCCCCCAGCTGCTTCTAACAACGCTTTGTCCACAACACTTCTTCCTTCATGCATACATCTACCCACAAGGGATTGTTAGTGAGGATTGTCTGTTAGGACTGTTATGTTATGACCAGTGAAAAATGGGCTTCTTGTAGCTGCACACCCCCCATCCCACCCAACCCTGGGACAATCTCATCCCAACCTTTTGAAATTATCTGTTTCTAACATGTCCTGGGAGACTGATCTTGGAATCTGGCCCCTGTCTTTGGGTTTAAAGTAGCTAAATTAACGTCCCTGTGTTGCTATCCATGCTCATGTATATTCCATGTCTTCTCTTTTCACGTGCCGAGGCCCTGATTCGGATCACACTTCTGTGGGATTTGCACTGGTGTGACACCCTTGGAGATTTACATTGGTGCAAGCGAGATCACAACCTGACTCTTGGCTTGTACCATGGCCCCAGAATAAGCATCAATAGGTCCCTGGTTTAAAACACAACATCAAGCTGCTCTATTGCAGTTCCCTGTGTAGAGATTGCAGGGAAGGGAGAGTGGGGGAGGGAAGGATCTATCTCTGCAAGTGGAATCGGCCTGTTCAGGAGAAGAAGAGCATTGCTAGTGAAATTAAGGCAACAATCGGTGTATTTGACAATGTGCATTAGCCCAAGATGAAAAGATTGCTGGGCCCAGCATGCTCCTGGCGATGTTCAGCAGTAGCATTTACTGTTGATATGACTCTATCAAGAGCAAATCTGAGCTCCAGAGTGAAGTGAGTTGCCAGCATTGCTCTTTCTGCAGGACTACCTTATTGTTAACTCAGGCTTGACAAAGATCATATGCCAGGAGGCCATGCAAGGTGTGGGCCTAGCGGAGGTCAGAGGCCCGAGCTCTGGCAGTGAGGTAGCAGCTACTCAAGAGCCTGGGTATTTGTATTATTAAGACTGCCACTATGGAGTGGCTCCAGGAGGCCAGCAATACTGACCTCACTGTAATAGAGTAGCCCCCACCTAAAGCACCCTCCCTGCAGCAGGCCATGGCACAGCCAGTATGCCTGCCTCAGTTTCCTTAGGAAAAGGGAACAGTCTTTCCCAGGGTCCATTCAAAGCCCCATCTTTGTAGAGAATTTATTCACAAGCATGTGAAATAATCTGCAGAGCCCTCGTAATAAAAATGTTCTTCCCCACACCCTGAAGTATCACAGATCACAGCAGTTTCCCATCCCTCTCCAGGATCCTCATCTCCACTCATTCTCCCAACAGGCCATCTCCTGCCTGCTCCCAGCCTCTTTTTGCCCTTGTTCAAGGGCTCTGACCTCCAGGCCGTCTACCAATAAGCTCCCAGATTCGCTTCTCTGCCACAGCACTTCTCTGGGAGCCCCAAGTCAGGTCTCCCATGAGAGGGGCCCCCACAGTGTTCCACTCCATAGGCCTTCTCGCCTGTAAGTCCTCCCCAGCTCGAGGAACATCCCACCAAGGCCACCCCATGGGCCCTGGGCTCAGCGTCTCATAGCCCTCCTCCGCCGCAAAGCATCTCCCCCATCTCCCCAGTGTTCCATTCCACAGGCCCCCCTGCCTGTGACTCTTACCCCTGCTCCCGGGATCCAGCCTCCAGCATCAACACTCTTGTTCTGGGCTCTGCTTCCCCACCCAAGGCTGGTTCTCCTAGCTCCTTGGGGCCTCTGCACCAGCTCTCCTGTATCTCAGCAGCTCTGACCATTCCTCACCAGCAACTTTCACCTTGTGCTCTTCCTAACAGCTCCCTGGTCCGGTCCAGTCCAGTCCAGTCCAGCTCTGCTCTGCTGCTGCTACTACTGCTGTTTCTCTCTGGGTCTCTCCCTTCTTCCTCAGGCAGCTCTCACCTGCCCTTTTCCTGCCTCCCTTTTCGTGTGGCCCAGGTGCCTTCCCTTAAGTCCAATTGGGAGGCAGCTGAGAAGTCACAGCCATGCTGCGGCTCTTTCTTAAAGGGGCTAGTCACCCTGTGACTCTTAGTATTTATGTGTCATGATCATGGGCCCAAACCTCAATAGCATTTACTCACTCCTTACTTGGGCAAAAATCTCATTGACAGCAATGCGGGATTTGCTGGAGGAAACACCGAGCTAGGACTTTGGAGTGAGGCTCAGTAATCTTATGGGTGGGTAAACTGAGGGACAGAGGGGACTTACTAAGGGCCCAAACCCTGAGTTCCTGATGCAGGTGAGGTCCCGCTGCAGTAGTTTGGGAAGCAAAGGAGGGTCAGAAGTAGAGTGTAAGGGGCCGAGGAGGGGATCTAAATAGGGTAGCAGGGATTCAGGTGCTGACATGCGTGATAGGGATGACCCTTGGTAGGAATTACTGTAAGTGAAGGCCAACAAACCTATTTCCACTTGTCACTTACCCTGGTGCAATCATGGCTCCCAGTCACATGTCGGATGCAGTATTTGCTCCTCCGGAGGTTGATCCAGAGCCCTCAGGGCTGATCCTGAGGAGATGAACTCCCACAGCTCCCACTAATTCCCCTGGAGTTGTTGGTGCTCAGCACCCTTCAAGATCACGTCCTAGATGTGCTGGCTGTACATGAACATGTATGTTATTGCAGTGCACCGTGTTGGCCAATACATACGTGTTAGGGGTTGTATATGCCCCATGAATGGGTGATATGTGCATGGAATTAACATAATTAAATGCATTATAGATAGATAAAAAGTGTTGGGATTATCAACTGAATGTATCAGGCTCTCCCCGGTATTCCATTCACCTACGCCAAGTATCCCACAACATTTTGGCAGTAGAAAACAGGAAGCCTGTCAAAGCCAAGATCTGGAAGCCTACTTTCGTCGTCTCCGACTCAAGGAATATTTTCAACGCACCACTGAACAGTGCACTGACCCACAGGAACCCTCCTACCAACACTACAAGAAGAAGAACTCTGCGTGGACTCCTCCTGACGGTCGAAATGACAGACTGGACCTCTACATAGAGTGCTTCTGCAGACGTGCACAGGCTGAAATTGTGGACAAACAACATCACTTGTCCCATAACCTCAGCCGTACAGAACGCAATGCCATCCACAGCCTCAGAAACAACTCTGACATTATCATCAAAGGGGCTGACAAAGGAGGTGCTGTAGTCATAATGAACAGGTCAGATTATGAACAGGAGGCTGCCAGGCAACTCTCCAAGACCACATTCTACAGGCCACTATCCTCTGATCCTACTGAGGAATACCAAAAGAAACTACACCATCTGCTCAAGAAACTCCCAGCTACAGTACGGGAACAAATCTACATGGACACACCCCCAGAACCCCGACCAGGGGTATTCTATCTGCTACCCAAGATCCATAAACCCGGAAACCCTGGACGCCCCATCATCTCAGGCATTGGCACTCTGACAGCAGGATTATCTGGCTATTTGGACACTCTCCTCAGACCCTATGCTACCAGCACTCCCATCTATCTTCGAGACACCACCGACTTCCTGAGGAAACTACAATGCATTGACGTTCTTCCTGAAAACACCATCCTGGCCACCATGGATGTAGAAGCACTTTATACCAATATTCCACATGAGGATGGACTACATGTTGTCAGGAACAGTATCCCTGATGAGGCCACAGCAAGCCTGGTGGCTGAGCTTTGTGACTTTGTCTTCACCCACAACCACTTCAGATTTGGGGACAACTTATACCTTCAAGTCAGTGGCACTGCTATGGGTACCCGCATGGCCCCACAGTATGCCAACATTTTTATGGCTGACTTAGAACAACGCTTCCTCAGCTCTCGTCCCCTAGTGCCCCTCCTCTACTTGCGCTACATTGATGACATCTTCATCATATGGACCCACGGAAAGGAGGCCCTTGAAGAATTCCACCTGGACTTCAACAATTTCCACCCCACCATCAACCTCAGCCTGGACCAGTCCACACAAGAGATCCACTTCCTGGACACTACAGTACAAATAAGTGATGGTCACTAAACACCACCCTATACCGGAAACCTACTGACCGCTATACGTACCTACATGCCTCCAGCTTCCATCCAAGACACATCACACGATCCATTGTCTACAGCCAAGCCCTAAGATACAACCGAATTTGCTCCAACCCCTTAGACAGAGACAAACACCTACAAGATCTTTATCAAGCATTCGTAAAACTACAATACCCACCTGGGGAAGTGAGGAAACAGATTGACAGAGCAAGACGGGTACCCAGAAATCACCTACTACAGGACAGGCCCAACAAGGACAATAACAGAACACCACTGGCCATCACATACAGCCCCCAGCTAAAACCTCTCCAGCGCATTATCCACGATCTACAACCTATCCTGGAAAATGATCCCTCACTCTCACAGACCTTGGGAGGCAGCCCAGTCCTCGCTTACAGACAACCCCACAACCTGAAGCAAATACTCACCAGCAACTACACACCACACCACAGAAACACCAACCCAGGAACCTATCCCTGTAGCAAACCTCGTTGCCTACTCTGTCCCCATATCTACTCTGGCAACAGCATCAGAGGACCCAACCACATCAGCCACACCATCAGGGGCTCATTCACCTGCACATCCACTAATGTCATATATGCCATCATGTGCCAGCAATGCCCCTCTGCCATGTACATTGGCCAAACCGGACAGTCCCTCCGCAAAAGAATAAATGGACACAAATCGGACATCAGGAATGGTAACATACACAAGCCAGTAAGTGAACACTTCAATCTCCCTGGTCATTCTATTACAGATTTAAAAGTCACTGTCATTGAACAAAAAAACTTCAGAAACAGACTTCAAAGAGAAACAGCAGAACTAAAATTCATTTGCAAATTCAACACCATTAATCTGGGCTTGAATAGGGATTGGGAGTGGCTGGCTCACTACAGAAGCAGCTTTTCCTCTCCTGGAATTGACACCTCCTCATCTATTATTGGGAGTGGACTACATCCCCCCTGATTGAATTGGCCCTGTCAACACTGGTTCTCCACTTGTGAAGTAACTCCCTGCTCTCCATGTGTCAGTATATAATGCCTGCATCTGTAGCTTTCACTCTATGCATCCGAAGAAGTGAGGTTTTTACTCACGAAAGCTTATGCCCAAATAAATCTGTTAGTCTTTAAGGTGCCACCAGACTCCTTGTTGTTAAAGCCAAGATACATAACTGGTGAGGCCTCGCACAGGCTGGGAATGGCCTGAACATAGAGAAACCTAAGGTAAAAAAGGTACCAAACAAAACAACCAGTTACAGCACTGTAACGAACTCGTGGGTTGGATTTTAATGACAGGTAAAGGGTTTTGTAACTTGTAAAATCATCCTGTACATACGGCAGGCTGAAATGCGTGTCTTTGAAGCACACCTTTCGTGCAAGGCGACCATGCGGTGAGCTAAGCACTGCTTCCCAGAAGGAGAGAACGTGTTTCTCCTTTTCATATCGTCCTGCTTTCTCTTTAAACAATAATTGTGGCTACATTCGGTTATTTGGGCTCTTGAACACTTCTGAGAACAAGCCGCGAGTGGAGTCAAACAACAGCTGGCTACACCTTTTTGTCAATAACAGTGTCCCATTCACCATATGACTAGCACATAGGATGAGCAGATGTCCCGATTTTATAGGGACAGTCCCGATATTTGGGGCTTTTTTTTCGTATGGGCTTCTATTACCCCATCCCCCCAACCCCCGATTTTTCATACTTGCTGTCTGGTCACCCTACTAGCGCACAACCTCTCCTGTTCAAAGCCCTTCTTTGGCTACACTTCAACCAGCAAACCCCTCGCACTCGCCTCCTCTCTGATTAAGGTGAAACTTTCTTCAAACCAGTCCTGGGCGCAAGCCACAAAGTCTGGATCCAGTTTTCAAGCACCACAAAGTTCTGGGCAGTTCGGATCCAGAGTTTGGTTCGGTCCCCTTATAAAATGAGTGTTTGAGCTGCGAACACCCTGAAGTTCAGCTCAGGGAGTTGGGATCAAACGCTGAACCGTTGCCTTGCGTGCCTGAGTTACACTGTGATTATTTCCAGGGCGAGGGCCCTGGGTTTTACAAAGCACTTATCTGCTACTCTGAACAGAATGACTAATAATAACCAGATCCGAATGGGACCCTGCGAGCCATACGTCCCTGTATCGCACCAAACGAGCCATCAGGATATTCAGCTGAAAACGGCATGCTCAGTTGTGTGCGCTTCTAACTGTGCGGCTGGTTCCTAGCCCTGAAGCCACATAAATGGGGCAGTAATGCCATCCTCAGCCTCCAGGGAAAATAGCAAAGGGTTTGAAAGCACAGGAAGGAGAATACAGCCAGCAGCGTCCTGCAGTGCTGCTAGTGGCCAGCAGCTGGGGAGAGAAGCAGCAGATTGGCTGCATGGGAAAGTGTTTTCAGAGCATGTTTTTCCACTATAAGTAATGAGGGAGAAGGATCCTAAAGCAGTGCATCCACTCCGCATTGTTTATGCCAGTTTAAGCTACGTCCCTTGGCAATCATTGCTGAGCAGCGTTCTGGGCAGCTATCCCATGGTGCAATGTTCCACCATGAGGCTCGATGCATTCTGGGGCTTCCTCGCAGTACATCATAGGATGCCTTCTGGAGCTGACTGGAATTCTGGGACTTTGGGTCAAACTAAACAAGTCCCATGACTCCTCTCCAGCCATCCCAGCTGGTTTTTGAGAGCTGGCGCCATTGTCAAACCGTTGTCAGGCAGCATGGAGGGCACGCTGCTGAGCGCCCTGATCCTGACCATCGTTCGTATGAACAGGCTGCTCTGCCTGTATTGGTGATCACGCAGCCAGATGGCTTTGGATGGGTTGGGAGACTAGTGAGTCTCTTCTAGCAGACAGAGGCAGATGCTGGGTGCAGCTATGGAGTGTAAAGCAACCCCCCACCCCAGGACTGCAATGCCATGCTTATATAGTGCGTGTGAGCTTGTGTGTGCGTGCAGGCACATGTGAGCATGGGGGTGTGTGCATAAGCATGAGTGTGTGTGTGCTCAGTGTATGAGCATGTGTGCTCAGTATGTATGTGCACTGTGTGTGCCAATTAACTGCCCAGGCTGCACCTGGAGAAGGAGACAAAGAGCAGGGATTTCCATTGAACAGGCTCAGCACAGCAGGAACTGGGGCAGCCAGTATAAGCCAGAAAGCTGGCAACAGAGGGGGCTGCAGGGAAGAAGTCTGCAGTCACTCCCTGGGTGAAGGGAGGTGTGTTTGGGACTATAAAGGACAGCCCACAATCACGCCCTGGGAGGAGGGAGTTGGGAGGCTGACGAACCCAGAGAGGGGGGAAGCCAGGAACGTAGGACAAGGCTCGGGGGAAAGCAGAGAGGTGTGGGGCAGGTCAAACCTTGGCTGCTGATGAAAGGGCCCCTGAGCTGGGACTTGGAGTAGAGGGTGGGCCCGGGTCCCCCTACCAGTTCCTGGCGAAGTAGCACTGGCAGGGCAGTGAGCAGGCAGACTGCCAGAGCCCATTTGTCAAGAGGGAATTTGATACCCCCTAGGGGGAACACTTATGGTGACCCGGCCAGAGGGCCAAGTCATGAAGAGGAGGCTGCAGTTCTGGTGTGAGGTCCGCAGGGCAAGAGGTTGACTGGAGAGATGCAGAGGAGGGCACAATGCCTAGCCAGAGCTAATGCCCAGGATGGCCAGCAGGAGGCACCACCAGTGGGGTGTGAACTCCATGACATGTATAAACAGCCAGGTGAGTATGTGTGTGTGTTTGCTCTATGTGCATGCATAGGTGTGTGTGTGTGCACTGAGTGAGTCTGCACTGCCTGAATGTGTGCATGCACACTGTGTGAGCGCATATGAGTGACCATTGGTGTGCACACACTGTGAGTGCATACCTGTGAGTGTATGTGTGTGTGAGTGTGCATGTACTGTGGGCCTGTACAGGTGAACACGTGTGCACACATACTGCATGACCATGTACAGATGAGCGAGTTGTACAGGTGCGCACATGCACAGCATTAACTTGTACTGGTGAGCATAGGTGCAGGTGCACTGTGTGGGCACATACATGTGAGCCTGCTGCACATATGAAGACATGTGTGTGAGCACGTATGGGTGAGCTTGTGTGCATGAGCGTGCACTGAGTAAATGCATATTGAGGAGCATGTGTGGATGCGCACGCACATGAATCAGTGTTTACTGAAGAAGCAGGGGTGTGCACAGGAATACAAATTTTGCTGCTTTTGGAGGGGCATTTTTTGTGGCCCCCTGCGGTCAGAGGAGCTGCCTCTCACCTCCTCCCTGTGGCTGGAGGAGCTGGCTCTCCCCACTACGGCAGATGGAGCTGGCTTCCCCGCCACACACACACTTCCCCAGGGCTGGTGGAGCTTGCTCTCCCCTGGCGGCTGCAGGAGATGGCTCTCCCTCTGTGACCCCGGGGCCAGAGGAGCCCATGCCCTTGCTTGCCGCTCTTGCGCACGTCCCTGCGAAGAAGCCAGTTTCACTAGAAAATTCCCAACCAGCTGTAATCACACGCCCTAAAACACCAAGAAGGGGCAGAAAAACAGAGCAAGGGAGAGACTGGGGTATACATCAAACTCTCATTTAAAATATGACTGACTGCAATTTCTCAAGTCAGCACAGATTTTGTTAGTGAATGGAGAATTTAGCCTATCCTCAGCTTATATAAACCGGAGTTTGATTCCAATGGCACTACATCCATTTACACTAGCCCTAGTTTTCTCTAGGTAAACCTAGTCTGTTTGCCTTCCACTCACTCACTCTGGGACAGACCTGCAGCTGATATGAACGACTGTAACTCCATTGAAGTTAATGCAGCTCCCTGATTGCTTCTATGCCAGCCCCAAGTAGATTACAGCAACCTTGAGGCTGCTCTACCCTATGCTAGCTGGTAACAGCCCCCAAGGGTCCATCTGCCAGCTAGAAATTGCCAGCACATAGTAATACTCCAGCAGCCCCCAACACAATCCCCACATGCCCCTTACATGGGGAACCATGGGGGGAAGTGGTGTGGAAGCTGCCTACACTGGCTTTATTCCAGCTGGGTGTTGCCCCCTGCCAAGGGAATGCAGTGCTGAGAGACCAGAATGCTGGTCCCATACTCAGCACCTGAACTCTGTTCACCATAGAGATGGGCTTGAGCCAAACTTCCAAATCCAAATGCCCTCAGACTTGGGAAGAATCAGGGTCAGGAGCTGAATGGGAGATTTGCACCTCGGGCCCATCTCTACTTTACTCCCAGTACCATTGTCCATTTTGGATGGGCACCGTGGGCTCAGGGCCGCTGAGATATTGGGGCATCTGGTAGTGAAAGAGGACAGATAAACTGAACACAGCTACTCCTGTCATTTAAGCTGTAATGAGGATTAGCATTCCAGCTCCCCCAAAGTCTTTAATTTAAAAATAAACACTGCAGCAATTAGTTTAGCAGCATGGTCCCCAGAAGTCAGCTCACAACCGCGGAGCGCAGGAAACATCAAAGCTTGTGCCAGTGACTGGTTTTGAAGAGCTGCCGTAATTGCATGACTCTGCAGTGCGATCAGGGGGAGCTGCTGACGCAGGTTCATTGAGGACCAGCGGAGCAATACAAATGTCTGCTCTCTGGAGGCTGCGATGAGTCATCCCGGCCCGCCGCCTTGGATCGGGAGCTGCAGGGGCTCTGCACTCTTGGCTCCGCTCGTGGAGGGGGAAATACATAGTGGCAGCTGCTAAACAGGGCTGAATTCTGAGACTGTGGGGAACGGGAGGGAAATCTTTCCCATTGCTACAGCACTGTGCACCCTAGGGACCCCAATGAGCTTTGCAAGCCCGTATGCAGGGACTGCTTCGCTCACCACAGAAATGCAGCCACTTCTGGAAGAGGATTCAGCAGTTCAGCAGCCTCACACCACTGCAGGGCAGCAAGGAAAGGCTCACTGAGGGGCTTGCTAACGAGCACAAGGGGTCAGGTCCTTGGTTTTACATCTCAATCACCAGCTGGCATTTCCAGCACCACGCCGGGGCAATGGGGTCGATGTCAGGAGGGAGCACAGAGATGAAACAGGAGCCAACTGCAGCAGATTGACTCTCTCTCTTCCCCCCCTTCTCTCCTCCTAGCCCACCGTACAAGGCCTGGTCTCAGGGACAGGGGCAGGAGTCTGAAATCTAGCACCAGGCTGCTTCCTTGACAACTGATGTAGCCTTCGTCAAGGATTTAGAAAGGATCTAAGCCCCCATCTGTCCCTTGGAGCAAGTTATCCTATAACAGCCTTCTATAGCGTTTCCTGCACCGTCCTTTAAAGCTGGCTACTAGGCTAGACAGAGCACAGGTCTGCCCCAGGCTGGCGGTTCCTATGTTCTCACTTGCATTCTATTTTCTGCTTTCCTTAGCTCTTCAGAAACCAAGGAAATTCCTCACCAGAGACTCTGTCAGTGACCCGCTAAGGGGCAGAGTCCTTTGCATTTCCTATGCAGTTTCTCTTTATACATTTTTGACAGGCATTCTCTGGATCTGTGCTCTGGCTGTGCCCCATGAGCCTCCGTCAGCCTTGTCACAGTTCAGGGCACCTGCCCCGTATTCCCCTCTGTAGTCCAGCCAGGGCACCCACTCTAGGCTCCCAGCCGCTCAGCTGTCATGTCTTCTGGGCAAAGACCTGCATCTATCTCCTGACTGGTGTTTTTCCAGGCTGCACAACTCCCTGCCTACATTGTGTTATTCCCCAGCAAGGCAGATGGCCTCACCTGGCCAGCATCTACACTTTGCTTTCTCTCCAAGGCTCTGAACAGCATCATTATCCACAGTTATGTTACCACACAGCTCCTCCTCACAGAGCCGTGACTAAGCATTTTAGTGCCTGGGGCAAGCAGTCATATTTGCACCCCCTAGAGGTGACGTGGGGGTGGGAAAGCTCACTTTTCCCTCCAGATTTCTGCATCCCTTGTAGCACAGAGGTTTTCAAACTGAGGGGCACATCTCCCTAGGGAAATGCACCCCACAGTTTGAAAACCATCGTCTCCTGCCCCTGGCCCAAAGAAGTCTGGTGCTGGCTGGTGACACCCACTGGAGCCGGCCTCTGGAGTCTGGCTGCCATGAGATGCTCCTCAAGGCACACCCTGGATTACTCATCCCCACTGGGCACTTGCCGCTTAGCAGCCCAGTCACACCCCACTCGCCTTCCAGAGATCTGCCTTTGCAGCCGGCTCGCTCTCCCCACACTCCCTTGCCCCCCTTGGATGCCCTGCCCCGTGTCTGCTGGGCTCACGGTCACACAACCTGAGTTCTGAGCTTGGCCACGTGAGCCCAGTGCCCAGCCCAGGCGCTGGGGGCATGGGGCTGCTCAGAGGGTGGAGGGTGGAATCACTCCCACCAGCTCCAGAAACTGAGGCCATGAGAACGGAGCGACCTCTAAGGTCACCATATTTCAAGTTCCCAAAGAGAGGACACTGCCAAGGGGCAGGGTGCTGGAGGGGGCATTGGGGGGTGCTGGAGGGGTGTCTGTATACTGGGAGGGGTATTGGGGGTGCTGGAGGGGGTACCTGCGGCAGGGTACCCACTGGAGGTGGGCTGCCAGTGCTGGGGAAGGATGGGCCGGCTTAACAGGGGAGTCCCAGCTGCTGCGGAGGGGATGCTGCATGTGGGACTCCCACTTCCCTCCCATTCCCTTATGCCATTCTCTTCTCCTGCCCCATCTCCCTCCTCCACATCCCCCTCCCCTACCCCATTCCCTTCTCTTCCCCCTCCCCTATCCCATCTGCCTTCCTTACCCACTGACTCTTCTCCCTACCTCATCCCCCTTCTTCACCCGCCCCCACCCCCTATGGGCACTCACCATTGTACAGAGACCTGATGGATGGGGGAGGGGGCTGGGTGCACACAAAACTGACTGATGGAGCTGAGTGTACAGGTGCATAATTGATTGGATGTGTGTGTAATTGATGGGGGGTGGGGGACAGGTGCAAACACTCTGCTCCCTAAGGATACCATTCTTCCATCACTGCCTTAAACTACCCGCTCCAGTGGCTGAGCTAATAAGGGGACTGAGGGGCTAGTTCCTCCCCCGCACCCAGCCATTAGGTCTCTGTGTGGTGCCTGTTCTAGCATATCATGCAACTGACCCTAGCGCGAGCCCATCCCGCTCTCACCTGCCAGTGGTGACTGGGCCCGGCGCCCTGCTCCAGGCCTTGTGACCTGGCACACACGGTCATGTGGCACTGTGACCCTGTGTGCCAGGTTGCAGCACCACTCAGGTTTGGCTCAGCTGCCCCTCTGTCATGACGGAGGGGCAGCTGGGCCAAACATGAATGGTGCTCTGTCCCCCTGGGCCAGGTTGCAATGCCTGAAGCAGGGAGCCGGGCCCAGCCCCAGGGGACAGGAGTCACTGCTGCCTACCCCCAATGACCCATCATCATCCCAGTGGCAAAACCTGGCTCCACCATTGATCCTCTCCCAGTACAACCCACTACTACTCCAACCATCCACAACTGGTGGGGGGGAAGCCATCTGGTACAGGGGTGTATGCAGATGGATGAGATGGGACAGCGTTGAGATTGTGGTGCATGACGTGTGGTGTATGGTAGCTGAGGGGATGGTAAGGGGTGAGTCTCAGTGGAGACAAGGGGATGTACAGTTAGGTGCCTTAACTTGACCTTGCGTTTGTGGTTCGGCATCTGGCATGCTGTGTGCGTAGCAGCCCGCACTGCTTCACCGCTGTGTGGTTCTGTGGATGCAGAATATAGGATGCAATTTTTAAAAGCCCCATTTCCACAAGTGAGTCAGGCGCTTAGGGCTGGATTTTGAAAGGTAGGCGCCCAGTGGGATGGTCAGACGTGCCCAGGTGCCTCACCCCGCTGAAATCAATAGGGGCTAGTGTCTGGGCACGTCTGACCATGCCACTAGGTCCCTCTCTGCATCTCCAGGTGCCTAGCTACCTTTGGAAATCTGGCCCTTTGGCACTGCTGACAGCATGGCCCATCACCTTCATGTCATCACACACTTGTTCCTCAATGAAATAATCCATTATAGTCCTGCCATCTTTGCCACATCATGTTGCATCTTGTACTGCTGTGTGTACTACCACGTGTGCCTGTGAGCCAGAGAGTGAAATCACTTGCTGTTCACACAAGATACACATGGAAGATGCACTTACATCAGTTCCCCCCCACACACACATACACACACTGGCATACTCACTAGTTCTCATGTAGCATGTCCGTACTGGGGACCTGTTAAGAGAACTAGACCATTAATCAAATGGTGGTCATGTCCCTTGCTGTAGCTCTAGCACTATAGTCCGGTGCAATTAGTATATATTGATGTCGCTCTGTTGATGTCAGTGGATACACACGGATTTACACCAGCTGAGAATCGGGGTCTATTGTCTCCAGCTACTCTCTACGGACCAAATGCTTAGCTGACGTGGCTTGTATCAGCTTAGATGGGAAATCAGTTTCCTTCAGCTGCAGATGTGATCCTGGATACATGCGGCTGAGTTCAGATCAGTAGTGTACAGCCAATAATTCCCGACATGACTTAATTTTACTGAGTATAAAAGGAGCAATTTAAACATCTTTGCGGAGTAAAAACCTCCACCCCAGTGTGCTGTGTGCAAGATGTTTTCCTCTCTCTCTAAAGACATTACAATGGTTTCTTTAGCAGTGTGAGCATAAGCTCTAACTCCATTAATGCAGCTTTATGGGCGCTCATGCTGAGAGCTGAAATTTAATTAAATAGCAGCATTGCTATTGCGCTACACTACAATGAGACGGTCCCAATCCATAAAACTCAAAAGGAGGCTTTCCGCAGAGAGGTCCAGAGCTTCAGGGGCTGATCTAGTGCCTGTCAAAGTCAAGGGGAATCTTCCCTTTCCACTGATTTCAAGAGGCTTGGGATCAGAGGCTGATAACCAGGGCCGGCTCTAACTTATTTGCTGCCCCAAGCAGCAAAAAAAAGCGCCGCCCCCCCGAGCCCAGTGCCGCCCCCCGCCGAGCGCCATGCCGCCGGAGCCCGCCGAGCACCGCCGGAACACACACCCCCCCAGTGCCGCGCCCCGCGCCGCCCCCCCCGCCAAGCGCCGAGCCGCCGGAGCGCCTCCCCCACGCGAAATGCCGCGCCGCGCCGGGCTCCCCCCACCGCCCCTTACCAGGTGCTGCCCCAAGCATGTGCTTGGGTGCCTGGTGCCTGGAGCCGGCCCTGCTGATAACACAGGGTTACCTCATGTGGGGCAGACACAACTCTGCATGGGGAGGAGAAGACAAACCATACAGACCTCTCCTGAGCTCCCTACTGCACAATGGAGGTACGCTGGGGTGGGGAGGTGCCCTCTGCTGACGGGGCCCATGGCCCTTTCTTGTAAGATGGTAGCATAGGGACTGCAGTTGCGGCTGGCTGACCAGCCCAGAGATCTGCCTGTGTGCTGAGCTAAAGTAGGAAAGTCAGATGATGGTGGTGGTTGTGTTGGACCATTGGGGAATCACCATCACTGGATTTTAAGAACCGGCTGGACAAACACCCATCAGGGATGGTCTAGGTTGACTTGGTCCTGCCTCAGTGAAGGGGGCTGGACTCGATGACCTCCCAAGGTCCCTTCCAGCCCTACATTTGTATGACAATTTACACTCATTTACACCATTGTAAATCCAAAGTCAGCCAGTCGGAAGCAATGGACCAGATCCTTGGCCCAGGGTCAGTCCCTTTTGTGCTACTGGAGAATCCCTGAGGGGCACAGTCAGGTTTACACATCCTCCCCGCCCCCATTCTGGGACGGGCTCGGGGCAGGGAGGGAGTATGACAGGGTTGGGGCTAGAGCATGCTGTGTTCTGGGGAAATGCTGCCAAGGGGATCATTCCACCCACTGTAAGTTAGAGCAGCCCTGTGGCTACTCTAATTTATGCCAGGGGCCAATTAGGCTCCCAGCAGAAAGGTGGCTAAGACCCACCATTGCCTCCTGCCCCTTGTGATCAGTGCAGCGGGAGTTCATAGAATCATAGAATCATAGAATATCAGGGTTGGAAGGGACCTCAGGAGGTCATCTAGTCCAACCCCCTGCTCAAAGCAGGACCAACCCCCAACTAAATCATCCCAGCCAGGGCTTTGTCAAGCCTCTAAGGAAGGAGATTCCACCAACTCCCTAGGGAACCCATTCCAGTGCTTCACCACCCTTCTAGTGAAATAGTGTTTCCTAATATCCAACCTAGACCTACCCCACTGCAACTTGAGACCATTGCTCCTTGTTCTGTCATCTGCCACCACTGAGAACAGCCGAGCTCCATCCTCTGTGGAACCCCCCTTCAGGTAGTTGAAAGCAGCTATCAAATCCCTCCTCACTCTTCTCTTCTGCAGACTAAATAACCCCAGTTCCCTCAGCCTCTCCTCGTAAGTCATGTGCCCCAGCCCCCTAATCATTTTCGTTGCCCTCTGCTGGACTCTCTCCAATTTGTCCACATCCCTTCTGTAGTTGGGGCCCCAAAACTGGACCCAATACTCCAGGTGTGGCCTCACCAGTGCCGAGTGGAGGGGAATTATCACTTCCCTAGATCTGCTGGCAGTGCTCCTTCTAATACAGCCCAAAATGCCGTTGGCCTTCTTGCCAACAAGGGCACACTGCTGACTCATATCCAGCTTCTCATCCACTGTAATCCCCAGGTCCTTTTCTGCAGAACTGCTGCTTAGCCAGTCGGTCCCTAGTCTGTAGCCGTGCATGGGATTCTTCCGTCCTAAGTGCAGGACTCTGCACTTGTCCTTGTTGAACCTCATCAGATTTCTTTTGGCCCAATCCTCCAATTTGTCTAGGTCACTCTGGACCCTATCCCTACCCTCCAGCTTATCTACCTCTCCCCCCCAGTTTAGTGTCATCCATGAACTTGCTGAGGGTGCAATTAATCCCATCATCCAGACATTAATAAAGATGTTGAACAAAACTGGCCCCAGGACTGACCCCTGGGGCACTCCACTTGATACCGGCTGCCAACTAGACATCAAGCCATTGATCACTACCTGTTGAGCCCGATGATCTAGCCAGCTTTCTATCCACCTTGTAGTCCATTCATCCAGCCCATACTTCTTTAACTAGCTGGCAAGAATACTGTGGGAGACCGTATCAAAAGCTTTGCTAAAGTCAAGATGTATCACATCCACCGTTTTCCCCATCTCCACAGTGCCAGTTATCTCCTCATAGAAGGCAATCAGCTTGGTCAGGCATGACTTGCCCCTGGTGAATCCATGTTGACTGTTCGTGATCTCCTTCCTCTCCTCCAAGTGCTTCAAAATGGATTCCTTGAGGACCTGCTCCATGATTTTGCCAGGGACTGCAGTGAGGCTGACTGGTCTGTCATTCCCCCGGTTCTCTTTCTTCCCTTTTTTAAAGATGGGCACTACATTTGCTTTTTTCCAATCATCCGGGACCTCCCCTGATTGCCACGAATTTTCAAAGATAATGGCCAATGGCTCTGCAATCACATCAGCCAACTCCCTCAGCACCCTCGGATGCACTAGATCTGGACCCATGGACTTGTGCATGTCCAGCTTTTCTAAATAGTCCTTAACTTGTTCTTTCACCACTGAGGGCTGCTCACCTCCTCCCCATACTGTGCTGCCCAGTGCAGCAGGGTGGGAGCTGACCTTGTCAGTGAAGACCAAGGCCAAAAAAAGCATTGAGTACTTCAGTTTTTTCCACATCATCTGTCACTATGTTGCCTCCACCATTCAGTAAGGGCCCCCCACTTTCTCTGAACTTCTTCTTGTTGCAAACATACCTGTAGAAACCCTTTTTGTTACCCTTCACATCCCTTGCTAGCTGCAAGTCCAGTTGTGCCTTGGGCTTCCTGATTACACCCCTGCAAGCTCTAGCAATATTTTTATACTCCTCCCTAGTCATCTGTCCAAATTTCCGCTTCTCGTAAGCTTCCTGTTTGAGTTTAAGCTCACCGAAGATTTCACTGTTAAGCCAAGCTGGTCGTCTGCCATATTTGCTATTTTTTCTGCACTTCGGGATGGTTTGTTCCTGTGCCCTCAGAAAGTCTTCTTTAAAATACAGCCAGCTCTCCTGGACTCCTTTCCCCTCATATTAGCTGCCCAGGGGCTCCTGCCCATCAGTTCCCTAAGGGAGTCTAAGTCTGCTTTTCTGAAGTACAGGGTCCATATTTTGCTACTCTCCTTTCTTCCTTTTGTGAGGATCCTGAACTCAACCATCTCATGGTCACTGCTGCCTAGGTTGCCACCCACTTCTACTTCCCCTACCAATTCCTCCCTTTTTGTAAGCAGCAAGTCAAGAGGAGCATGGCCCCTAGTTGGTTCCTCTAGTCCTTGTACCAGGAATTTGTCCCCAACACTCTCCAAAAACTTCCTGGATTGTCTGTGCACTGCTGGAATGCTCTCCCAGCAGATGTCAGGGTCATTGAAGTCCCCCATTAGAACCAGGGGCCTGTGATCTGAAAACTTCAGTTAGTTGTCCGAAGAAAGCCTCGTCTATTTCAACCTTCTGATCCAGTGGTCTATAGCACACGTCCACCACAACATCACCCTTGTCGCTCTTGCCTTTAAACCAGGGGTCGGCAACGTTCGGCACGCGGCTCACCAAGGCAAGCACCCCAGTGGGCCGGGCCACCCACTCTCCTTGCTCCAGATTTACACCATTGTAACAGCCAAATTTGGCCCGGTAGCCTCGTTTGCAGAGGGGAAGGCATGATGCAGGCAGGGGAAGAAACGTGCCTGAGGCAGAGGGAGGGTTAGAACTGGGAGAGTCCTGGCGCTGACTCTGTGCTCACGCCTTGTGCCTGAATCCCCACCGCTATCCTTCAGCTTTAGACCCTGCAGCCCTGGTGATCGCAACACCCAGCAGCATTTCAGCAGCATCACACTGGAGTACAGCAGCAAGGCGTCCGGCCCTCTGTGCGGGCATTGCAGCTGGGACAGTCTCAGCTGGGCCCGACTCCCAGCAGCATGATGGCACAAAGCAGCATTGACAAGCTCCAGTCAGTTTCTGAGCCAGCCGCACACCCCCAGGAAAGATGCCGTGCCTGGTTCCTGGCAGGGCGGAGAGGCAAGCTGCAGAAATCCTTTTCCTTACAGCCAGTGAAGGGAACTTGTCAATCCCCTCTCCCACCCCAGGCCGCAGCCCCAGGGCCGGCGGCACAAAGGGGCTGTGTACTTTGGACCCATCCAAGCAGCTCCCATGGAACATTGGGCTCCTCCACAGTGAGAACGCAGGAATCTTTCATCACCCGTCCAGCTCCGATGTCAAAATCTGGGGCTGTATGTGTCTAATCTCTAAACAGATTAAACGGAGACTCTGCTTCAATCCTCAGCGTTCTGGCCTCCCGCCACATGCTCCGATCAGCTCCCCTCTCCCCTCCCCACGAGAGGTTTCCCAATTTGGAGACTTGAAGTGTCTGTGAGATGGGCAAGTGGGAAATTCTTTCTCAAAAGCAGAATGTTCCCATGAGAGGAAGCCAAAAGGGACCAAATCACCAGTGCTCGCCTGCTGAAAGCAACCAGAGCTGTTTTTCTGATCTCAGCACGGCGGGGTCGGGGTGAAAAACGACCCCGATCAGGCAGAGAGGAGAATAAGAAACTGGAATAAGAAACTGATGCGTTGCTGGTCCATTTCCCCCACTGGTCTGTTGGTGCAGAGGAATCAATGTGATCTCACTGTGCAAGGGGCGAGGACGTGCTCTGCCTACAGGGCACACCCCATCTGTCTGCTCTCACATAAAGGAGGGGTTGGGGGAGGGGGTACCGCACCCATCTCCTTGGAGATGTGGCAGCCCATTGAGGGGGGAGCTCTGCCTTCCTGCCCCCCAGAGCTAACCCCAAGCGTCACTGTCTCTTTCCGGAGCTGGCCAGGCAAGGACTTCGATCTGGAGAACTTCTGACAAAAACCAATAGGAAAAAAATTCATTTTCAATGACACTTTTCATAAAAACCTTCTTTTTTCAACAAAATCCAAAGGAGAAGATCATCAGTTTTTTGGACAAAAAACCCGACCATTTTCAATGAAAAGAGCAGTTTCCTCACAAAAAAATGTCATTTTGCCAAAAAAGCCATTTAAGAAATGAATAAATGAATGAAATAGAACTCGTTTGGGTCGGTGTTTGTCCAGCGCCTAGCACAAGGGCCATAATATGAATAATACCATGCAATAATAATAAAGGCAAGAGCCTCCTTCTCACAGCAGTTGGGTATAATTAACAAATCTAGTGTCACAGTGCAGGGCCCTGGCAGGGGGTACCTGACATTCACGCACGTCGCAGTGGAGACCCGCGTGGTGAGGAAACAGACGTGGCCACAATGGAGTCTGAGCAGAGTGACGCAGGCTGACTCTGTCATCAGCAGACCAGATTCCCCAGTAAGTGCCATTGGCTTGCTGCCGCTCAGGCTGTGCAAAGCGGCTGCATGCAGAGCTGACGTAGCTGACTGCTGATTCTGACCCACCTCAGAAAGTGCGGGTGCAGGGGATGTGCTGCTCTAGCCATTGGCCTGTGTGCCCAGGATCCCAAGGTTTGTGCCGGGTTCAGTCTGTCCCCTGCATCACAGGGAGGAAATGTAAGTTATGCGCTGGGTTTAGGAGCTCAGCAGGAATCCAAGTCCCCAGCCTGTTGGTAAAGTCAGGCCACGACATGGCAAGAAAATCACTTCAGCAAGTGACGAATCCCAAGGAAGAGATCGATGCTTATACAGAACGTTGTTCGCTCCAGCCATCACCAGGGCAAGCCACCCAGGCCTGCACTCTCACCGCCAGCTCTGGCTCTGCTCCCCCTTCCCTGCAGGCCCAGTCACATCTTTCCTCTTAAAACCCCAGAACCCACCCTTTCCTTGCTGTCCCCCTGCTCAAACTTCACCCTACTGGGAATGGGCGACAGGGGATGGATCACTTGATTGCCTGTTCTGTTCATTCCCTCTGGGGCACCTGGCATTGGCCACTGTCGGTAGACAGGATACTGGGCTAGATGGACCTTTGGTCTGACCCAGTATGGCCGTTGTTATGCTCCCCAGACCGTCTTCTGCCTGCATTGCTGCCACCTGTTCTGGCCTGGACTTCCTGCTTCACAACTCCCCATCCCCCCACCCCAAATCTGTCCAAAACGCTGGTGCCAAAGTCAACTCCCTCAGGCCCCCTCGCCCCCTTGGAATGTTCCTGCCAGTCACCTGCTGGAGCTGGTTGAAAAACAGGTCCAAGTTTTCAGGAACGTTCTCATAAAAATTCATCCTGTGCTTTCCATCAAAATGTCAGATTTTGAAATGTTGCGACCAGCTCCGTTGTCGGCCGTGTGTGGTACGTGGTTGATCACACGGCCTTTTACCTCATCCCTGATTTGATGACTGGAACTATTTTAAACAGCAACATCAGAAAGCACAAAGAGTGGACAAGGCCCTTCCGAATGGACCGGCTGATGGTCGCTGGGGAGCTTTCTGTGCATTCGGATGCCCACTGCGTCCTTGTGACTGATGTATGGCTCCATACTCAGAGGAGCAGGGTGCTGAAATGGAGAAGTTTATGTGTGGATCTGGTTTTCTTTTCCACTCTCTGTTCCCAGCTGGAGCACACAAGTGCAGAGACCATGATCAAAACTGGGGAAGGGAAAGTGACTCAATGGACTTTGCACTTCAGTAAAGAAACTCACGGTTCCGGCTGGCTCAGGTTGTACCCAGGCTGCTTCTTCCATCCTTAGCCGAAAGAAGGGGATTTCCCCAAGGTTTGACCTTCCCATCCCTACACAGTCCCCTTGTTCTGCCATCTTCTTCGGTTATGCCTTCACTGCAAAAACTAGGTGTGTTCTCACCCCAAGGTAGCTAGGACAACGTACAACCCCCGGGGAGGCCAGATGCAGGTAATCTGACCTTGATGTAGCTAGTCGAGGTCAACCCTATCCCACCAGCTGGGGCTGACCTCCGCTAGCTCCCTTGGGGTAAATTCTCCAGAGCTGTGTCGCCACTAGGATTGTACTTTGCAATAGCTATCGTGATATGAAACACCCCTATTGTTACAGCCACAGGGGCTCTGCGGCCTGCAAAACCATGTGTGTGCTGCCCTCTGCTGGTCACTAGAGGGAAATGGATTGTTATTGTTTCAAAACAAATCAGCAGTTGCATATTAAAAAAGGGGTGTGAAGCGATTAGTTGTCCTATTTTTAACCCTCCCCTCTCCTACTGCCCAGGGGCAGCTCCAGGCACCAGCGCACCAAGCGCGTGCCTGGGGCGGCAGGCCGCGGGGGCGGCAAGCCGCAGGGGGCGGCCTGCCGGTCGCCATGAGAGCGGCAGTCAGGCTGCCTTCAACGGCATGCCTGCGGGAGGTCTGCCGGTCCCGTGGTTTTGGTGGCAATTTGGTGGCGGGTACGCCGAAGGTGCGGGACCTGTGGACCTGCTGCAGGCATGCTGCCGAATCCGCGTTACCAGCGGACCTCCTGCAGGCATGCCGCCGAAAGCCGCCTGACTGCCGTGCTTGGGGTGGCAAAATACATAGAGCCGCCCCTGCTACTGCTGCTGGATTGTTATGGAGTCCCACGGTTCCAAGGAGGAAATATATGCTCAGTAAAAACACACGAGAACAGAGTGCACCCAGGACATGACCCATCAATCCCTTCCCTCTGCCACATGTTAAGCCTGGGGGTGCACAACCAGCCAGGGTAGAGGCACTGGCAGGTGCAGCGTCCGAAGGTTCATGGCCAGCTCGAGGCTATTGCAAAACCACAACCTCAGGAATCAGCCAAGCAGTGATCAGTGGAGGATGGAGCCGTGCCACAGGGCTGGGCAGGAGAAAATGGAAACAGGCAGGGAAGGTTCATCAGGGATTGGCGAGGTAGGATAGAGATCATCAACCCAACTCACCATGCGGGTGACCCCAGTGGGAAGCAGCAGGGAACCGGTTGTGCTTGGGAGACATCCCAGCCATGATGAGCTGATGTCTGGAATCAAAAGTCCATGTTTCTCCCTCTTACTGCAGGCTGGTGTTTGCTTCCTCCTGGCCCACAATAATGATAATAAAATTTTAGGGTTTTGACAGAAGTCCTTGGGGTGCAACCTAGAACTGGGGTACCATTGAGCCCTCTGGCATACCAGTCTGGGCCGCCTCTCATATTGTGAGGCTGTGACAAACTGCAGTCCTCTCCAGGACTTGCACTCACACAGCCATACACAAACAGGGACACACCCAGCTGCAGTTACATGAATGCTTCTCTTAGCCGCTCATGAGCTAACAATAGAAAGGCTCCAGCCAATTCCCCCCAGCTCCTCAGCCTAGGACCCCAGAACTGTACCATCCTGCCCTGGTCAAAAGCCTGACCAGCGTAAGTTTATTACCTGGTCCACCCCTTCCTCAGTGTGGAGAGGACATGTACCAGTTTTTGTTCACTGAGTAGATTTCCCATGCATTTCAAACAGCACACTGTTTTAGGGAAAAAATACAAAATAAATTTATTAACTACAGAAAGGTAGATTTTAATTGATTATATGTGACAGTGTACAGATCAAAGTTGGTTGCCTAAAAAATAAACAAAACTGCAATCTAAATTCTATAAACCAGACAGGATTTGAATCAAGCACTGTCTCACCCTGATAGTACAAACAGTCCACCAATCTTCCATACACAGGCCGGGCTTCCTTTTTTCCCCACCCGGAACCACCTTCCTCAGTTCAGTCTTTGTTCCTAAGGTGGTCCCAGGTGTTGTGTTGGAGGGGGAGTGAAGTCCAGTGGCGATGCCACTTTCCTCTTTTATAGCTTCTTGCATGTGTTGGGAACTTCATTGTTCCAAGCAAAGTCCCAGCACAGTTTGTGGAAAAGTACAGGCACAAGATGGAGTCCAATATCACATGCCCTTGCATGCTTTGATGAGTCATGGCAGGGGCTATTACCTATATTCTGGCTAGAATGTCCACAGGAAAGACCATTAAACATCCGAAGAAGTGGGCTGTAGCCCACAAAAGCTTATGCTCTAATAAATTTGTTAGTCTCTAAGGTGCCACAAGTACTCCTGTTCTTTTTGCGGATACAGACTAACACGGCTGCTACTCTGAAACCTGTCATTAGGTGAGGATAAGCTGTTCCCATGGCCCATTGTTTTCACTGATGGGTCATTACCTTGAACAGTTCATTCACAATGTGCTAGCTAGACTGTACTTTGTGGGAGTTACCCAGGAGCAAACACATTTGAATTACAGATGCATAGTCAATATTCATAATTCAAGATACAAAAATGATACATGCACACAAATAGGATAATCATATTCAGCAATTCACAGCTTTTCCTATTAACACCTCACATGACATATTTTGTACAAAATGCATCATAATCATATCATACTCATATCGCTATGGTGAATATGGGGTGCAGAGTGTCACTTGGGGTACAGAATGTCATAGGGGTCCGTTCAAAAACATCTAGCAGTCCAGATTCAGCTCACCATCCACCTATTGACCACCCCCGCCTTAGACATTCAACGATGCAGCCCCCAGAAAACAAAAGGCTTTATAGCTTTCATACAAGACAGTTTCATAGCTACACACAGCAAGGGTAAAATGCTCTCTCCTTTAACCAGCTACAATGATGGAGTCGGCCCTAGTTTGGCCCTGAGAGGGTATTTCTGGCTAGGGTTCCCCTCCCCTGGTCCCTGGGTGGCCCCTGGCCTAGGGATAGTTAGGGATCCCTGCCGGTCCCACTGACTGCAGTTCAGTTCCACGGTATGCCTCATCGGGGCCCCTCTACACTGTCTTCCTGCTCGGATGCAGTGGCTGCCATTAGCTGATCCAGTTGTGCCTGCGTAACCCACTCCGGGTGGCGCTCTGTCCCCTGGAGGTGGCTGGGCTGCAGACACAGGCTAACGAGCCTGCTACAGCCTCAGCTGACAGAGGTGGGTCGTTTAGCTCAGGCAGAAGAGGCTCAGCCGTTCGTAGAGGCCATGGGTTCAACCCTCCTGCGGGCCCAGTGTTACAACGTCATCCCAGGACAGCTGTTCCGTTGTCACGACAACTCATGCAACCCAGCAACCTCCAAATGCCATGCTCCCCGCAAGGCGGCCTGACAGTCTCGAACTCCAGCGTCCTCCCAAGTGCCACAGGGCCCCTCCCCCCTGCTACCCTATGGCGCGGGAACCCCCACCCACTCCGGGTGGCGCTCTGGCTCCCTCTGATTGCTGCCAAAATCCTGGGCTGCCTGGACCCAGGAGTTTCTTTCAACCCATCATGGGGAGGGGTCCAAGTGTTACGTTGAGAACTCGGTGGCTGGGCCACGTATAGAGGTGGACGAGCCACTACAGTCTCGGCTAACAGAGCTGGGCCTTTTATTTCAGACAGCAGATAGCCCCATGGTAAGATCAAGAGGTCCCAGGTTCAGTCCCAGCTGGTGACAACCCACCTAGGGTGTGACATTACTGCTGCTCAGCAGGCTTGTCACACACCCTTTCTCCTTGAGAAGCTGAGCCCCCCTCCCCTTTGGATCGACTGGATAGCTGCCCACTCCCCTCTGGGGCCAGCCAGACCGTGCAATGGCAAAGAAGAAGGCCCCTAAATCAGGCCATTTTTGCCAGCCAGCTGCTGGTGTGATTGCCAGAGACTTGTTCTCCTGGACATCCGCACAAAGCCCTGCCTTTCACAATCCCGGGTGAGGGGGATGATCTCCAAGCTGTCATGCAACCCAACTTTGTGCACACTTATTGATTTACAGCCACATTTAACAAACAAGCTCCCAGGGCTGGAAGCCCCTGGGCATATTTACATCTGGAAAACATTGTTAAGAAGAGGGATAACTCAAAACACTGAGGAGAGGGATAGCTCAGTGGTTTGAGCATTGGCCTGCTAAACCCAGGGTTGTGAGTTCAATCCTTGAGGGGGCCATTTAGGGATCTGGGGCAAAAATCTGTCTGGCGATTGGTCCTGCTTTGAGCAGAGGGGTTGGACTAGATAACCTCCTAAGGCCCTTTCCAACCCTGATATTCTATACAAGAAAATAGTCCCTGGAACAGCAGCGCTCTTCACCGAGCAGCTAAGAAAATGAACCTTCGAGCACCCTGGGGATTATGCTTCCCAAATGTGCATATCAGGGAAAGACTAGCCCAGGCAAAGGAGGAAAACTGCACCCTGACCTTGCTGGGTGCTAAAATACATCCAGAAGTTTACCAGCATAAAGGGGCCAGGAATTTAGGAAAATAAAGAAGGCAATTGTGTTTCCAATAATAAACTCCAGGCTACTTCTAAATCCTGGTTCTAGCATTGCTGATCCTATCGCAAGAGCCATGTGAATGATCCAGCTCTGCCACTCTGGGTATGTATGGGGGCAGGAGCCAGGGATGGGCTAGAATCCGAGGACGCCCTCCCGCTTCTCCCTCAGTCTCCCAATGGGGTCAGAACAAGGGAGCAGGAATTGCTCCTCACCGTGCCATCTCCAATAGGCTGTTGTTCCTGCCAGACCCTCCAGGAGGCCCTAGTGCCCTCTGCTCCTCAAATATTGTTAAATCTGGTGATTGATTCCATATATAGTGCCCTCTAAGAGTGGTAGGGACTTTGCAGACTTTCCCAAAGCAAACTGTTCTGTTCCAAAAGAGCTGAACATAGAGAGTCTGGAACAAACAGTGTAGGGATCCAGCCAGGTCCCACTGCTGGCTAACTTCACATCCTTCATCTCACCAACCTACCCCACCTGACGACACACTCCTTTGTCCCCAAAATGTGCTGGTCTTGCAGTTTGCAGGACAGACCTACACAGGTCTAGGGGGATGGCCCTCAGTGACAACACAGCAGAGCACTGCTCATCAGAACAAGACTCCGAAAGGGCAAAGGAAGGGCACATGGACCGAGATGAGCTTATGTTTGGCCTCTTAAATCTGACCGTGCCCAAGGTTCCCAACGCTACCTTTTGCGTCGTGCCACTCAGAACAGCACGTTGCATTCTCTAGCGCCTCACAGCACTTTATGCATCTGACGAAGTGGGCATTCACCCACAAAAGCTTATGCTCCAATACATCTGTTAGTCTTAAAGGTGCCACAGGACTCTGTTGCTTTTTACAGATCCAGACTAACACGGCTACCCCTCTGATTTATGAGCTTAGGCACAGAGCTGGGAACCAAGCCCATGAGCCCTAAGCCCCAGTCCCCATTTAAGAGTCACAGACGCTCTCGCCGTTACTCGTAAGAACGAGTGAAGCAGTTTGAACAAGAGAAGATGCTACCCAAAAGCTCTCCCCACAACCACGGTCCCGCTTTGTTCTGGGGTTAAAACAAGACTGGTCAACTTCTACCTCCTTTTCATGTGCTTTCCCTGCCATGGGCTAGGCTCCAATCAGGCTGAAACACTATGGAGGCTGCTTTCCTGGGGCAAGACTTTTTAAAATGCCCAGTGATTTCAACTCGAGACACCGGAAAGAAACTTGATTTTCTGGATGTGCTGACCCAGCCCCCCCTGAAAACCAGGCCCCTCTCAGGTTGGGTATCCAAAAACCAAGGCACCCAAATTAATCACTAGTCACTTTCAAAATTCTTAGCCATGATCCCTGCAACCCAACCAGAAACAAGGAGGCACAAAGACCTGCCGGAGAAAAAGTCCCATTCTTGTGACATTTCCAGAGCGAAGATTAAGTACTAATCCATAGGTGCCAGGTTCCTCCGGGACCAGGGGATGCTCAAGCCCCGGCCCTGCCCCCACCTGACCCCTTCCCCCAAGTTCCCACTCCCACCCCGCCTCTTCCCATGCTACCCTTCCCCATTCCTGCCCAGTCCTGCCCCCTTCCCCCAGCGTGACCCATCCCCACTCCTCCTCCCTCCCTCCCAGAGCCTTCTGCACACCACAAAACAGTTGATTGTGGCAGGCGGTAGGCACTGGAAGGGAGGGGGAGGCGCTGATTGGCGGGGCAGCAGGCGGGCGGGAGGCACTGGGCGGGAGGGGAGAGCTGGCTGCCAGTGGGTGCTGGAGCCCTGGAGCACTAATTATTTTCTGTGGGTGCTCCAGACCGGGAGCACCCACGGAGTCGGCGCCTATGGACTAATCAGCTAAGATTAGGAGAAGTGGGGATGTGCTGGGATGCTGATCCCATCCAGAGCACTTGAAGTTTCTCTCACTAGAAGAAGAAGGCACCAATGATCCAGTAGATCACACCAGCTCTTTGCTCGTTCCCACGTTCTTTAGCAGTGATCCAGCTGCCAGCTCTTCGGTATCTGGGACTCTGGGAAAAGGGGAGGGGATCAGAGAAGCAGACAAAATTTTTAAATAGTCCTAAAATCCTTGGAGGGCTGAAAGTTCCCTCAAAGGCACCAGCTGTCCCATGAGTGAGTTGCTTTCTCTTGTGCTGAGGGGTGACTGGGAGCCTGCCCAAACAGACACACGACTCTGAGTTGTTGACAGGAGCAAGGAAACAGCAAGCTAATACATTTTTAATCTGGAATGTTGTTTACGGGCTTTGAGTCGACGTTTCTTATTTCCCCAGAGACCAAGACAGCAACATTTGAAATATGCTTGTTCTTTGAATTGGCTCCGACTCATCTCAGCCCCACCAACTAACATGATAGCAGCAGAACAAGAGCCATCTGGAAAGGGGGCGTTAGACTTGCAAAGCACTGAATTAGCCCCCGGCGTGCATGTTTCAGCTCCCCGGAGGAACAGAGAATGTTGCCCATTCCAGGAAATAAATTCTCCCCTGGCCTCTCGGCTTTGACTGGCTTATGTCTCCTAAGGGGCAAAACTTAAACAGGCTCTTAAAGTTTATCTCTGAAAGACGATTGAGCAAGAGGAACTGGAGGAGTCAGGGAACTGATCATGAGACTAACATCACCAATTCATGCCAGCCCAGGATTGTTTGCTGGCCTCTGCAGGGGAGATGATGGGTCTCGGTCCAGTTATGTCCACATCACAAAAGCCACGGTCAATTGGCACTAGTCTGCTCCTTTGTGGGGAACCTCGGCAGGAAACCCAAAGGCAGCGGAAGGGCAAGGCACGTTAGCTGGACACTGTGCGGGGGAGTGGGCTCACATTACCATTGCTTGTGCAGACTCTGCCATTTGGCACAGTCGCTAACCACCACCAGCAAGCAAAGCCAGTGGCAGATGCAACTCGCTGAGCTGCAGTGGGCTACAATCCTGGGATACACACAGGGACTACAGAAAAGCCCAGGCAACCCCAGTGAATAGGGCACTGCAGCAGCATGAAAATCACAGGCTTTAGTTCCCTGGACCTACTGAAGGCACTGGCAGAGTTCCCACTGACTCGAACAGGAGCAGAACGGCGTTCTGTGTTAGGAGCTGACATACCACGTCCATCCCATTTAGCCCATACAACATACAGGGCAGGAGATGCCCTGCCTGGGGTGCTGAGTACCATTTGGAAATATCTGTGCCTTGCTTTTACCGGGCCCACCTGGACGCTAAAGATTAGCACTAAAGCTCTGGCTCTGCACTTGAATTGATCTGGGGTTGCTGTGTTCCCCTGGTGCCCTGGATAGTTTGCACATGCAACCTCAGAGGTCGTTTGTCTGTGACTGGAGCTGGTCAGGAATGTACTGACACACTCTTTAGTCATCAGAAAACGCCGATTTGTCGAAAGTGAAAGAGTGAGTGACACAGGGCTGGGTTTAACAAACTGCCCGACTCAAAAGAGTCAAGAGAAAAGTTTAGAAATTGCCAAAATGGTTCGTTTCAACATTTTCAAAATTAAAAATTCCCTATGGAATGGGGATGTGGCCTGATCTGGCCACCAAGCGACTTGTCAATAAGAGGTGCATGGAGGAGCTCATCAAAGCATCCCACTACCAAAATGCATGTTTTCCTCTCTGCAACAAGCAAGGGTGAGAGCCATCAGCTTAACCTAAAACGCCAACTTGCCCTAGGCGGGGCTGTAACCAACTCATATCCTCTGTGGATCATCCCCAAAGGGGCTTCAGCGACACACTTACTAGCGGGTCTCACTAGCATCTACTCCCGGCCTACAATTGTTGCTTTAGACTATGGAAGCGTGTCAAGTCATCAGGAGAGAGCACAGTGTGTGCATCTCCTTTGTAAATGGCAGCCAATCACCAATCAACTGCTGCCTCTGCCTACTGGAGGAAGGCTTTGAAATTTAAAGGCACTGTACCCAGAAAACAAAACCACCACAGTTCCATAGCTATATGCACAAGCAACACTGCCCTCCCGTGGCCATTGAGAATAGCATGCCGTGGCATGCAGGGCACAGGACTATTAGCAGCCTCAGTCATGGCTGGCCTATCATGAAACAGCAGCTGTCTGTAAGCTCTCTCTGCTCTGTTCCCCTAGTGGCATGTGCTGCCAGATCCCTCCTAATAAATCAGAGAATGTTCCCAGCACAGCACTCCTGCTGCTAGAGCACAGAGCTCCACTTGCACCATTGTTTCTCGTTCCAGATGGCTTTCGTGTTGTTTGCTTGTTTGTGGCCTTTGCACTGGCATTGAATCCCTTTTTTCGGAAAGGCCCATTTTTAGCTGCCTCCCAGAGGAGGCAGCATTTTGCACAGTCACAATGCTGATGTTGGTTGTTTTCCCCGTTGCATGGCTGGGGATATGGAACAGAGGGCCCTCTTTATCCACAGGCCAGGTAAGGCTGAGATCTGAGCTCCAGTCCCAGCGTGAGGTGCCAGCTCTCAGGGGCAGCCGGAACTGGGGCTCTGGGGTGGCAGTCAGCAATGGCAACAATTTTGATTTTCAGCTGGGCTGCTAGGCCTGGGCTTCAAGCACTAGGCCATGCCAGCTCTCCACACATCAGACCAGGGGATGGCTGGTTTTTCTGAAGAAGCACCACAGCTAAGGCAGGTAGGAGACTGGTCAGGATAAAGGTTTGGGGTGTGATCCTTTTCTTTACCCCAGTGTAAATCAGGAGTCAAGCTGCTAAGGGAGCTACATGCCCATGCGAATGGCGTGAGAAGAGAATCAGGCCCTTTGTAAGAGAGACATCGCTTCAGATCCTGACAAGGCCCCTTGCTGGCTCTCCCCTTTCACACCGGGGTCAGGGAATGACTAGGGAACACTTCAGTCAGAGACTGTAGCTCTCCCTAGTTCCCCCTCAGAACCTAAGACCAGCTGCAGCCCCCATGCCACTTCCCACTCTCCCCAGCACAAATCATCCTTTCAATGAGTGCATCTGCCACCCCCTGATGCCGCCACAAGCAAAGTCATTGCAGAAAATCCTTCCTCGGGCCTATAGTTGGACAGACTCTTTCTGTCTGAATCGCTCCTGTAGGTGGCGTTGTGCCACTTTCCCATCCTGAGTGTGTTACCAGAGATGATGTAGGAGGATAATATTCTTTCTCCTTTTATTCCAGTCATTTAAAAAAGATATCGAGCCAAAGAGGGCATGTGCCTGACCTTCAGGTGAGAGCCATGCTGTGCAGCTCAGGTGAGACCGTGGTGGGCTTAACTGTGGAATGAAACTGAACTGATTGTTGTTGTTGTTGATAATAAAACTTTGCCCCCTCCAGCACTGTCTATGAGAGATTTCCGACGTGCTTTATGAGCATTCCCTCATTTCTCCTTCCCAAATCTAGTAGAGAAACCGAGGCACAGAAAGGATAAATAACTGGCTCAAGACTATACGCTGAGCCTGTGCTACAGCCAGCTCTCCTCCCCCCCAGCTCTGTGCTTTAGCTCTAACACGCTCATAGGCAAGAGGCAGCACCAGCCTGAGTTGAGGGCCAGTATCTGTCCATGATCTTTCTGCTGTCTACAGAGGTTTGGACATGCTATGGATGGGAGAAGCATTTCCCCTCAGTTGAGATTAGAGGAGGAGAAAGAAGCTGTCCTGCTTCTTGGGGCAGATGGAGAAGCAGCCCCTTTTCAGGAGAGTTGGTGAGGACTGTGCTGGTTTCTAGGTGCTGGCATTTGAAAGATCAGATGGGTTAGTTCTGGGATGGAAGAAGGCTCATTGGGGCACTGGGGCAATCAGCACATTACGTACTAATATCTCACTGCACCCAGGTTGGTATCACCAGCCTGGGCTTGCTTTGGCAGGTCTGACTGATGCTCCAACCCCCACCATACTGCAGCCGTTACTCTCAGCTCTGGACCCAGGAGTGGTTTCTCCAGCTTCCTTCTCTCTGGGCCAGACGTTCTCCTTAGAATCAGTGCAACTGCTTGCAAAATAAGATGCCATAAATATACGACAGGTATATCACCAATCTCACAGACCGGCTATCCTAGCTCTGAATTCCCAGCAGGCCTATGACCAGACACTCAGAGGGCATCTGCCTTTCAAAAGCTGCCCCAGGGAGGTCCACCGCATTCCAGCTCCCTTCTCCCCTTTTAGTAAGTGTTTTATGGAAACCCACCAGCTAATGGGTTTCCAAAGAACCCTACCAAGGTTCCTCTCTGAAAGGCCAGGAGCTGCTCCATAACCCTCTCCAACCCTTCCCGTACTGGTAGGGTTGCATTCCTTTGAGCTAGGAAGAAAGTCTGATGTGCAGCAGTCTCAGTTGTACCTTTATTGCTCCAGTGACCGGCCAAGTTCTCTGTCACAAGGCTGCAGAGTGTGGATGGAGAATCAGATTTAGCCCATCCAGTGAGGCTCCCAATGGGATTTGGTCAGTAACAAGGCCTGTGTCTAATACTACTGGAGCCCTTGGAGTTGGAGAGGGATGCATCTGATGTCACCCACAGCTCACTCCCTGTGTACCCCAAAATCCTACTGTCTCCCACTGCCCATCTTGTGCACCCAGAGACCACGTAGTCAGAGGGAGAGACAGAGACGTGGCTTCTTTTCGCCAACTAACCCCCCGCAAAGGACACGGGAAGGCCATGGCATTTGCATGAGCCCAAGGAATAAAGCATAACTGCAAGTTCTTTGTGGCAAAGATAATCTCTCTGTGCGTACAGCACCTAGCACAATGGGGCCTTGAACCTGTCTGCGGCTCTGAGCGCTACGGCATACAACTGATAAGTGACATACCACGTCCCCTTGATAAAACCCTCAGCAGGGGAAACTGGGCCATCCTCCAATGGGTAAAAAACCCCACAAGCAGAGTAGCAAAGGGGGGCCTCATGCTGCCATTGCCCAGGTGATCCTGGTGGCTGTAACTCCAAACCAGGATTCTCTGTGATGTCCATGAGCCAGAGCTGTTTCTACAGAGAGCCAGAGCTGCTGGGATTCACCTGCCTGTAAACATGGCGGGATCAAGCAAAGGGAAGAGACACCTGGGTGGCAGCATGTTCTCAGTATTTGGATCACTGACAAGGCCAAGCACTGAATACGGGATGTTCCATGACTTAGTGTAACAGGGTGGTGAGGACGGCTGCCGGGCCTGTCATCATGGCACTGGCAGGGACAGAGGAGAGAACGGCAGCCCCAGCCCGGAGCTCCGCGCATCCAGTCTAACCTGGGCATCAAAATGGGGAAGACGACAAAGGGCAACCGCAGGCTGTCTGCCACTTGCTGGCTGGACCCTGGAGCGCACTGAACCGCTCAGCCTCTGGGGCCAGACTGGCACAATTACTCAGGGACATGTTTTACAAGTGCTCAGTGAGCACCCGCAAGCAGGGCCAGATTTTTAAAAGAGCTCAGCTCCAACTGTGTGCCCCGTATGACTGGAGCTCAGCACCTCATGTACACTCAGCATGCTGACCGTGGCCAGACTCCAGGAGCCTCTATCTTGTACCCACCAGAGCTCGGACCAGCCACTGGGAAACTGATTTGTCAACAGCAGCTGGGCTATCTCCGCCTGTCTCTGCTGGATGTGGCTTTCTACCTCTCCTAAGTAACTCTAAGGTCGCTGGTGCTGGAGTATCTGAGCACCTCACAACCTTTAATGTATTTATCCTCACACACCCCTGCGAGGCAGGGCAGTGTGGTTATCCCCACTGTACATACGGGGAAACTGAGGCTCAGTGGCTAAGTGACTTACCCAGGGTCACACAGAAATCTGCGGTGGAGCAAGGAATTGATTGACCCCAGGTAGCCCAAACCTAACCCCTAACATCCTTCCTCTCTCACATGCCAAAGGCCGATCAGTGAGACCTGGGGCTGGGCAAACCCGTGGGAATGGAACCATCACCCAAAACTTAGCCCCAGTTGGAAACAGTCTGGTTCCCTCCTTTGTTCTCCTTTCCTGCATCCCTGGCTCCGATACAACTCGGGAACTATTTGTTCTCCCCAAATCTATGCAGTCCCCTTGAATAGCACAGCAATATGGCACTCTTGGCACGTGTTCAGACAATTCCCCAGCAGGAAGCAGGGTGAACCTTACCAAATAAATGTGTTGTTGCACGAGATTCAGACAGCTTGATCGTGCGCCACAATGTAGCTGTTTCTAATGATCCTTCAGCATTTGTGACAAGAAGAGACAGAGAGAAACAAGACGTAAGGAAACAATCCACTATCCTACTTTCCTCCCACAAATTGGGGGAGGAAGAGAGAGTTTCTCGACACTGTTTGTCTCTTTAGAACCACTGGGGAAGCGCTCGGATACCAAGGTGCTGTGAGCCAGCTCAGTAACTAGCCAGCGTCCGCTGCTCTTTGCTTGGTTAGGTAGGATTGAGGATGATGGAGGCATAGGCTGATTTCACACTCTCCAGGTTCTAGCTCTGAGCCACCTTTGCACTGAAAAAAGGGAGGAGAAGGGGGAACTGGCTCTGCTGAGAGTGAGCTCCCCCTCCCACCCCCCATTCCCAGACTCTGAAATCAGAGAGAGAACAGTCGTGCCAGGGAAAGCAGCTTACAGCACTTGGGGCTCACATTACCAGCACTTCTGCAGCATGTCTACCCAGGCCTCGGCAACTTGGCCAGGATCAGACTCTCCCACGGCTGAGCTGTTCTTAAGCAATTTCACTGAAACATCAGCTGAACCCAGGCTCCTCTTCCCAGCAGGCTGCCAGGTGCCTGCTCTCCCCTAATGTCTCTTTGACAAACCTAGATAGAGCAGTGGCTTTTGGAAGAGAGCCACCTCCCCATCCTCTGCTCTGAACATGCCTCCTCTGAATTAATTCCATATGGTGACCCCGAGGGAAGACAAAACACTGTCAAGAGATTCACAGCACCATGGTCCCCAGGCCAGTGATTCTGCAGTTGCAGAGGGGACTGCTTGCCAACCTCATCTCCCTACTGAAGGAGGAAACCCTGCTGGAGCTGCGGAGGGGCTTCAGCTCTGCTGGATAGATGCGGGAGGGGAAGGGAAGGCTGGAGACTCAAGGGCATTCACTTCATTCTATAAACTATGGGCAGACAGCTCAGCTGGGAACTAGAGCTGAGAAAATGTTGGAATCTGCATCCCATGAGAAAAAAGTCTGACATTTCTCTGTCTGTTTTCATCCTGAATTGGGACAAAAAGTCAAAATATTGACTTCAGCACAGAATGGAAAGTTCTAATACGTTTCAATTTGGAAACATTAAAACATTTGTTTTTGAATCCGTTCACTATTAAACTGCATATGTCTCAGGTGCTGCGGTACCTCCTGGGAGTTGTAGTTCAGATACTTCAGGCGGGACTCAGTGGCTGGACTACATCTTCCATGATGCACCACAGGGCTGAGTCAGAGGGAGACTGCAATGCATCATGAGAAATGTAGTCCAGGTGCCTGTAAGAGAGAATGAGGGCATAAAGCCATCAAACTACAACTCCCACGAGGCACCACAGGCTGACCTAAAAAGAAATATTTTGAAAAAGGACACACATGAGCAGAGAATCAGTGAGAGTCCACTGAAGGTAAAGTAAGTGTTTTCATTTAATAACATTATATATAATACAGAAGTTATATGATGTTGCATAGAAGTTATTAATATTTTCCATATTTATTTAATGCAAGCATGTTTCCCTAGGAGTTCAAATGAGTAAAGGAAAACAATGAGCAAATTTCAGACTGTGAAGTCCTCAGATACTTCTGTAATGGGTCCTTATAAGTGTGACAGATAGAAATAAAACATATCTCAAGCAATTGATAGTCTCTGAAGTATAACCACAGAATGAACAAGTGTACATATGATGACCAGTGCTGCAGAATTTAAAAATGTTTACATATCCCCTTTACAAAAATCTATCAAAGAACAGGGGCAACTTTCAAGAAACTTGTATGGTCTATTTCCTCCAATCTGATTGTAGACCAAAAAATTACTTTGAATGAAAAAATCAACATGAATGAAAATATGAAACATGATTTACAAGAAACTATGTGAAATTACTGGTAAGTTTGCTTATAACACCCCAAACTCAATGCTTTAAAAATGAAGGAAATTAAAAGTTTTCATAACTATTCTTTGGAAAAATGTACCTTTTTTCCAAAAAGGATTCCAAAGAGTTATGACAATCACATTTTTCTATTAAAAATGTAATTAATGACGTTACTATGATGTTAAATTGTCCTATGTGGCCTTAATTATGACCACTTATTTTACATACCACAGACTACACAATAAAATAAATGGATGAAATGAAGTCCATTGACATTCACCTAAATTTCTTACTAGTGTAACGCCGATGGACCCTGATCATCGGTGAGCAGGATCGAACCTGGGGCTTCTGGAGCTTAGTGCATGAGCCTCTACTGTATGAGCTAAAAGCTCTATGGCTGCTAGCTAAGGCTGTAGAGCAGACTCATGATCTCTCTAAGGCTACGTCTACACTACGGGGCGGAATCGATTTCAGATACACAAATTCAGCTACGCTATTCGCGTAGATGAATTCGACATATCTGATCCAACTTACCCTGCTGTGAGGACGGCGGCAAATCGACCGCCGTGGCTCTCCCATTGACAGCGCTTACTCTTACCTGAGCTGGTGGAGTACGCGCATCGATTTGGGGATCGATTATCGCGTCCCGACGAGACGTGATAAATCGATCCCCGAGAGATCGATTTTCTACCGCTGATCCGGGCGGGTAGTGACGATGTCTCAGTGCCACTCGATGGGACAGAACACCACACCTAGGAAGTGTGTGGGTTACATACTTCCCCTAGCTGAGGAAGCGCATCCAGAGTTTCAGAGACTTCCCAGTTGAAATCCTGGAGGAGCCCCCACTTGTAACACTGACAGACCCCCGGTTGTTAGTGGGTGGGATCAAACCTGGGGCCTGTGGAGCTTAGTACATGAGCCTCTACCACATGAGCTAAAAGCCGTATGGCTGTTAGCTAAGGCTGTAGAGCAGACTCAATCACACTCTCCCTCCCTTGGGAACAGAACACCACACCCAGGAGGTGTGTGGGTTACAGTAGCACACAACCACATATTTAATAATTAGATTTTTTTAAAATCAAATTAACGTCAAAGTTTAAGAAACGTGAATGTGTTTAAAAAATGTAAGACCATAAACAACTACATTGACTAGGTTAGGTTCTTTCCAACAAACAATACACCAGATATTGTAAATGAATGCATTTTTTCCCTATAGCAAACACAGCTTGTTTGTGTAACTTTACAGATAAAGGGAATTGTTTTATCTGTTAGTGTAGTGGTACTTAAGGCTGTATATGACATTTTAGCAGCCTGAGGCATGAATTACATTTTTAGTGGATAAATGTGATTATGGATAAAATTTTCAAGAGTGCCTAAGGTGCAGCTCTTCAAAAGTATTTAGACACCTAATTCAACAGGACTTAGGTTCCTAATTGCTTTTGACAGCACCACTAGGCCCCTAGCTACATCTTTAGATTCCTAAATACCTTTGAAAATGGGACATAGGTTCCTAAGTCACTGAGGCATTTTTAAATGTTTTACCCTAGATCGCCTCATTTCACTTCTTGGAATCCTTAGGGGGGGGGGGGGGAGAGAAATATACAGATTGTGTTTTTCAAATGATGAGTTATGAAGAACCTTAACTTTTAATTCCCTTCATTTTAAAGCACTGGGCTTGGGGTACGATAAGCAACCGTAGTCACAATTTAATGTCGTCTTTTCTAAGTCATTCTAAATATTTATTTCAAGAAATCCCTCAGCTCTTCTTGCCACAGAGCCAGGGCCGGCTCCAGGGTTTTGGCCGCCCCAAGGAGCCAAACAAACAAACAAAAAAAGCCGCGATCGTGATCTGCGGTGGCAATTTGGCGGGAAGTCCTTCACTCCGAGCAGGAGTGAGGGACCGTCTGCCGAATTGCCGCCGAGCAGCTGGACGTGCCACCCCTCTCTGAAGTGGCCGCCCCAAGCACCTGCTTGGTAAGCTGGTGCCTGAAGCTGGCCCTGCATAGAGCCCCTGAGGTCGCTGCAGGTACAGAGCACCCAGAGATGCCAGTTGTCCTCTTGACCTCCCCACGCTGTCCCTCCTGGCTGCAGGTGGCAAGCTGCTCAGGGCAGGAGAGACATGGAGAGCAGCACAGCCACCCCCTGGTCCATGTGAATATGTGAGGCAGACACACAGCCAGTGCACCAGAGCAGCACAGTGCCATGCCTAACATTCGGACGTACACACACAGACTGCGAGCTGCAGCATACAAGTCTGATGGGCATGAATTTGAGTTATAGGAGGCATCTCTTGGGGCTGCACTAATTTATGCAGGCTAGTAACAGCGCCCACAGGGCCTTTCCACCTGCCAGGAATCACTGGAGCAGAGCAGCCCTCTGGCCCCTAGCCACACCCTCTGACATGCCACTGGGGCAATCTTCAGCTGCTTGGTTTGGGCATCTTTACTGCCCCTTTGCACTACAAGAACCACTTCTTTTACTGGTGTAAGGAAGAGGAGAAGCAGGTAAAGCCTTGGAGGTGTCTGTTATGGCTCCTCTGGTAGCATCTAATGGTCAGTGCCTCACTTGGCTGCTCTCTACCTCCTGTGCCAGGTTCAGTAAATCTAGGCACACACCTCTTGCCTTTTTGTTTATAAATTCTGGATCCTTTTGTCGCTCTGGTGTCCAAACTCCTTACTAAACCAGCTAGACCTGAGGTCAGGCACCGAATGAAATGCAAGGGGTCATGGCCTAGGGTAGCATCTGCTCACAAGAAATGGCTCATTCACAAACCAGGAAGCCTCCAGCCACACTGGCATTGGAGGTGCCAGCATCATAGCAAAGCTGATTTGATCATATCCAAGCATTCTGAATCCACTGGATGTGCACCCGTGGGGCCCTCACAGCTTAATAACTGGGACCCACTCAGTGCGGCACTCTGTCCCTGCTAGTGGCGGCTGGGTCACAGACAGGTTGATCAGCTGGCTACAGCCTCTCCTAATGGAACCGGCTACAGCCTCTCCTAAGGGAACGCAGCTCGGACAGTAGAGGTTTGTGCTTTCAGAACTAGAGGCCCCAGGCTCCACCCCCGCCCAGAGGTGCTGGGCTACATGACCTTCACACGGCACTCATCCTCAGGGAGAGGGGGAAATGGTCATCAGGGCTTTGGGAAGAGAATCTGCCTGGAACTTAATTTCCCTCAGATTCCATAGGGAAATCCCCACCGACACATTAGGATTAGGAAGTACTTCCAGCCAGTCAGCAAATAGCTGCTCCCAGCTGTGGGGAGACAGGAAACATCTGGATTGTCATAGATAGCAAGCCCTCTAGAAACACAGGATGCAATCATCAAACAAGATATTTCCTCTCTCCTCCCGCTGGTAGGGATAGTGTGCCACCGGCCCTGGGGCCAGCACAGAGTGCTGGGAATGTGGCCCGGCATGCTCATTTCACCAGGATTTGCCATCAGGATCAGCACAAAGCTCAACAGACCTGATTGCCTCACAACTCACATACTACACACCCCTGTGCCAAGTGGGTGTAAAATGGTCAGTATTCTCCACTCAGTCGCACCACAGGGGTCACACTGCACATCCCGCACTCACGCTGTGTCAGTGTCACGGCTGCACAAATTCCAAGGCAAGGGAGAATCAGGCCCAGTGGGTTAATTCTGAGCTAGCGGTGATTCAGGATCCAATTCTGTGTGGTGCTGAGCATCTCCTGGTATATTCTGTGTGTCCTGGGCTCCAGATTTGAGAGCGCTGAATTTTGCAGGGTTGGGCCCTAGCGGCATCGCTGTCTGATCGGGGCCTGGTGGCCAACATGCAATGTGTGGGTGTTGCTAGTCCAGAAGGACAGATGTCCACATCACAAGAGCCCACTCCCACCTGGCTTAGAAATCTCAGCACCGACACCAAGAAATTGAACGGACCATGGCAAATAAACTCTTCCTCGCCCTTAGAGGCGGCAAGTCCCTCCTCCATTAGTGCCCATATTGTACCTCTTTGGAGGACAAATAACTCCAATTTCCAGGGCTGCCAGCATGACAACCTCTTAACAATGGAAAAAGAAGGCAGGAAAAGAGCCAATTTACCTTGACAAGTTAATGTCATAATTGACTCCAGCAATCAGTAGCTTTTAATGAGCTGCTTTGCCCAAGACGGTACTCGAAGGTTCCTGGAGGGACTCAAAAGCTAATGCACACGCCTTTGTGCCAGGATATTAGAACAAATTGATTTATGCCAAGATACTAGAGTAAACACGGCAAACACCCATAGAAATCCCCATGTCAAGTACTGTAATTCTCTCCATATATAGGTATAAAGCAGAGTGCCTGGGTCACACAGCCTCAGGATACCGGAGCCCTGCTGCCCTTGCCCTGGCTGTCAGGGACGTGAGGCAAGGAGTGCCCCTTTTTAAGAGCAAAGCAGCTGAGCAACAAACTCAGATCTGTGTGTAGACAGGGCTGCAGGCCAGGCTGGTGCTGGGACCGGGTGGGTTTGGCAGTGCTGTGAATGCCAAGAAATCCCAAGGATCCATGTGCTGTGTGTAGCTACAGCCCCCTCTTGTGGGTTTCATCCCTGGGAAAAAAAGAAAAGGATGGTGAGGGACAGCACAGCCCTTCCTTTGCCCAGCTGAGATGGTCAGAATATGGGACCAACAGATCACGAGAACTATTCCTGGCTCTGCCAACCCCCCATATGACACTGGGCAAGTCATTTCACTGCTCTGTGCTTTCAATTCAGTGGGGGTGTTTTGAGGGTTAATTAATTGCAGCTTGTTCTGCTGCCTCACTGCACAACTAACCCCACTGATTTCAAAGGGCCCCCACTCTCTGCAGAGCCTGTGCTGCTCCTCCATGCACAGGGGCTGGAGACCTGATGCCCAGGTGGGAGCTCTTCCAGAGCAGGGGGGGACCCTGGGTAGTGGAAAGCTGGTGCTGTGGCTCTGCACCACCCCTCCCCCTCAGATCCCCCAGGGCAGGGAAAGCACTGGGGTGTCTCTATGCTCTGGCCAGGCCCGCCAGCTGGAACAGCCCTCCGGCAGCTCTGACTCACACCAGGAACCCAACCAGCCCTGTCCAGCCTCTCCCACCCCCCAGATATTTTGAAGGGCACCACAGTCATAAAAGGGCCCGGACCCCAGAAGGTGGGGGATGGTGTTGGGTCATCAACCCGCCCCAACCCTGCTCAGCAGGGGCTACCTCCTACCTGCAGGCAGCCTCGCCATGCCCCCAAAGGTGGAATTGCAGTTCTGCCAGGCCCACAGATGGGCTCACCAAGGGGGAAGGCCCCCATAGCACACCTGTGTCAGCACAGGAAGTCTGGCCCTGATCTTCTCACCTTGCACTTAACCTTTGGCTCAAGGACTTTCCAAGTGCTTTTGCTAATTGGCAGCTGATCATGAGTTCCCTGGCCCATCCCATCAGCTGGAGGGAATCACACACAGTGAACAATAAGAACATAAGAAAGGCCGTACCGGGTCAGACCAAAGGTCCATCTAGCCCAGTATCCTGTCTACCGACAGTGGCCAATGCCAGGTGCCCCAGAGGGAGTGAACCTAACAGGCAATGATCAAGTGATCTCTCTCCTGCCATCCATCTCCACCCTCTGACAAACAGAGGCTAGGGACACCATTCCTTACCCATCCTGGCTAATAGCCATTAATGGACTTAACCACCATGAATTTATCCAGTTCTCTTTTAAACTCTGTTATAGTCCTAGCCTTCACAACCTTCTCAGGTAAGGAGTTCCACAAGTTGACAGTGCGCTGCATGAAGAACTTCCTTTTATTTGTTTTAAACCTGCTGCCTATTAATTTCATTTGATGACCCCTAGTTCTTGTATTATGGGAATAAGTAAATAACTTTTCCTTATCCACTTTCTCCACATCACTCATGATTTTATATACCTCTATCATATCCCCCCTTAGTCTCCTCTTTTCCAAGCTGAAGAGTCCTAGCCTCTTTAATCTCTCCTCATATTGGACCCGTTCCAAACCCTTAATCATTTTAGTTGCCCTTTTCTGAACCTTTTCTAGTGCCAGTATATCTTTTTTGAGATGAGGAGACCACATCTGTACGCAGTATTCAAGATGAGGGCGTACCATTGATTTATATAAGGGCAATAATATATTCTCAGTCTTATTCTCTATCCCCTTTTTAATGATTCCTAACATCCTGTTTGCTTTTTTTGACCGTCTCTGCACACTGCGTAGACATTTTCAGAGAACTATCCACGATGACTCCAAGATCTTTTTCCTGACTTGTTGTAGCTAAATTAGCCCCCATCATATTGTATGTATAGTTGGGGTTATTTTTTCCAATGTGCATTACTTTACATTTATCCACATTAAATTTCATTTGCCATTTTGTTGCCCAATCACTTAGTTTTGTGAAATCTTTTTGAAGTTCTTCACAGTCTGCTTTGGTCTTAACTATCTTGAGCAGTTTAGTATCATCTGCAAACTTTGCCACATCACTGTTTACCCCTTTCTCCAGATCATTTATGAATAAGTTGAATAGGATCGGTCTGAGGACTGACCCTTGAGGAACACCACTAGTTACCCCTCTCCATTCTGAGAATTTACCATTTATTCCTACCCTTTGTTCCCTCTCTTTTAACCAGTTCTCAGTCCATGAAAGGACCTTCCCTTTTATCCCACGACAGCTTAATTTACGTAAGAGCCTTTGGTGAGGGACCTTGTCAAAGGCTTTCTGGAAATCTAAGTACACTATGTCCACTAGATCCCCTTTGTCCACATGTTTGTTGACCCCTTCAAAGAATTCTAATAGATTAGTAAGACACGATTTCCCTTTACAGAAACCATGTTGACTATTGCTCAACAGTTTATGTTTTTCTATGTGTTGGACAATTTTATTCTTAACTATTGTTTCGACAGATTTGCCTGGTACAGACCTTAGACTTACCGGTCTGTAATTGCCGGGATCACCTCAAGAGCCCTTTTTAAATATTGGCGTTACATTAGCTAACTTCCAGTCATTGGGTACAGAAGCCGATTTAAAGGACAGGTTACAAACCTTAGTTAACAGTTCCGCAACTTAACATTTGAGTTCTTTCAGAACTCTCGGGTGAATGCCATCTGGTCCCGGTGACTTGTTAATGTTAAGTTTATCAATTAATTCCAAAACCTCCTTTCGTGAAACTTCAATCCGTGACAGTTCCTCAGATTTGTCACTTACAAAAGCCAGCTCAGGTTTGGGAATCTCCCTAACATCCTCAGCCGTGAAGACTGAAGCAAAGAATCCATTTAGTTTCTCCGCAATGACTTTATCATCTTTAAGCGCTCCTTTTGTATCTCGATCATCAAGGGCCCCCACTGGTTGTTTAGCAGGCTTCCTGCTTCTGATGTACTTAAAAAAACATTTTGTTATTACCTTTGGAGTTTTTGGCTAGCCGTTCTTCAAACTCCTCTTTGGCTTTTCTTATTACATTCTTGCACTTAATTTGGCAGCGTTTATGCTCCTTTCTATTTGCCTCACTAGGATTTGACTTCCACTTTTTAAAGAAAGTCTTTATCTCTCACTGCTTCTTTTACATGGTTGTTAAGCCACGGTGGCTCTCTTTTAGTTCTTTTACTGTGTTTCTTAATTTGGGGTATACATTGAAGTTGGGCCTCTATTATGGTGTCTTTAAAAAGCACCAGTGCTCCTCTTTGTACCCTGTTCAGGCAGCTGGCTTGGCTGTTTAGCAGTGATGGGCTTTGCTGGATTCATCAGAGCTCACAGGATATGCTGTAAAATGCTGTTGCAAGGGGTCTCTGCCCTGTTAGGAGCCCAGCTCAGGCTGCAGATCTAACTCATAACCTGTTCTCCAGGCTTAACAATTCCAATCTGAGTTTCACCTTGAAAGACCCTGTGATGGGGGCTGGGAGGCCTAGTGGGTAATACACTTGGCTTCCAGTCCCTTGCCTCTCTGTCAGAGGGTCAGGAACAGGCACCTCTGCCCCAAGTCAGGAATTTCAGTTTTCCACCCATATCTGGGCCTCAGCCCTTATGGGGTGCAGTATGGGGACCCAGGCCCTCCCCTGGGTCCCAGCCCAGGGCCCTGTGAGAAGCAATGCCTGCAATAAGTCCAAGTCATCTGCCCGGGGCCACTTACCATCCATCTCCCTTCAATTTGGGGGTGTGGCCCCTTATAGTCCAAACAGTTACTTACCAAAGAGTCCAAAGGAGCAGGGCCATGCAGGTTCTCAAAGGGTGGGGGGCTGGGGAAGGTTCTGCCTGTGGGCCTTCCCCACCCTGTGCTCCCCCCTCAGGCTCAGCCCTGTCTGGCCAGCAAAGGACTCCTCTCCCCTGGAGCCTGGCCACCACCCTTGGCCTGGGCTTCCACCAGTCAGAGGGGCAGGGCTATCTGAGCCTACAATTGCCTTTTCACCCCTTTGGGCCCAGTGTAGGGTTTGTATACCCCATCTAAGAGCCCAGATTGCTCCACATGCAGTGGCGCTGGAACATTTTTAATAGCAAGGGTGCTGAAAGCCCTTACCTCTGTCCACCACCACTACCCCCAGAGCTGAGGCCAGGACCCTGGGCACCAGGGGCTGGTGGCTAGGACCCTGGGTGTGCTGCAGCACCCCACGCACCACGCACCCTTAGTTCCCACGCCTATGTCCACATGCACACAGCATCTCCAGGGGAGGGTGTGGGAGCCACCGCACAGTGCCAGCAGGGGATGATGTCTCATCATCATTTGCTGAAGAAATGCTCCAGTCTCTTCAGGGGCCAGACACAGTGCACAAGATGGTGGATTCTTTAGGGCTTACCAGGGAGGCTCACACAGTGAACACACGGAACTCAGTGGTTGCATGCCCTGTTGTAGCCGTTTGGTTCCCAGGATATCAGTGAGATAAGGTCTATCAGTCCCCATCCTCAAAGGAAACATTCAAAAGACAAGCCTGGGAGCCAGGGGCGTAGCCAGGTTCTAAGTGCAGTGGGAGCAAACACAAAAAGGCGCCCCCCCCCTTGGCTCCTCCTCTGGCCACGCCCCCCTTGGTTCCTCCTCCGGCCGCTCCACACCCCCACTGGCTTCTCTGGCCATGTTGCGGCCATGCTGTGCGCCCCCCCCCAGAGGGGCTCGGGCGCCTTCTCCTCCCCCAGAGCGCCAGGGCACCCAGCTCCTGGCGCTGAGTCCGGCGCAACCTAGGAGCTGGCTCCCCACGGGGAATGGAGTCTGTCCCTGTGGCTCAGGCAGGGAGCTTCTACCTTGTCTCCTCCTGGGCTGGGAGCAAGTGCCGGGCTCGCCGTCCCTCCTCCCCAGCAGGGGCTCAGGCAGAGCAGGCTGGTGGCAACGGCTGGCTGGGGCTGCCGGCTCCCCCCGGCAGAGCAGCAGGTGCAGTCTCCGGGGGGGGCAGAGGGCTCCTCATGGCGGAGGTGGGGGGAGAGCCCCACAGCTCCGGCCATGTTCCAGGAGCGGGGCAGCAGGGACAGGGGTAGCTGCACACCCTGGCTTGTAGCAAGTGTCCCCACCCCACCCGGGGGGGGGGGAGCAGGCTGGCTGACGGACAGGGCAGATGTCCTGCCTCCAGCCCTCTGCCATGCGACTCTGCCCGCTTCAGCCTGCGCAGGACTGCAGCTTTCCCCCTGCCAAGCTGAGCCGTGCTGCGCAGAGACCCAGAGCTCCGGCAGCTGCTTTTGAAAAATGTGCTGAGGGGAAGTGGCTGCTTCCCCTGCACCCCACTAGCTACACTACTGCTGGGAGCTTAAATTCACCACTCTGCTAGACACTTAAAAAAAAAAAAGTCTTAAAACACTGGATTTATGGCTTAATACAGCAATCTGTAACCCCCCCCCCCCCCCCACACACACACACACACTCACCCTCCCCCCTTTTGTCCTATGACTACAGGGGTGTTAACAGGCCACTTCACCTTGAATGGTCCCATAGAATATGTACTAACTTCTTATGCTCAACAATCTGTTTGATCTGGTATTTAGCTGTGACACTCTGGGTAAGCTTCCCAGACCTGTAGAAAAGGTCTGGGACTCCAAAGCTGTCTCTCTGACCAACAGAAGTTGGTCCAATACAAGCTATTACCTCACCTACCTTGTCTCTGGAATTTAGTGGGCCAGCTTAAGAAGTGAGTCTGAATTGACATAAGTTTACAGGTTTTTCTGGTCTGCTCTAGGTGTATATTACACCATTTTAGGCTCCCTGATACTCTCATGGTACCAGTAAGCAAGTATAAATAGGGCTAAAGCAGTGCTTCTCAACCAGGGGTAGGTGTACCCCTGAGGGTATGCAGAGGTCTTCTAGGGGATACATCAACTCATCTACATATTTGCCTAGTTTTACAACAGGATACAGAAAGCACTAGTAAAGTCAGTACAAACTAAAATGAGAAAGTCAGCAATTTGTCACTCAGTGTGCTGACACTTGTATTTTTATGACTGATTTTGTAAGTAAGTAGTTTTTAAGTGAGGTGAAACTTGGGGTATGTAAGACAAATCAGACTCCTGAAAGAGGTACAATTGTCTGGAAAGGTTGAGAGCCACTTGGTTAAAGGGCTCTAACCTACACATTGCCTCTGGCTTTGGCCCAGGTGCCCTACCTCAGAAGGATGAAGGGGTGAGCAGACCATGCTGGGATTTGTGATTTCCACAGAGCCCAGGTGCTTGATGTTAGTGCAGAAAGATGGCCCAGTGGTTAGATGCTGTGGGAGACCCGGGTTCAATTCCCTGCTCTGCCCCAGGCTTCCTATACAAGTTTGAGGAAGTCCCTTGAGGTCAGTCTATGCTGCAGTCAGTGGTGTGATGGCAGCACGTGTAGATCTAGCTCAAGTAACAATAGCACTGAAGCTGCTGGAGCATGGCTTAGTCCCTGAGTACACAAGCAGGGTCCCAGGTGGGCTTGTGCAGCCCATGCTGCTGTGGCTTCACTGCTGTTGTTACTTCAGCTGGCTATTGGGAGAATAAGTGGCCTGAAAATGGAGAAAAGAATGAGGAGTACTTGTGGCACCTTGTACTCCTTGTTCTCTTTGCTGATACAGACTAACACAGCTACTGCTCTGAAAATGGAGAGGTGCTCAGGTACTACAGTAATGGGGAGCAGGGAAGGAGCTTAGCATGACATTTTGCTATTGTTCCTTCAAGTTCCAGCAATGGTTTGTGTCTGGTGACCTAGCAGGTAGCCGCTCTGTATCTCATGCACTGCTTTTGAGTCTTGCTTGGTCCTCCTTCAGCTGCAGCGATGGCTTTTTCCTAAAGCAAGGCAGGCTGGTCCTCGGAGCTTCGTCCAGAAGGCCAGGCTCTTTGAAGGGGGAGGAATTGAGAAACTAGCTGGCTTTAATCTCCAAGGACTCCTGGCCGAGCAGAAAGGGGCTAATTAACCCACTGTTCTTGCTCTAGTTTCCTCTTGGCTCAGCTGTGTCTTACACAGGCAGAATGCAATGTATATATTTGGGTCAGGCCCTTTAAATAGCCTGTGATTTATGGCGGAAGCAGAATTGTTTTGCCATCCCTGGCAGGCAGGATGTCAGATCAATAAGCTCTGCTTCCTTCAACATTCCTTTTTCTCTACAGTTGATGCCACAATATTGCCTTGTTTTAACTAGTTTACAAAACTCTGGAATTCTTGGCTGGCTCTGCTGTTACCCTAAATACACTCACAAGCTGCAGAGCCACTTAAACAGATACTGAGCCAGATGTTCATTTGAGCCCTCCTCTTGCCCTGCTTGAAGCTGCATTCCTCTTCTCCAACACCATATTCTTTTGTCGGCTGTCTTGTTATACCCTTATGGTCCCCTCCCAGCTATGCACCCACTGGCTTCTCTAGTAAGCAGTATTGGGGGCCTGACGAGGATGTGCCTCTGAATCAAAATGCTGCATCCAAACATGCCCAAACTGGAGAGTGCTGGAACTTCAGATCTGGATCCCAATGCTGTGCTTTGGGCTCCACGCTCCTTCAGTTATTTCCCCCATAAAAATCACAGGCTGTTTGAAGGACCTGCCACAAATCTGTACATTGCATTCTGGCTGTTTGGGACACAAAAGAGCCAGCTCACTAGGTCTGCTGTTTGCAGCTTATAAAAATCAGTAGTAATATTATTGATGTGCCAGTCATGATTCCCTCTATTCATAACTGAAAGTTTCTCCTCCATCAGAAACCTTAACTCTGCCATATAGCAGCACTTTGCAATAACCACATTCTGATTTGGGTATTTTACTGTTTGTGATACCAGAGTAGATTAAAAGAAAAAAGGTCTTTAGAAATCAGTATAATCTCCTGTGGTGTGACTACAGGGGAGAGTTAAGGTTGTTTGGGTGCCCTACCTGTGCATTTAAGAAGTTTGCATTTCTTTTAAATGTAACTTTAGCTGGGTTTATAACACCCGGTTTTGGAAATAAACTATAATCAAATTACCCCATCGGTCTATCATCATCTAGTCATAGCTGTTGCAATTTTATCATATGGCCCTCAATATTTAGTGTTTTTCTTAAAGCCCAACTTCTGGAATAGAGAGATGGCATGAGACTCCTCTTTCAATTTAAAAAGAGTAAGTTTCTAGTCCTCATGGTTACAGAGAGATGGTCTAGACAGTATTTGGTCCTGCCATGCGGGCAGGGGACTGGACTCGACCTCTCGAGGTCCCTTCCAGTCCTAGAATCTATGAATCACCATAAAGGCTCAGATAATAAAATTGGCCGTCTGTTTATTTGTATTTCAGTATCTGTAAACAAAATCTCATGGTTTTTAAGCAAAATGGTTTTGGGGCCTGCCTCATAATTTCTGAGTGGTTGGGGTTGATAATTCTATAATCAGCTTTCCTATCCATCAGTCACCTACTCACTATCTAGGGACATGCAGGAAAGGAAGGGGAGGGAAAGTGAGAGGCCAGGGAAGGGCAGAGAGAGGTGGGATAGGGAAGAAGGAAAGTGTGCAAATATGCCCAATGATACAAGCAACATGCAAACCAAGAATTATCTACAGAAGAGATCTGGTCAGTAATTTTGAATATTGACTAAATGTTAGAAAAAAATCACTGTTCTTGGACAGAACAGGCTGAAATTCATGGAGCAAATGACTAGTTATGAATTATTTGCTCAGACAGGATCTAGTTTAAAAAAATAAAACTTCGCTTTTTTAGAGAACTACTGGTCCACTCTGAAATCATGCTTCACTAGAATCACCCTGGAATGCATCTGTTTGAGTCAGCACTGATATAGTCAGTCCCAGCCTGTCCCTAAGGCCTGGATCCTCAAAAAGGTATTTAGGCACCTAATTCCCATTGAAATCAATGGGAGTTAGGTGCATGAAAACCTTTGAGGATTGGGCCTAGGTGACTCATGGATCCACTACAAAAACTACATAATGTGGGCTTGATACTCCACCTTGTCACCCCAGTTTTATACCAATGCAATTCCATTAACTGTAATGGTGTTACACCAGTGTAATTGGATAGAGAGAATTAGGCCCTGACTGGACTCTCTAGTAAATGACTATTTATTGACCTCTCAGAGTAGCTATTGTTCTTCTATATTCAATTAAGTTGTTGTTTCATTGTTAAATGTAGAACTCAAAAGATTTTGCAATGTTGGAAGTAAAACAGGTTTTACTTGAGTAAGCTAAATACTGGGCAGCAGCCCTCAGTGGTGAAAGAACACATTAGGGACTATTTAGAAAAGTGGGACATGCACAAATCCATGGAGCTGGATCTAATGCATCTGAGGGACTTGTCTAATGTGATTGAAAGCTTTGAAAAAATTGTGGCGATCAGGGGAGGTCCTGGATGATTGGAAAAAAAGGCCAATCTAGTGCCCATCTTTAGAAAGGGGAAGAAGGAAAGTCTGGGGAAACTACAGACCGGTCAGCCTCCCTTCAGTCCCCGGAGAAGTCATGGAGCAGGTCCTCAAGGAATCCATTTTGAAGCACTTGGAGGAGAAGGTGGTGATCAGGAACAGTCAACATGGATTCACCAAGGGCACGTCATTCCTGACCAAACTGATTGCCTTCTATGGTGAGATAACTGGCTCTGGATATGGGGAAAGGACGGAATGATATATACCTTGACTTTAGCAAAGCTTTTGATACAGTCTCCCACAGTATTCAAATCTTAGACACTCTAGAACAACACCCTACCTACTCAATGTGAAATATGAGTGAGACACCAATGCACCTGCTGAAAATTAAACTGAAATCCCCAAGCATTCATTATACAACTGGGCTACACCAGTGGCATTATGTAAATCTGGGCACTTAGGGTCTGTCCACACTGTAATTGGAGGTGTGACTGCAGTTCGGGTAGGCATAATCTAGCTAACATGGCTAAAAGTAGCCAAGACGACACAGCAGCACAGAATCCAGCCTGGACTAGCAACACAAGTATGTACTGAGGGCTCTGAGCTGCAGTCACTGCTTTGACTAACATAAGAACAGCCATACTGGGTCAGACCAAAGGTTCATCTAGCCCAGTATCCAATCCCAGGTGCTTCAAAGGAAATGAACAGAACAGGTAATCATCAAGTGATCCATCCCCTGTTGCCTATTCCCAGCTTCTGGCAAACAGACTGAAGTGCAGCTTTTCTGAACAGGTGAGTGGAGACTTTGGATGAGCATAGGTGAATACAGTTTGGACGCAACGTCAATCAGATCTGGAACTCTTCTACTGTTTGAGGTATGCCACAGCAGAGAATAAGCCAAACAGCTACGGACGCTCAAAACAGAGCCCTTCACATCAGGGCACCCCTTGCCCTCCAACACTACTTTGGCCTCTTTACAATCTTCCCCTCCCCCTTCATTAGCCTTGAACCCCACCTTTGTCTTCTTTCCTGCTTCCCAGTACACCTGAAATGCTGTCTTATCGCCTGTTTGTCCAGCTGCCTCTCTTCAGTCAGTTACTTGCTAAAAGTGCACTTGGATCCTCCTACAGGCTCTGAGACAGGCACTCATTTAACAGTAACTGGCCAAAAAAAGAAAAAAAAAAAAAAAGCCGATAAGACACCATCTAGTTTGGGAAATGTTTACTAAGCAAAGGAGTTTGTTTAAATTTTTCCATGAATTTTTTTGATGAAATGTCTAAAAAATGAATGTTGGATATTTTCTAGGTTTTTTGTTTAAATCAAATGTTTGTTTTGGCAGTAAATTTAAAAAATCCGAAAACCTCTCGCTTTTTAAATGTGTTTTCCACTGGGGATTAAGATGGGGAGGGGGAAGCAAAAGTGACATTTTTCCAAAATATTCCTCCCTAAAAAAAACACCCAGACAGGCAAAAAGTTTGCCAAAAATCATTTTGGTGAAAAAAGCATTTTCTGTCAAAAAAAGATTGACACACAACATGGGTTTATTGGACCAACTTCTGTTGGGAAGGGAGACAAGCTTTCGACCTACACAGAGCTCTTCTACAGGTCTGGGTCCTAGGAAAAGTATTCACAGTGTTCCATCTTGTATTTAGCTGTCAGATAGTTTAGCACAGCAGTTCCCTGTTTTAATAGGGTCACCAGGGCTGGTTTAGATTTGCTGGGGCCCAGGGCTAAAGCAGAAGCCTGAGCTCCACTGCCTATGGTTGAAGCCAAACTAAGTCCAAGGCAGGGCCAGCTCCAGGCACCAGCAGAGGAAGCATGTGCCTGGGGTGGCACATGCTAAGGGGCAGCATTCCGTCCATTCTTGAGGCAGCACAGCCCGAGCAGCTTTTTGTTTTTTTGCTGCTTGGGGCGGCAAAAATGGTAGAGCTGGCCCTAGTCCAAGGGCTTCAGCTTTGGCCATGGGTGGTGAGGCACAGGTTACAGGACCCTGCCGCCCAGGACAGTGAGGCTGGGGCTTTGGCCACCAGCCTGGGGTGGTGGAGCTTGGGTGGGCTCAGACTTTGGTCCCCTCTCCTGTGGTCATGTAGTAATTTTTATTGTCAAAAGGGGATCTTGGTGCAATGGAATTTGAGAACCCCTGGTTTAGCATAAGTAGTTAGCACATTCTAAAAGGGACCATTCAAGGGGAAGTGGCCCATTAACACCCTTGTAGTCATAGGACAAAAGGAGGAGTAGATGCGTTACAGATTGTTGCAATATGCCATCACATCACAACAATCTGTAACCTACTAACCCCCCTGAAGAGCTCTGTATAGCCTGAAAGCTTCTCTCACCACAACAGAAGTTGGTACAGTACAATACATTACCCCACCTACCTTCTCTCTAAGGCCCTGTCTACACTAGAGTTTTGCTGAAGCAAGTTATACCAATGATCAAAAACTGCTACAATTACATCACTTGTGCATGTTCACACAATGCTCCTTCTGTCAGCAGAGCACGTCCACAGTTGGTGCTCTAGCATCAACAGATCAGTGCACTGTGGATAGCTATCCCACTGTGCTACATGGCACCTTCTGCAGCTAGGAGTTGTGGGAAGGCTGAGTGGATGGCAGTGCATTGTGGGTGGGTGTGCTCAACATCCCATGATGCAGTTTTTCCAATCCCATCATTCCAGTAGCGTAGACAAAGCCTAAGAGAGGAGCTGAAGAATAAATTGAAGCAAAGTAACATACTCTAGAGACTTTACAGGCAATAAAGATACTGTAAATAAAATAAAATGGGTATACTCCACCTTTGTAAATTGAGCTCTCCTCTTTAGTACAGATTCATAGATTTTCACACAAGATGGGACCATAAGATTATCCAGTCTGATCTCCTGTATAACAGGCCATTACATGTTGCCCAGTTCCCCCTGCAAACAGAGCCGGCTTCAGGCACCAGCTTCTCAAGAAGGGGTGGCAGGTCCCTCACTCCGCCTGGGAGTGAAGGACCTCCTGCCGAATTGCCGACGCAGATCGCGATTGCAGCTTTTTTTGTTTTGTTTTGGCTGCTTGGGGTGGCCAAAACCCTGGAGCCGGCCCTAACTATAAAGGGCAATAAGGTGTCTGATTAAAGCACATTCCAAAAAGCCTCCAGTGTTGGGAGGGTGTTATAATAGTTCATCTCCCTCACTGTCAGAAATGTGAGGCTTATTTCTAATTGGCATTTGCTTCCCTCCTTGGGCTTTTGGTATGCCTTTCTCCATGAGCTCTAAAGTACTCCCGTTATGATTAAGGAAAGCTTACCCAACTCACAAGCACAAAGAGTCTAAAGGTGCTGCATATGCTCCAGGATGTCCTTGTACCCTAGGGGATCATAAGCCCTTGGTTCTGTTCCAAGCACCGACCTGCTGTGTGACCTTAGGCAAGTTGCTTTATCTATTTTCACTGTAACCTCAATGGGGTACGGACTCTTTCACTCTGTTTGTGAAGCACCTGGCATAATGGGATCCTGACATTTCACAGGCCTCTGTGCTATTGTAACAAAAACTATCGATAGAAATCCCATAACTGGTGTCAGGCAGATAGCCATTTTCCTCAATAGGTTTTGTGTTTCTTCTGGGTGTCTTTTGTGACTAAAAACTCATGGGCAAGCTGAGGCCAGTAGGTGGCTGTGGGGCCATTTAGCATACAGACAGCTGGAGATGGGCGCATACCCCAGACATCAGGAAGGATGGTTTTAGGCACAGACTCTGAAGTCTATTCCTTGATCTGCCACAGGCTACCTGTGTGAACTTGGCAAATCACTTGGGCTGTCTGTGCCTTAGTTTCCCCATCTGTGCAATGAGGGCAACAACACTGCCCTGCCTCTCAGTGATGAAGTGAGGAAAAATCCATTAATGTCTGGGAGAGGCTCAGATACTAGCTAGGTACCTACATGCCATGCTAGACAGACTCCCATGCGCTGATACCTCAGCTTCTGGAAATGCAGAATCCAGACCTCTTACATGGGGACTGATTTCAGCAGAGCAGATTTAGGAAATTTGAGGGCCAGATTTTCTATGGCATTGAGGCTGCTTTGTCTCACATCATCAGCATAACTCAGACTCATCAACTTTAAGGTCAGATGGAACCATCATGGTCATCTAGTCTGCCCCTCCCAAGCCTCCACCTTCACACACCCCATCCCTGCCCCCCCCACCCCACTAGCTTCTCTCCACCCCCCCTCCCCTCAGTCACTCACCCTTATGGCTAGTAAAGGCATGGCCCCCTGCCCACACCTGCAAGAGCAAAGAATCTTCCAGAGCAATGGTGCCACTCAGTCTCACTGCTGTCCTTGCACCAGGAGAAAGGGCTAGAGACAAGGGGTGTGGCCAACTCCACCTCACTGATGAAATCTCTCAGCATCCGCTTCTACAGGCCAAGACACCAGGGAGAGAAGTCCATGCCCTGGATGGGTGATTTACAGGACTGAACCTAGGCCCTCAGAATAGAGGCACACAAGCCTCTATGGCACAAGCTAATAGGTCCTTGTCATTGATGTCCCAGGCAGTACCAGAATTAAACTTCCATAGATGGCATAGTGCAACAGCAAGGCACTCTGGGGTTACATCACTGCCTGTCTTGGGTTCTTAGGCACCAAAGTGCCTTAGGGCAGCAGGGGTGGATTAGATCAGCTCACACAGAGGTAGGACATGGATCCTGACCCCTCGACTCCTGCTCTAGCCACCAGACAGGAGTATAGAAGACCATTCCCCAAGCCATTGTCTCACCAGTTCATCCAACAGAGCAAGGAGATGGTGTGTCACTTGCCACCTACTCATGAGGTGATTTCCCCTCAGAGGAGGGCAGCTAGTCATTAATCCCCTGTTTAATGAGAGACTGACTCACCACCACAGCACCTCCTGCTGGTCATCTGGGAATCAGCTCTTTCCAGCATTCAGAGCACTTCCTGCTGGCCAGTGTCTCTCCTGCCTCAGGCCCCTCCTGCCCTTTACCTTGGGGTTCTGCCCACTGCAGTCATCACACTCTGGGTCTCCCCTCCAAGGGGAACCCCCAACACTCTAAGCCCACCTTGCCTCAGTGGCTACTGCCAGTTGTCATCTAGCCCCCTTTCTCTGGGACAGACTGCAGTCTGTAATGGCCAGTCATCACTGGCAAGGAGGTTGGACCAGCAGCCTTTACCTATTCCCAGGCTACACCTCTTCAGCCCTGGTACCTCTTTAGACCAGAAACAAGACCTCAGCCTGGGGAGTTGTTAAGCTGGAGCTCCCCAGCTCCTCTTGCCTTTCCCCTGCTCTGCATCCGGTACCCTCTGTTCCCATGCAGTTAGGCCCTTCTCCCTCCAAGGGTGGAGAGAAATTCTAACCTAGCTCCTCTCTTAGCCCTTTTATCAGGGCCTGCTGTGGCATGATTAGGTGTGGCCCCAGCTGTGCCCACTTCCCCAATCAGCCTGCCTTTTCTCCCAGGAGCAGGGTAGCTGCCCTGCTACACCTGTCAAACCCGGTGGGCCAGCCTCTATTCCACTCTGGTCCCGAGGCCCGCCGGGGATATCAGCTGGCGGCTCCTTCATGGGGCCGTGAGCATGGGCGTGTACTTGGCACGGTTTACCCCTGTCCCGGACACCTGTCCTTTCTGCGGCGTGAGGGAGACCCTGGCTCACGTTTACTTAGAGTGTGCCAGGTTGCAGCCCCTACACCGGCTCCTCACCGATATTATGTTACGTTTTTGGTTACACTTTTCCCCTCACCTTCTCATTTATGCACTCCCTATCCGTGGCCCCACAAAGTCGCGGGACCTCCTGGTCAACTTCCTCTTGGCACTGGCTAAACAGGCCATCTATAAAACCAGGGAGAGGAGGTTGGCCGATGGAGGTGCCTGTGACTGTGGGGCCTGTTTCCGATCCTCTGTCCGTTCACGTATCCGGGCAGAGTTCCTCTGGGCGGCGTCCACTGGCTCCCTTGAAGCCTTTGAGGAGCAGTGGGCGCTGTCCGGGGTTCTCTGCTCGGTGTCCCCGTCTGGTTCTCTTCTTTTGACCCTTTGACCACACTCCTGTCCCTGTTTTCACATTAGTTGTCCCCCGTAATTATTTGAGTTCCAGGCCCTGTGGATCCTCCCCTTAGGCTGGGGGGGGATCCTTTAGCAGTGGGCGGGCTTACGCCCACCCACTTCCCAGAACCCAATAGGTACACCTGTCACAGTGAGGGATTCAGCATGCGGCTTCTGCCATCCTCCTTCCCTCGCCCGCCTAAGCCTAGGAACTGCGCCTGCCCCTCTCTTGTGGTACTGCAGCTGCTGGCTCGAGTCAGACCAAAGCCATCAGAGGGGGCAGCAGCAGGACTATGCCTTGGCTTGCTTTTACAGCTTGTCTCTCTTGGTGGCAGGGCAGGGCCGTGCCAGTTACCGGCACTAGGACTCCCAGCAGGGAATTCTCCCTGTTCCGAAAGCCACCCAGCTGATTTGGCCTGACCATGCAGGGCTGGTGTTTGGTGGGATGATGCAGACCATGAACAACACACTAAGGATGACCAGCGCTAATCAAAAGCTGATGTTGCACAGCTCAGGCCTCACACCCACACAGGGACTGTGCGAAACAATGGGATCCGCCCAGGGAATTCACACTCCAGCTGCCACGTTATCTCGTGGAAACAGGGAAAAAACTTGAGCTGGAGCTATTTTATTTTCAGACAAGTAAAATCATGTTGGTTTTATAGTAGACCGGGAGCCCAAGGGAAATTAATTCACCCAACAGCAGAAATTCTGTCATCACACATATCAGTCAGTCTGGATAATGGGAAACTCCAGGTTACAGGAAACAAGTGGGGGGGTCTGGCCTAAAATAACGATCAAGGGAGGCTATGAGAGAGCAAGCGAGCCAGAGATTTTCTTCCTGACTGCAAATTCGTACAAGTGCACATCAAAGGTGCAGGGCAGTTTTTCTTACACCCAAGACAGGAATATTGCCAGTCCTAGAATGGAGTTTGCATAAAGCAACATGATTGGGAGCCTGGGGCCTCAGCTTGTAAGATGCTGAGCACCTCGTCCCTGGGAGCTCCTTGTAGGACTGGCTCCCTGGTGCGTCAGGCACATGTTGCACAATCTATTTGGTGCTGTTGGCCAGGCTCCGTTTCTCTAGCCCTGCCCCCTTTTCCCCACTACAGCAGCGGTGGGGGGAGTGGCATTACAGCCCCACTGTCAGCTCCATTGCTCTGGAAGATCATCCACTGGGGTGATCCTCCCTGAGCACATTACACTTCCCCTCTGGGGACCTCTGGTTCTCTTCCCGTCCTTTGTCTGTTCGGACGGCCCGCTCTTCTGGGCAAGGGCCATCTCTGTGCGTGCGTCTGTGGGGCCCAGCTCTAGGTGCTACTGGAATATACAGAATCGTCATCAGGTGAGTTCTGCTACCCTCGATAGACAGAGCAGCCCCTCTGATGGACGGCAGGGAGCCTCCCCCCGGAGCAGGCTGGTGAATGCCCTTCTCATTGCCTACCTTCTCTATATACGTTTGTCTCTGAAAGCCAAATGCCTAGACCCCAGCCCCTGAGAGCTGAAACGTGTCACCAAAGCATGCTGGCAGGCGGTAGCATCCCCCCATTGTCCTCCCAGATCTGAACCCCCGAGTAATGCAACTCGTGGGCCCTTTAATTGCTTTGGTCGACGTAATCCATTGGTGAGTGTCCGTTCCAGGTCCCCTCTGTTCCAGGTCCAGAGAGGCTGAGTCTATTACAGCCCTAGCTTGGGACCTTTAGTTGGAGCTGAAGCTGCTTGTGCTATTAGCACTGGAGAACCCCGGTTGGATCCCCAGTGGGCTGGCACTGCCCCCTTTTGCTGTCTGTCTGGTTCGGGGGCACCAGGGTGTGTCCTTGGCATGCAGACGCTCTGCAAAAGTTGGGTCCCGTTGAGCCAGCAGCTTCTTTGGGTGTAATTCACAAGGGTGACCACCACTTCTAGCAAACAGTGACCCCCAGAATCCCAGCCTTTTATGCCCAGCCAGCACTCCAGCCAGGACATGCAGGCAACCAGGCTGAAGATGCCTTTGGAAGCCTCAAGGGCCCAATCCTGCAAGGTGCTGACTGCCCTCCATTCCTAAGTTCATGTTGCATTAGATATGCCCCATGGCAGCTGTGATTCCCAAGGCAACAGCTGTGAGGCTGTAAGGTCCTGGGGCAATCAGCCATTACATAAGACCATGGACACCTATAAGCACACAGATTGTTTTTATGGTAGCACAACATGAGAGCTACCTGAAATGAGCTGATGATTTTAGCCAGCTCCTAGCATACAGGTGGCTGCATCCCATCGCCATTGTCCTCACGGTAGGTTTCATCTATTCTATTACATGGGGAAACCGAGGCACATTGTGGCAAGGGGAGGGGTTTTCAAAGGGCTCCTAAGTCATTTAGGTGCCAAATCAAACTGAAAGTCAATCGGCCTTGCACTCCTAAGCCACTAAGCCCTTCTGGAAAATCCTGCCCAGGGAGTCCTTGGGGTAGCTGAGGCTAAAACTTCACAACCTGTCTTCATCCCTGCAGGCTGGATGGCCACTTAAATTCTGAATAATAATAATACTAATCCCTAGCTCTTACCTAGCGCGTTCCACCCCCTGAGCTCAGAGCACCCTCCAAAGCAGGTTAGGAGCATTAGCCCCCCATTTACAGATGTGCTGCGCTTTCCCCACCTGTAAAACAGGGACCGTGACCCTCCCTCCCACCATTCCCCACCATTTGTTGCAAGGCTTCTGGAGCGATGGAGGGTCCCTGCCTAAGACAGGATGCAGGAGCTGGGGGAGTGGTGGGAAAGGTTGCTGCAGACATGCTGCAGACATACTGCAGCTAACTCACCATTCAATTCAACCAGGCTCATGTCTGTAAAAGGGTTGGCACCACTGGTGTGACTCATTGTGGCTGGGTGTGGCACGGCAGCTCTTTCCTCATCTAGTGCCCCCTGCTGACAGCTGCTCCACCCCTGTGGTGGTCTCTCTTAGGACTCGGCCTCTTTACCAAGGAGGTAGGCACAGATTTTACAGATGGGGAAACTGAGGCACAGATCTGTTAAGTGACTTGTCCAACCAAGAATATCAAGCAGGCCAGGGGTGGAACCAGGAACAGCACCCAGGCTGCTTTCTCTCCTAGGCTGCACTGCAGAGGTGTCAGGTGCCTGGTGGGACAGGAACTCTCACATGGTGGACATTTGGCCTTCCCTCCTAAGCCAGGGCAGGTAATCTTTCTATATTATTGCATACACCAAATTGCATACACAGATAGGGCTACGTACCACATTATTATCTGAGATATAGCGAGAATGCTGCGTGTCTGACACGGACTCTGAATAGATGGGACCTATGAAACTAACCATGAAGGTTTGGGACCTATTGGCAGAAAAACACTGTAGAAGGGCCAGGAATTATTATCAGGGGGAAATTTCCTCAACAACTAAAGAGGTGGCGTGAGCCCGAGTGCCAGGAACCCCTGAGATCTGCTCTGACACTGACTCCCAGGGAGCCTCTGGCCTCATTTAACCTCTCCATGACTGGCTGCCCTACCTCGGAGAGGCACGGTGGGTTACTCCGGCATTTGTGCAGTGCGGTGCAGATGTGAAGCTTCCACAAACATTAGCTTTCCTTGTTAATGGGCTGCAAAGGGCGTCCTGTCCAGTTCCCCAGAGAAGCATCACAGAGTGATAGAAATGAGCACAGGGAGGACCAGTAAGGATCATGTCCCAAGTTTTCTCCAGAACAGGGGTCAAGACTGTTTGAAATGTCCCCAGTGAATGGGTCTCCTCACACTTCTCTCTTTGAGATGCCCCCACAGCCTCTCAGCTTGGAAAGCTCCCTTCATATTCAGCCTGAGTTTTCTTTGATCGATTTCATCCCATCTCCCTAGTTATTGGACACAGGGTCTGAGAGGTGCATTGTAAACTGTTCGGGACAGGGATCACCTATTCCTCTGTGTTTGCACAGCACCTAGCACACTGGTGTCCCATTCTTGGATGGCCCTTAGGCACTGCCAGAATAAACACAATAATAATGATGATGTGTAGTTTCAAGGTGATCCTGCGTGTGTGAGGAGGGCGGGGCGGGGCTCCATCTGGGATACAGATGACTCTACCACACACACACTTTGGAATCCAGTGAATTTTGTACCATTGGAATGTGAATGATTTTCTTTGTGCCTCTTTTCCCTCTGACCAGCCCTTGCTTTCTTCTCCCAGCAGCATGACGAGGATCGTCTCACCAACACATTTCCTGTGGCTACCCCATCCCCTTCCCCCAGAGAAAGAATGCAGCTTTGCTAAATCAAGGCCAGAGCAAAGCAGAAAAAGTGCAGTTTTGTACTGTTTTTTCTGGGCCACTTTGAATTAATTAAGGAATGTGATATAAACTATAAATACCTCCTTCCCGTCTGATTGATGGTCTTTTTGTCCTGGATCGGTATGCGCCTAATCTCTGATTAGAAGCCCACCATCTGTTTTTATTGATTTGCTTGCCAGAACCTATTGCTCTGTTTGGCCTTATATGGGAAAATTAGGTATGTGGCAGGCAAGCCAGATTCTAGCCCACTATTACATCATCTCTTAGAACTGCTCAGGAGTCTCAGCTCAGTTCAGGCCTCGGTCTCCTGGAATGCTCTATTCACTGACTGTGTGAAACTTTAACTTCTGTTTCCAACAAAGCCCCATTCTTTACTGAAGCATCTGCCAAGTTCAGCCTCCCTCCATGTAAGTCATTATCATCAGACCAGAGTGGGGAACTGGTTTTTGCACTTCAAGAAGAAAAGGCTTGAGTGGTTCCCCGTCTTCATCCATAAATCGGGCTGCTGCTGGCTCCATTCAGTCACTTTCAGTGAGGGGGGGGGTATCTCCCTAAGAAAACATTCAGAGTTTATTCATTCAATCTGAGAGGGATTCAAGCACTTTATTAACTGGGCAGATGATACTACATGATCCCAGACTGAGAACGCCATTAAGCCACAGTTACAGTTGTAAACATGTGCTAGGTCCAGAGGCAAGCAAAAAGTAAAATGTTTAAAAAGCTGGAAAGGCAGCGGGGAGGGTCCCCAGACTCAGTTCTGCACCCTGCTCACCTGGGCCTCCTCCATGTCAGGCAGAGAGAGGTCAGCCACAAGTACCACAGCAAGTTGGCATCTTAAACATTGTGGGTAACATTTTCAAAAGCACCTTAACAGCTTAAATTACTTTGGCCCAGATGCTTGAAGGTATTTAGGCTCCTCACTTTGAATGAAATCAATGGGAGTTAGGTGCCTAAATGCCTGTGGCTTTAGCCACTAAGGGGCCAAGTCTCCTTGACTTTCAATGGGACTTAGGCGCTTTTGATAATTTGCCTCATGTCTTGCTAATGTGGTCATGTAGTTTCCCTGTGAGCAGGGTCTCCTTGCTGTTTGCAGTGGGACGGAGATTCCATGGGAACATACATCCCGAGAGAGCCCTTGAGCTGCAAGGCTGGGTAGTGGAGTGTGAAATCCTCCAGTAATGATTTCCAGAGGCCGAGGAGAGCTCTGCAGCACCTTGCCAAGGTCACTGCTCACCGGGAGAGCAGCCTGTCCTCTCTTGCAGCAATCCGACATTGCTAGGCAACTGCAGAGCTGCGGCATGGGGGAGTCGCATCGCTAGGGAAACCCACCGTGACTCCGTGGGAGACGGGAAGCTGCTTGGCTTACATATTCCATGAACAGTCAATACTGGTGAGACATAAGACAGGAGACAGGAATGGGAGCAAGACCAAGCCTTTGCTCTGCACTGATGACATGACTAGAAATGCCGAGAGCTGCAGCTGCTAGGTTCATCTGCTGTTCATTGCTCCAGTGGATTCTCTGACTCCCCAGTAAAGGGGTTTTAAAGCATTTCCCTGTTGGGGTCGCCCAGCTATAGCCTTCAATAAACACTGACATAGCAGTGGCTGGGGCAATATTGCTCTGAGCCCAGTCCTGTCCTACCAGGGACTCCACCGGGATTGCAGAAGGCTTCCTCCTCTTTCCCTGCTAAATCTGGGCTATTACTCCAGTGCCGAGTCCTACTGGCTTCATCTGGCCTTTGTCAGTTAGCAAAGTCCCGGGGTGGCATCTTGGCCCCATCGAAGCCAAGGGGAGCTTTTCAGATTCCTTCTATTCTGTTCTTACGCCGTGCCAACCACTGTAGGATCTGAACATCTGGGTTTGTTCTCCAGGTTTCCCTACCACACACATCACCACGGTATCTGCGGCATCGAGACACAGCTTGCATGTGCCTCTCAAAGCTCATGTGATGGGAGGCTGGGCTGAGGTTGGTTGTTGATCCTTGTTATTGGTGAGAGGTGCGGCTGCCAGATGAGGGCTTGAGTGTCTGAGCCACGTGCACGGGGCCCTTGCTGGTCGGGGTAGGGGGATTTTTGGATACTCCCCGCACTCTCCGCAGGCTTTTCATGGGGAGGAAGAGTCCGCAAAAACATAGTTTGTTGCATAGTTAAAATCAGGACTGTCTCTATAATCAGGACTCACAGCCAACCCCCAAACTTCCCTCTCTCTCTACTATGTAGGTGTGATGCTCTGTAACTCGGGGGAACACCCAGCACCCACATGTTTATAATCTTTATAAAATGATTGTGTGGTATCCAATGCAAAGTTTGTCATGTTGGGTGTCTTCGGAAGGCTCATAATGCACTGAGCATGGTTGTTATAGTGATGTTATAGTAATGTAATGTTATAGTAAGGTTATCAATTTCTTTGTTAAATTGATGAATTAATATAAGCTTGCAGCGTCCAGCGAGCATAACTAGACACTGCAAGATGGAGGTTCCTAGGGTTATTTCTGGCCCGGAGATATTGGCTCGTGTCATTTGCTTGCTAGTAGCTGGGAGCAGCTTACATTCCAGAGGCTGTGCGTGAACAGCCCAGGAGTGGGGGTTCTCACAGCAGAGCAGGGTAAGGCTGGCTCCCAGAGTCAAGGATTGAAGTGGCCTAGCAGATCACTGGTCCAGACAACACCAGAGGGGAATGTCACAGTAGGAATAGCCCTGTTGTGGCGCTACAGGAGAATGCTGGCTCTGTATGAAGGTTGCAATATACCCTCTGGCAGTGTGCAGTGATTGCCCCAGGGGTCTGGGACAGCATCCATAGCTGTGCTTCACGTTGACTATCACAAGGCAGATTGCAGTGCTCCTGGCAGCAGGGACCATGTCGTCTCACATGTTTGTACAGCACCTAGCCCAGCGGAGTCCTCATTTTGATTGGCGCTGCCAGGCACTACCACAATAGAATTGGTTACTAGGAATAATGATGTCATAACAATTTAGGAAGGATTTTGAAAAGCATCAGAGGGACTGAGGGGCTGAAGTCCCATTGACAGTCGGTGAGATGTTCGCTCCTGAGTCTGAGTTTTAGGGGCTTCTGCAAATGGCACAATGAGTCACAAGTTCAGCCCGTAGGTTCTCATGGGTTCTCCACAGGTGCCTCTTGGGTTTTATCCATTCGTTCAAGGAACATTTTAAATGAACACCCATGAGCCAAGGGGCTTTTAGCCAGCTGTCCATGGAGAATGTCACAGTTCAGGACAACTGCACCTGTATCATCCTCATGGTCCAACTAAGGCACGCACCTTTGTGCCCAGCTCCCCAACCATTGCCTCTCTTGGGCAGAGAGCCATGTCTCTCTCCCTCCTGAAGGGGGATTTCCAGACCGTACCCAACAAAGTCAGGCTGCCTAAGCCAGCCTGCTCTGCTTTTCTTCTCAGAGGTGGTACCTGGAGCAATTGCCACAGTTACAAGTTCCCACACAGCCCTTTCTAAGCAAGCACATTTATTGCTAAAGTGAAAACATGACAGAGAAAACATGAAAACAATAAAAGAACCTACATGCACGCCCGTAAACTTACCAGAGACCACCCCAACTCCAACAAGGGCTCTGGCTGATAAGCATCCTTCAAACCCTACCCGGAGGTTTTCCTGGGGTTACCAGTTCATCACCTCTTTTGAGTCAGTCAGTTACTTCTTTATACAGTTTGTCTTTGCAGTGTCCTCATGTAACAGGGGGATCAGAAGACAAAAGGTCCCCTCCTCAGGGTGAAGCCTCCAAGATTGAGGGCTTGTCTACGTTACCCGCTGGATCGACGGGCAGCAATCAATCCAGCGGGGGTTGATTTATCGAGTCTAGTCTAGATGCGATAAATTGACTGCCTAGCACTCTCCCGTCGACTCCGGTACTCCATCAGGGCGAGAGGCGCAGACGGAGTTGATGGAAGAACATCAGCTGTTGACTTACCGCAGTGAAGACACCACCGTAAGTAGATCTAAATACGTTGACTTCAGCTAATGGGACCTGTGGGAGTGGTGCCTGCGGGTGAGAGCAGCGCGTAGAGCCACTTGCTGCACCTCCGCCTAGAAGCCAGACCGGCTGGCTGCTCCCGGGGCACTGCGCCAACTCAGGACAGGCAGGAAGCCTGCCTTAGCTCCCCCCGCCCCCCCCCCCCACCCCCCGCACCACTGACTGGGAGTCACAGAAGGTAAGTCCACACACCAACCCCGAGCCCCAACCCCCTGCCCCAGCCCTGAGCCCCCCCAAACCCAGAGCCCTCTCCTGCACTCTAAACCCCTCAGACCTACCCCAGAGCCTGGACCCTAACCATGATCCTGATCCTGCAATCCCTTAATCCCATAGAATCACAGGACTGGAAGGGACCTCTAGAGGTCATCTACTCCAATCCTCTGCACTCATAGCAGGACTAAGTATTATCTAGAACAGCAGTTCTCAAACTTTAGCAACCTCAGGATCCCCATTTTGATTTACATTTTTTCACAGACACCCAAGTCCCAGCTCAGTCCTAGGCCTCACCCCCACTCCACCCCTTCTTCCCAGGCTCCGCCCCACCTCTTCCTGCCCCCACTTCACCCCTGCCCCTCCTCTGCTGCCCTGAAACCTTGGCTTTTGGCGCATGGCACAACTTGTCATGCTCTCCTGCTTCCCTGCCAGCATACAGACCTGCTCGTAAGGGGTGCAAGAGAGACTCCACTGTTATCTCGAGTATTATCAGCAGACTGTTTGAAGTTCAAGTGAATGACTGAGCTCATTTTTCAGAGAGAAATTACCACATTAAAATTAACCAGCCCTATAAAAATATAATAGGCTTGTCTCTCGAGGGGACTGTTCGCAGAAGTGAAGTACAATGCGACAGAGAACAAGAGACAGGAACCCTGATTAGATCTTAAAATAGACCAGAGCCTGACATCTGAGATGAAGAAGTGGATGGACAGTTTCCACCTCCCGATAACCTCAAGCCAGTGAAACCACAGAACGACTCAGCCTCACTGAGCTGCATGGATGGCATGCTGCCCGCTGGCATCACAATGAGGTATTGTACTACGGGAAGGACAAGCCCTGTCAATGAAAGAGTAAACACCGACAGTGCTTTGAATGTGGCTGGGCTTTTCAAAGGACCTAAGGGAGTTACACGCTGTTGAATTTCAATGGGAATGGGATGCCTGAGTCTCATAGGTTCTGTTGAAATCCCTTGTGCAGAGGACTAAACATATGTGGGATAAAATTTTCAAACGCATGTAAGTGACAGAGAAGCCTGAGCCCCACTGAAAGTCACTCTGAGCAAAGGCAATAGGGTTTAGGCTCCTGCATCACTTAGGTGCTTCTGAAAACGTTCTCTTTCTGTTAACATCAAACTCAGGTTCAGGTAGGAGTGTCACCAAGAACCACAGAGATCCTCAGCCAGAGACGTGTTTTAACAGCACAGGGCTCATGTTCACCATGGACGCTGTTTGCTGCTACATTTCACTCAGTGAAACTTTCCAGGCCAATTTTGTCTCTGCCTCACACCGCTGTAAATCTGGGGTAACCCTCTAGATTTCAACAGATTTACACCGGTGTCCCCCAACCCAGAATTTGGCCCTGGTTCTCGTGCACTAGCACAAGCCCTTCCGCATATTAGAACACTTGTGCTAACACTGAACATCATCAGTCAACAAAGCAAGGCCTCATCCCATGAAGTGTTGAGCAGTCTCAGTGCCCCGGGTGGATAATACCAACAGTGACCAGCCAGCCCCTAGCAGGTTTGGGCGCTTGGGGTACGTCTACACTGCACTAAAACACCCACATCTGGCCTGGATCAGCTGACTCATGCTGCGGGCTGTTTCACTGGGGTGTAGACATTCAGACTCGGGCTGGAGTCTGGGCTCTGGGATCCTGTGAGGTGGGAGCGTCCCAGAGCCCAGGCTCCAGCCTGAGCTTGAACGTCTACACTGCAGTCTGACAGCTCTGCAGCCTGAGCCCTGTGAGACCAAGTCAGCTGACTGGGGCCAGCTGTGGGGGTTTATTGCAGTGTAGACAACCCATCTCCTCCCCATGTGGCACTCTGTTCCCATCTTGTGGTGGCTTGCCCCAAGGCCACTACCTCACTAAAGGTACCCCGTTCCTTTATTGGATATGCGTCAGTTATGTACAATTATTTCACAGGTGCGCCCAAACCTGCCTCAGAACCAGACCCCTAGGCTTTGTGGGTGTCTGAATGTCATCCCAGATCCAGATCTTGCAGGTGAGTCTATCTACCCTTATGGGAAACCAGCTTGAGCGCTTGGCCTTTCCCCACAGAGTCTGATGTGTCGTCACCCCAGGGTTTAGCCTTGAGGAACCAGCATGGTTCCATTGAAAGGGTGCTGGACAGGGAGGTATGAGGCCTGGGTTCTGCGCCTGGCTCTGCTACTGCCAGCTGTGTGGTGCTGGGCAAGTCTCTGTGCCTCTGTTTCCCCCCACACACACACAACCACACATCCTTTGTAAGGTCTTAGGGGCAGGGACTGTCGCTCACTATGCATATGCAGCACCCAGCATGATGGGGCCTGATCTCAGGTGGGGCCTCTAGGTGCTACCATAATGCAGACAATGCTATCAGAGCATCCTAGATAACATAGCCATATATTTAGAGTGGCCACAGCTGTCCTGCAGTCAGTCCATTAACCTTGCGATTTGACGTGAGCGAATGGGTTACATTTTCAAACATACCCAAGGGACAGAAGAGCCTCATTTCCATTTTCAAAAGTGACCTAGACACTTGGGAGCCTCATGGAAAGTCACTTGAAAATGAGACTTAGGCTCCTAAGTCTCTAGGGTCTGTCACATTGCAGCTGACAACGAGCCTCCCAGCCTGGAGAGACAGACTAGCAGTAGTGTGGCTCGAGCTAGCGACAGACAGGGCGATTTCCTGCAATACCCTAGTCAGACCTTAGGGAATTAAGTTCACAGATCTCAGGAGTTCATCTTATTAAACATGCAAATGTTTCTGTATGCTGGTGAAATGTATGTAACTTCTTTAGGAGACAGCATGGCTAATGTAACCCTTTGGAAGTGTGATGAGCTTCGAAGGACTCTTCGTAATAAAAACAACAAGGAGTCCTTGTGGCACCTTAGAGACTAACAAATTTATTTGGGCATAAGCTTTCATAGGCTAAAACCCACTTCGTCAGATGCATGGAGTGGAAAATACAGTAGGCAGGTATATATATTAAGGAGCTAGACAAAGTAAGGGGATTCCTAGGAAATCCTTGGAAGGAGGGGAATGCAAATGACCTACCCCTGGATCCAGCCTTTCGAAGCTGGTCTTCAGCAGGATCCCATTGTCTGGCTGATTACCTATTCACAGTCACTTCAAAGACCCAAATTGGATAAAGGAGTGACTGTCAGTGTATGTCTACACAGCAATGAAAAACCCACAGCTGCTGGCCTGTGCCAGCCAACTCAGGCTCATGGGGCTCAGTCAGTGGGGCTGTTTCATCACTGTGTAGACTTCTAGACTTGGGCTGGAGCCTGAGTTCTGGGACCCTCCCAGCTCACAAGGTCCTAGAGCACAAACTTGGAAGTCTACACAGCAGTGAAAGCACTCCGCACCCCGACCCCTGCAAGCCCAGGTCAGTGGGCACAGGCCAGCCATGTGTTTTTCTTTGCTGTTTAGACATATCCTCAGAGTCTTGAGGGTTCTGAGCAAAGGTTGTTATGAGCCACAGGAAAAGCCTGGGTGGGGTTGGAAGGGCCGTGCACCAGCCAGAGCCCTTGTTGGAGTTGGGTGGGGTGATCTCCGGTGAGCTTATTAGCATGTGTGGGGATTCTCTTATTGTTTTAATATGTTGTCTCTGTAGTGCTTTTACCTTAAAAAAATGTGCTTGCTTAGAAAGAGCTGTGCAGTAACTTAATTGTGACGATTGCAGTGTGTGCCGTCCGGGAGGAGAAAAGCAGAGCAGGCCGCCTCAGGCCATCTGACTGTGCTGGGGAGCTGTTACAGGATTGGAATCGGGACACTTGATTCTGTTCCTGACTCTGCCATAGACTCACTGTGCGTAACTCACTTAGGCAAGGCACGTCACTGCTCTGTGCCCCACGTTCCCCATCTGAAAAAGGAAACTAATATCTAAGACATGGGTCAGGTTTTGAGGTTTAACCAGTGAGTTCACATGTGTAGAGTGCTTGTAGACCCAGGAATGGAAGGCACTGCAGAGATTGGAGGATGATTCTGAGTCATCCTTGGCACACTTTTCTCTCCTGTATTGACCAATAAGGGACTTTTGAATTCAGAGTAGACTTTATAGAGGTCCAGACAGCAGATCACATTCTGAAGCTTTACTCACTTGCTACCCAGGCAAAAATCCTTTTGGCTTCCATTGGAGTTTGACCTGAGTGAGGACTGGCTGTGAATTGGGCAAAGGCCTCGTGTTTTGCTCACAGTGAATAAAAGTAAGGCCCAATGCTGCAAGGAGCCGAGCACCATTGACTCACAGTGCACACTGAGCCAAAGGGAGATGAGAGCGCTCAACCTGTTCCAGGCATGGAAACAGCTAGTAATCATGCCTGGTCCGTAGAGATCAGCCCAAGGAAGGGAGGTCTCCTTCCCAAGCCCCACCCCACTGTATGCCAGCCAGGAGAACAGAAAGGCAGGAGGGTCATAACTAAAAGAAGAGCCCTTTGAAGGTTGTGTTTGTCCTTCCTTTGTATTATCAGTCAAATGAAGGGAGGGAGGAAATTATTCCAGGGCTGAGTAGCTGCCAGTGTCTCAGGGAACCAGACAGCCAAGCAGGGCACCATGGCTTTGATCCAGAGCCCATTGAATGCCTTATGTGCTGTGGATCAGACCCCCTGAGCAAGAAATCCTCCTCCTCACTGACCTTCTTCAAGCCTGGAAATAGGCACACCTCTGTCACGGGGGCTTAGGGGCAATGCAGTCAATCCTGCTGCCATGCAGAGGGAAGGAGTGTGTGACCCACTAAGGGCTCCTTCCCATTGGTTCTGCATCCTTCCACTTCTCCGTTGAAAGCACTGCCTATGTTCTTTAAATGAGTGGGGATTGCACCATCCTGCTGCTACAAGGTGTTGGGGAGGAGCTGGCTACCCAGTGGTCCCCCAAACTAGTCATAGCTCACTGATGAGGAGGCTGCAGGTGGGACTCCCCGCTGGCACCCAGTCTACTGAAGTGGGATCAGGTGCCTGGGAGGGGGGGGTTAGTGTAAAGAGGCTGAAGCCATCAAGCAGATAAAGAGTGGTGTTCTGGACAGGGAAATGGATATGGGGCCAGCAGAGCTGGGTTCTGTTCTTAGCACTGCTCCAGAGGAACCGGGTAAATCATCTGTGAAGGAAGCAGCCTCTAAGGGAGATGTAGTCTGTCCAGGGAGCCTGGCTTATAGAGGACAGTGGGGGGGACGAGACAGCTGAAGTACACCTCCTACAAGGCACTGCTGCTGACCCATACTGGTATGGAATGTTCCGTTGTCATTTGCCCAAAGGAAACAACAAAACATTTTAACAAAAACCAAAATTTTCCCACAGAAAGTTTCTATTTTATGGAAATTGCATTTTCCATTGAAAAAAATATGCCCAAGGTGTGGCGCTGGATCGTCCCCTCAGGCTCCCAAGCAGCCTCTCTTCAGTGTGTATCAGTCAGAGAGGTGGATAACATGTTGGCAGATTGTTTCTTCTTGCAACAGCTCAGCATGGTATTTTATTTGAGCTGTTGTTGGCTGTAAAAGCACAGGAAAAGTGATCCTAGATTCTGTATGCTCCCTGTGACAGAGATCATGTAGACAGTAACCGATTAACAAGTTTAATCAGCATGCAAAGTAGGCTGTATCATACATGTGATAATAGGTCAGCTCTCCAGCATATCAGGTATAACTTTCTCCAGACTGTTGCTGAAATTCTTGTGGCAAGTTGACTATCGTGTCGTATCTTTCAGAGTCTGAGGTCCCAATGCCAATGGCTCATCAAGCTGACACTATTAAGGCACACCAGCTCCATAGCCAACAGCACACAAGGCAGTGATGTGGTCAGCATTGTGTCCGACCACCTGTACTGCCCGAGCCCCATGGGTCAGGTGCCTATTCTATAGATAGGAGAACTGGAGGTGGCCTTTCAGTGTGAGATCAAGCAAGACCCAGACCCACAACCTTCAGGACTGTAGTCAAGCACCTTAATCGCCCAGCCACCACACCTCTTTCCAGAGCTGTAAATGAATGAAACACTGCCGAATGTGTCCTGAGGTTACCTGGTTTGGAGCAGGTGACAGCAGAGTGACTGAGGAGGTACAGTCAGGTTGCCTGTAATTCTCCTTTGGATCACACACTCTCCTCAGCACGTAGCTTCATAAAGCTGTTGAACACACAGCCTTCTTCCAGAGTATGAGATCTATGCTGTGAATTCAGAGATGTTTGACAAAAGCCACATTAATGACAACAGCCATTCTCTAGTCTATAACGTTCTTGCTGCAAGCCTGTGTGCAGGTGTGATCACGTCTGCTTGTTGCGGGAGAACAGCAAGTCAGCTGGCTCTCATCACATTGCAGAGACTTTGCTGGGCGATGCTTAAGGCCCTTTGTTTTCAGTTTTTACTGATTTTTACCAAAAATGCCCTAGGTTTTACAAAAGCCATTACTCAATTTTTACTGATTTTTGCCTGAATTTTGGAAATGCCAGAACTCCCTGGACCCAGTTCCCCCTCTGGGCAGAGAGATGTTACTGAGCCAGAAGTTCTTCTTCCAGAGCATGGAGCCCGCGCCAGAAGTACTGGAATGATTCAAGCACTGGCATATGTACTGTTGTTAATCCCACGCTCACCATACTTATGCATTACCAGCTTTACAGATAATGTGGATAATTATTAGCATTCAAAGCAAATAAAAACTAGTGAGCTACTTTTTTTTTTTAAATTAAATTAATTTAATTTAATTTAATTTAATTTAATTTAGTGAGCTACTTTTTGCACTGTAATGGGTCAGAAATGAAAAACTGTATCCGATCCCATTTCAGAACATAAAAGTTTTGTTGTTGTTGTAATAAACACTGATAAATCCCCAGGAATTTTAAAACCCAATAAAAACGGCAAACAAAGCACTTTAGCTGTGCTGTCCCAGACCAGGCATGCCTGGGGAAGGTGGGAGGGGATGAGGATGGGAGCGGATGAAAGCTCAGATCATTCTCCAAGAGACAGTATTTGCCTTGGGCCTGCTCCTCTGTCTCACTTCAAGATTCACAGTTCATGATGCTCTCCAGCCTGATTCTCAGAGGAGCTCAGTGCAGTGTATAGTGGGTGAGGGAAGACCAAGATTGCTTTGTGCCCATTTTATGGCTTTCTGGATTCTGGAAATAACCGAGGACTATTTCAGTCCTGAGCAGACCTATGGTCCCTTGCAGCAGCCCAGAATAGCTAGAGTGTAGCACACACGGAGCGTAACTCCCCCTCCCACCTTCCCCCCCACAACACAACATGCTCCTACATGGAGGCTGGTAAGAGATTGACAACTTAGGTCAATTCTTCGAGCCCTGTGCCACCCAGGGCAACCTGCTGTGTCCAGGAGGTTACCATGAGACCACTTCCAGTAGATTTAGGTCCTCTGCATACCCCCTCCACCAGCATAAGAGGCCATCAGAGTAGGGCCTGACCTTCCATGGCCTCCTGCCACTGGAGACAGCCTCCCAAGTATCCGCAGTGAAATGACTCCCCAGTGGATTTCCTGGAGCAACTGACTAGGAACACAGAATACACAGAAATGATCCCAATGTCTCTGCTGGACAAAGCTGGGCAAAATTCTCCCTCAAAATGCTTTTTTGTTGGCATATGGCTTTTCGACTTAGACATTTGATCTGAAAAAAACCCTGGTTTTCCTCAAAAATTTGGGCTTTTTTGTCAAACCCACCCCCCTGAACCCAATTTCTTTTCATCTTTCAGCAACTGACTTTTTTCAGTTAAAAAACACACACATGTTCACTTTTTTATGAAAAAATGTGATGAAAACAAAGTTTCTGTTGAAAATTTTCACAGAAAAAAAAAATCATTCCCTGAGCAGGGCTGCGTCTGGCACAGCTGGCTTTGAACGCAAAATCCCCAAGACCCTTAACAACTCAGAGGGGACAGGTAGCTCAGGTGACTGTTGATGGGACACAGGGTCCTTCCGCTCAAGGTCATCAGTTTAGTCAGTAGTGGCCAAAAGCCCCGTTCATCATTATTATTGAGGCCCTGTTGTGCCAGGCGCTGTACATACACATAACAAGAAGACAGTCTCTGCCCCAAAGAGTCCTTAGACAAGGCAGAGCCATGCCCATTTTACGATGAGGCACAGAGGGATTTGCACAGCATCACAGAGGGAAACTGTGGCAGAACCAGGCAGTGAACCGAGATCTAATGAATCCCAATGCAGAGCTTTATACATACAGCAGTTCTTCCTCTCCAGCCGCTCTGTCATGGCCTGCATGAAATGACTGGATGGTGCCTAGCCAGCCCTCAGCAGTCAGGTGCCCTCCTGGGCAAGAAACATGGTCCACAATCAGGACTAACTGGCTCCTCTTTGGTATTCTCAGGCCCTGGTCTGAACAGAGAGAGGGATTAAATGATACCATCGCCCCCAAGAGGCAGTCGCTCCAAACCAGCATAGGAGGGGGCACACTGGCACGGCGATGGGGGAAGCTTACGCCTGCTGTGCCTGTGGTCTGAACAAACAGAGAGGGTTGCTCTCCCAAGCGCTTAACTGAGCACTTTAAGATGAAGAACCCTCGACAACTCTCTGTAACTCCGCATGTCTCCAACATACAGTATGCGGGCAACGAACACTCCTGTGTGCAGGGAGACACCAACCCCTGAAGCCTGGCTGTGGTCTCGCACGATGTATCACTCCCGCTTCCGGGCTGAAGTATGTGCTGCATCAGCCTGGTGCTATCTCTCTGCGTGGAAGGGTGAAATCCCTCCCCCCCCCACCTCCCCGAAAGCAATCTTTAATGGGTTTTCATTCAGCAGGATTTCTGCTGACGGGCTCAGAAATGTTGAGATCCCATCTTGATTAGTTACAGACTTTCTTCAGCATCCCACCTTTCCCAGAGTAAGAGGAGGCCTGTCCACAGCTCTCTGCAGCCTCAGCTGTATGCTTCACTTTGGGCCTTTCTGGTGAATGCAGGCCGGTCTGCTATCATCCCTCCTCTTTTGTCTGATGGGGAATGGTGGCTGTTGTGAATCTCATAGCGTGACGGGGCCCAGGAGTGCAACCATCAGTGGCAAGAGAGAAAAGATTGACTCGTGTCCAGCCTGTGGGAGGAGTTCTGGGGTTCTAGAGAACTTGGAGTAGCACAAAGAAACAGACAGGCAAGCTGCTTCCCTTGAGGCTCAGCCAAAGTAAATGGCCATGAGTTCATACGGCAGCATTCACACCCACACACCTCTCAGCTGTCCTTCCCTTCCTTTCCAAGGACAGGCCTTATTTTAGACCATGGAACGTGCTCCATCAGAGCACAGATTTGTTAACCAGAGCACACTGCAAAATCTCTTTTTTCCCCGGTTGGGTACATCCTCACTGTTGAGTTAACCCAGGCTCAACCTCCTCCACCATCCACAGAAAACCCTCTGACCAGCTTTGGAGGTGCTTTAAGGCTGACTTAGCTGACCTGGCTGCAGGAGGTGGGTTAAAGCCAGCACTACACATTTACTTGGACTGGAACCCACCAACTTTGCAGTGAGGATTCAGGCTGAATTTCTCAAGTGCTGAGCATCTTCTGATGCTTTCCCACAAGTCCTCTGAAAGGGCAGACAAGTTCTGCCACAACTGACTGGGAAAGAATCCAAGAGTGTCTGATCACAAAGCAGCATGAGATATGCCGTGTGCCTATGCACATGTGCCTATGCAGAAACAGTGAGGACACAGTAATTCAGATAGGGCTTTGCAATGGGGACGCTCACACCCAGGGTAGGCTAACCCAGGTCCGTGATCCAAGCACCAATCACCCAGGTTAACTCTGTAATGAAGACATGTCCCTGGTTAAGGTCATGGAGGAGATAATTAGGGGCAGTGCTTATTTGCCAGCCCCCATGTTGGCCAGCACACCGGGGACTGAAACAGGAACCTCAAGAGCTAAAAGCATGAGTTATTACAGCTTGCACTAACACTCCCAAGCTATGGGTATAACATCCTCAGAGCCTCTGCAGATCAGGCTTGGAGAGAGACCTGTAACACACACACTCACCACTGGGTTACACTTTGTCTATACATACGTTATAATTTTACATCAGTGTGATAGGCGCCCAGAGCACTGGGTCAGTGTGGCGCTCTGTACCTCAAAGTAGTAGCCTGGAACCCCCATATTCACCACTGTCATATAATTATGATCTATTTTGTACAATGCATGCCTTGTGAGGTATCATTTTAAAAGCCTTGATCTGCTGAACATTAATATCCTGTTGGATTGTCTGTGCTATCATTGTATGGGAAGTTAGGAAGCTTTGCTATATGTGTTACTGAAATATGATGTGAGGTTGGGAGACGCCCAAAGCCAACCTTTCAATTGCGACGAAGGAGCAGCCAGACATGTGCTGATGGCCCATTAAAGGGAATCCCTCTCCCAATGGCCATTCCCAGAGACTTCTCAGAGAGAGCACATATGCAATGGAGACTCCTTGACCAATGGGGACTGCCTGATCCCCACGTCACAGCAAAGAACTTCCCAGCAAGCTGGAAGAAAATATAAAAGAGAGAAAGTGACATCATCACTTTGCCTCGCTCTCCCTCCCTGGAAGAAAAAGACTTTGAATTGGGGAAGTGAGGTCCCAGGCTGGAAAAGAGTTCTGGTCTGTGTATTGAGGAACTGTAACCTGCTTGTACCAACTGTCAGGGTGAGACACTGCTTGATTCAAATCCTGCTTAGTTTGTAGAACTCAGGCTGGACATTTATTTGTATTAAATTTATTTTGTATTTGTATCTGAAAAAATAAATGTTAATCCCACAGTTACCTACATTCCACCTAGATTTGGTGTCCTCTTACTCTTGGAAGTCATTTACATTGGAATATGGCACGCTGCTCCTAGGATCACAGAGTTATTTATGTGAAGGGAAGGAATCCCACAGCACCAGGAGTTTCCTACATGAATAATTCCCACGTGTCCCTCATTCCTGGCCTTTGTCAAACATTGTGTCCTATCTCTGGGCCCTGGCAGGATGAGAGGTATGTTCAGAGCTGAAATATTGTAGCCACCCAGTGGCAGGAAAGCTTGCGGTCTCTGAAGCTCCGCTCCCGTTGTTCTGAAGTTGAACAGGGAGAGGCTCCCATAACTCAATCCATCAGTGTCTGCAGCTACAATCTGGCCACTTTCATCTGACATTAAATCACTCCAGGAATCATCCTTTAGAAGCTTCTGGGGGGATGGAGGTCCCAATAAAAAAGCTGTTTTCTCAGTAAACGTGAAAAAAATCTTCCCTTCATCTGGATCCAAGGAGAAGCCAGTCAAAATATTTGCATAAGCCTCATGAAACTCATCTTGCCAGTGCCCATCCCAATGGCAGCAATGCTCTAAAGCACAGCTACACACCCAGAAATATGAAACCACTGAGCCCCCTCAGGGGCTGGGGAGTGGCCACATTCCATGCTCCGGCCACATTCCATGGCTTACGCTTCATGTTACCACTCTGCACTGCAAAGAATCGCATTTGTTAAATGGCTGAAAGCCTTTGATATCGGTGTGAGCAGGAGGGACCGGGAGATTTGGTTGTTTGACTGGGGTGTGAGCAAAGCATCCTAAAAACTTGTAGGTGACTCAAGCATAGGAGCCAATCCCATTTGACTCTTTTATTCCTGACTTTGCTACACAGCTCTGTACAGCACCTCGCGCCAGGTAGTGTATTAGACAAAAACCTAGCAAGCAAGATTCCTCACCGTCTGAGTGTTACATTGCAGCTTGTCCTGCAGGAGGAACAGAGCCTTTTCTCCACCCTTGTGCAGTCTTGCAAGATGCAGTGCAACGTCACAAGGAGCAAGAGCATAAATAGGCCCATACTCTAGGCCAGGGGTCTCAAAGTTCCAGCCCACAGGCCCTCTGCGGCCCAAGAAACTCCCCACTGCGGCCCATGGAAACTTTTCTTAAAAGTTATTTCATCCGGCCCTCGGGCTGCCGGCTGCGGGGAGGTGGCGGAAGGGTAGTGGGCAGGAGAGATTCATGTGCCCCTCCCCCTGGCGGAGAGACCCATGCAGCCACGCTGCTGGCTCTGTCTGTTGCAGGCACCACCCCCATAGCTCTCATTGGCTGGGGAGAGGGACAGAGATATCATCATTAGTCGCCAGGCAGAGGCAGCCGTGGAGGCAGCATCATTAGTTGCCGGGCAGAGTCAGCTGGGGTGGCAGGGCCGCCCAGGGCGGGGGGCAAGTGGGGCAATTTGCCCTAGGCCCCACAGGGGCCCCCACGAGAATATAGTATTCTATAGTATTGCAACTTTTTTTATGGAAGGGGCCCCCAAAATTGCTTTGCCCCAGGCCCCCTGAATCCTCTAGGCGGCCCTGCGGGGCGGCATGAGGCCAAGGGAGTGAGGTGGCATCATTGGCCCGCTGGGAGGATTTGAGGACTGGCACTGGCCCTAAGATAAATTGAGTTTGAGAACCCTGCTCTATGTTGAGCAAAAAGCTCTTTAGAGCACTTTTTGATTGTCCATCTGATCAGAAGGGCCCGCCCAAGCACCATCTCTTTCCCCCTCGACCGAAGTTTACCTTAGGAAATATAAAATACCAACTGCACAAGTCTCCAGGCAGGCAGGCTTTACATTCCCGTGCCCAGAGCTCATAGAGACAGCCAAGCCTGAGGACCTGGCTGGGCGGCAGCCAGGATTCCTAGACAAAACACTTCCCACTCCTTCCCCAGTCCCGATGAAATCACCGAGCAAAGTGCTCGTGACAGACAGGCAGCAGAGTGCCTCATCCCAAGCCAGATGTCTGCTTGGGACTGCGAGGGAAAGAGAGACGGAGAAATAAACACACCTTCCCGCGCAAATCCCCCAGCTGCTAGGAGGATACATTCGCTGTTAAATCAAATACATATTAATGACCCAGCTGTGAGCTTGGCTCCCTCGAGTCCCACAACCTCAAATAAACATGTGTCCCCAGTCACCAGATAATAGATATACCTCTTGGGCAGAGAGCTCCAGGGTGGGGGAGGGGACTTGCTCTGCCTAATTTTGAATCCATGTGTAGTGGAACATTAGCGGCCGAGCAGGGTGGGCAGAGAGAATCCAACAGGAAAACGAGGTAAAAATGGAAGAGAAGGAGCTGGGAGAGGAGCAGAGAAAAAGAAGCAGAGAGGAAAATTAGAGCCAGTGAGCTGTGGTGACTTGTGCCCCATGGGCCTTTCATTGCCCCCTGCGGGTTTGGACTGGGGTGGGCCTGGCTAGGGCATGTGCCGATTCAGGGCATCCCTGCAACGTCCTCTGGCAGGGTTCAGGTGAAGCTCCAAGTAGAACTGGCTTCACGCTCCAGCAGTGAACCCTCAAGGGGAGAGCTCAGGCACAGTGACCCTTCCCACCGCTGACATACACCGCCCACCCGCTAACCCTGCAGGGGCAAATGGGGGGCTGCACTGGTGCAAATGGCTGTAGAAGGTGCTGTGCAAGGGAGGCCCAGGCCTCCCAGGTCCTGACTCCCATTCCCCTGCAGGACACTCCCAGCACCCTCCGGTCCTCCCACACACATTTCCCGCTCCGCTCTCACTCAGGGGTGCTACATAGAAACAGGACTGACTTTAACATTGAACCCCAGACCTGGAGAGAGAAGCACTTCCAGAACAGTAAGGTAGAGGAGAAAGCTGGGGTCCTCCAACAAGCCGGCTTTCCAGAGTTCATGAAGTTCCCGGGTGCCTCTGGCAGCCTTTGCATGCTAATCACACTCCTTATCCGAGAGAGGCCCAAGCCCCAACCCCCACCCTGCAAGGCTAGTTTGAACCCAAGTTTTCAGTTCAGGCCCATCACTACCTATTATATAGAGTGCCTCTTTGTTTAAGGGAGGGTCTGCGCTACTGAGATGTTTGTCTGCTCCTTCTAGCCACACAACTTAACAAGCCTGGACAACGCAGCTTCGAGGTTCCCCTCCAGGGGATCCAGTGAAAGCTGTGATTTAGAGCGTTCTGCATGTGGCCTTTCCAGAGGTATGACTGAAATCTTGGGCTGAGTGCCAGCCCTAAATAATGTTACAAACTTACTTTTCCCTCTGGTTGTTCTGCAGAGCAGGTTGTTGCTCTTTGCCCTGGGGAAAAGCCATAATACTGGGCCAGTATTTTGAACTTTCATCTGGGAATCCCAAAGTTCTTTGCAGACATTCCTTACCCCTCAGAGTAGGGTTGTCAGGTGTCCAGTTTTCAACCAGAAAGTCCAGTTGAAAAGGGGTCCTGGCAGTGTCTGGTCAGATGTACTGACCAGATGTACTGACCAGACACCAAAAGTCTGGTTACCGCAGGTGGGGGTGGCGCCAGGTCATCAGCCCACGCCAGCCCCTGCTCAGCCAAGGCTTCATAGATTCAAGGACTGGAAGGGACCTCGAGAGGTCATCGAGTCCAGTCCCCTGCCCGCATGGCAGAACCAAATACTGTCTAGACCACCCCCGATAGACATTTATCTAACCTACTCTTAAATATCTCCAGAGATGGAGATTCCACAACCTCCCTAGGCAATTTATTCCAATGTTTAACCACCCTGACAGTTAGGAACTTTTTCCTAATGTCCAACCTAGACCTCCCTTGCTGCAGTTTAAACCCATTGCTTCTTGTTCTATCGTCCCTCCTCCTTATGACACCCTTTTAGATACCTGAAAACTGCTATCATGTCCCCTCTCAGTCTTCTCTTTTCCAAACTAAACAAACCCAATACTTTCAGCCTTCCTTCATAGGTCATGTTCTCAAGACCTTTAATCATTCTTGTTGCTCTTCTCTGGACCCTTCCTCCTACCTGCATCTCATGGGCAGGCAGGCATGCTCCACATCAAGCTGCAGTTCCTGTAGCTGAGGAAGCCCAACTGGGGGGGGGGGGGGGGGGGGGGGGGGGGGGGGGAGGAGGGGAAGGGAAGAGGGGGGGGGGGGGGGGGGGCGGGGGGGGGGGGGGGGGGAAAGAGAGGAGTGAGCAGGGGCAGGACCTCAAGGGAAGAGACGGAGCAGGGGCAAGGCCTTGGGGAAAGGGGCAGGGCAGGGGAGGAGTCTCAGGGGAAGTGGCAGGGTGGGGGTGAGGCTTTGAGGGAAGGGGCCGAGGTGGGGCAGGGGCGAGGCCTTGGGGGAAGAGGCGGGGCAGGGGTGGAGCTTCAGGGGAAGAGGCAGAGAAGGGGTATGTGGTTTTCAGACATTAGAAAGTTGCAAGGCTCAGAAATATTGTAGTCATTTTATAGAGCGAGAAACTGAGTCACAAAAAATGAAGAACTATGTCCAAATACATGCCAGAATATATTCTCAAGCACACAGTTCACCAAGAGCCAAGCTATGTAGCAATTTACTGCATATGTCTACACTGCAGCTGGAACTGAGCATCCCAGCCCAGGCAGACAGATTTGTATTAGCGGGGCTCATGCTAGTGTGCTAAAAATAGCTGTGTGGATGTTGCAGCACTAGGAGAAATTCAGACTAGCCAGCCAAGCCCATCTACCCCCCTGGGTCCGAGCTCCAGTGGCTAGCTCAAGACTCTGCCGGCGCCACAGCATCCACACCAATATTTTTAGCATGTTCGCACGAGCCCCACCAACACAAATCTGTCTACTCAGGCTGAGAGCCTGGCTCCCTGCTTCAGTGTGCCCCAAGCGAGGCTGGGCTGGTAACTGGACAAAGGGAGCCTTTGGAAACAGGCACCTTTAAGATGTCTCAAATAGTGGGCCCAAAAGTCACTTCTGAAGGCCTTGGTCACTGACTAACAGGGAACATGCATGAGGCCTCATCTAAAGTTGGGACTCAGCCATTGGTGGCCTGCAAGAGGAGCCTCTGAAGCAATGCAAATCCCTACAAGATATTTGGTGATATTTGCACAGGTTGAATTTGCCTCTGCATGAAACTGGAGTTAGTTTGGGATTGTTGAGGCAAAGGACATGGATCAAGGAGTCCTTTGTGTTGCTCACTGGGCTGTTGTCTGGCAGATGCACAAGAAATGCCTAAGGGTCATGGACAAGAACTGAGCTGATGAAGCAAACCATGGGATAACTGTATTGGGTGCTGACTGTATTGTCATTGGGTCCCTCAATGTGATGTTTGCTGCAGTGCTGATAGACCCTAAGTGGGTCTCTGAGAAAGAGATTGGAAAACATGCCTCTGAGAGGCTCTAGGAGCTCCGTTTATTTAGCTTAACCAAGAGAAGTCTAAGGGGTGACTTGATTATAGTTTATAAGAACGGAAATACTGGGTCACACCAAAGGTCCATCTAGCCCAGTATCCTGTCTTCCGACAGTGGTCAATGCCGGGTGCCCCAGAGGGAATGAACAGAATAGGTGATCAAGTGATCCATCCCGGCATCCATTCCCAGCTTCTGGCAAACAGAGCTAGGGACACCATCCCTGCACATCCTGGCTAATAGCCATTGATGGACCTATCCTCCATAAACTTATCTAGTTTTTTATTGAACCCTGTTATAGTCTTCACAACATCCTCTGGCAAAGAGTTCCACATGTTGACTGTGCATAGTGTGAAGAAATACTTCCTCTATTATGTTCCCCCTTAGCAGTGGTGCAAGTAGAAATCATTTCTTGCCATTACTGCACTCATGGGAGGGACACAAAGGGTGGCACATGATCTCCCCACGTGACCCTCCATGTGACTCCTCCCCAGCCCAGGACCCCCACGCTCTCCCCATCCCCTCTGGCATCCCCCTTACCTGTCTAAAATTTTACAACTGCATCTGTTAAACTGATGCAGTTGTAAAATGATGCTTTGGGCCCCTGGTGCCACCTGTACTTTCAGGTGTCATTGAGGATCCATCAGCACCCCAAATTGAAAACTTCTTAAATGAAAGAAGGATAGGAAGGACAATCACCCCACTTTCCCTTAACACACTATCAGTGTCTCCCTTATGTCCAAACTAAGCGCCTCGCACAGGGCCGTCCCTACCCATACGCAAAGTACGCAGCTGCATAGGGCACCAGGAAATTTGGGGCACCAAATTTCCTGGTGCCCTGCACAGCTGTGTGCTGCTCCAGCCCCAGCCGTGCCTCTTCCCACCCCTGCTCCACTCCCACTCCAAAGCCCCCACCCTGCTCCGCCTCTTCGTGCCCGTGTTCTGCCCCAGCTCCACCTCCACTCCCCTGAGGACTGCAGCAGGGCTGGGCCTGCACTCACCAGCGGCGGGAAATGCAGCAACCCGGCCCCAGCCATGCTACCGGTGAGTGCTGGGGGGCAGTTCCTCCCTGCCCCCCAAGCCAGCCCCCCCCACAGAGGCCTGGGGCAAGCCCCCTCCCTCCTGTGGAGGCCTACCCCCCCCCTTGGGGGGGCTGCATAGGGCCCCAGAATAGCTAGGGATGGCCCTGGCCTCGCAGCTTGCCTTTATCTAAGTATTGCTCTCCGCCAGGCACTAGAAAAGCCAAGATGCTGCGCCATCTGGGTTTGACGGAAAAGAGGCATAGAACTGTGTGTGCCATGTGCATCTTGATAGAATTACAGCCCAAATTGTTTTATTATTTTCCTCAGCATGACATAGAGGAGGGGCAATCAAAATCAGCCTGGCAGAACATACATGAGAACTGTCTCTGGACAGATAAGCAATTGATTAAAATCACATTCTCGGATCTCTTGGGGCCAAATCCTGTTCCCATTGAAATCAAAAGGCATTTTGCTATTGAGTTCAATGGGAACAGGCTTTGACATTTGGAGAGGAAGGAACAAAACCACTCAAGCAAGGGCTATGTTGCTTATACCACAAGTATCAAAGGCTGCTGACTCATGTGAGAAAGTCAGCAGAGCAGACATCTGATCTTTGTCCATTGTAAGGGAGAAATCAGCAACCAATGAGGCTAGAACAGTCTCTGTACCATATCCAACTCATAAATCCATCTGCAAAGGATCATGGAAATATGAATGTGACATGTTGGACCCCACTTTCAGGGTACCACTGGATGTGTCAGGGTCCCACGGAGCTTGCTGTCCCTACCAGCCTGGGTTTCCCTTGCACTGGGCTGCTGTGCCACTGTGATGGGTTGGTTCACTGAGTCTCTCCTGCTCCACCAGCCTGGATTCCTTCTCCCTGTTTTGCTGACTTAGGCTTTCTGGCCTCTTGCTGCGTACACACACACACACACACAAATCAGCTCTGTGGGAAAGGACTCATCCAGTGCTCATGTGTACACCCTTTTGGGTAGATGAACCCAAAATAATTCTGTCTTGCACTGTATAGAAAGATCTGCACAGCACAAGCTCATAAGAATTCATCCTCTCCCTCAATGTGGAGAGAGGTACGCACAGCTTTTTGCCACCCCAGATATGAATTGCACAAACTGGATTTTGAAATAAACAGGAAATAAGTTTATTAACTATAAAAAGGTAACTTTTAAGTGGTTATAAGAGAGAACAAACAGAACAAAGCAGATTACCTTAGTAAATAAACAAAATCAGCAAATGGAGTTTAGCACAGTAGATAGATAGGATATACTTAAGCAAATTCTCACCCTGAGTGATAAACAGGTTGACAGATTCTTAAGGCACAAGTTGCTTTGGCTTTCCCAGGTTTTCATACATAGGCTAGCAATCCCTTAGCCTGGGACCATCACTTCCCCCTTGTTCAGTCTGTATTCCTCAGGTGTTTCCAGGTGTGGTGTTGCAAGAAGAGTGAGGTCCCCTCATGTTATCATTTTCCTCCTTTTGTATCTTCTTCCCACTTGCTGGAAAGCTCTTTTGCTGAGAGCTGTGTCATATAGTTCCCATTGTGTAGTGCTGTCTCTGAGAGGTTTCTATTGTACATAGTTCCCAGAGTAATCCTTGTCCTTTGTGCATTTCCTCAATAAGCCATTAACATTGTTTGGCCTTTTTACTGTTGTACCTGAAAGGCTGCTTGTGGAGGTTTTCAACCTCACAACATGTTTCAGTAACACATACATAGCCAACCTTCATAACTTCACATGCAACGATAACACATACAATCCACGTAGATATTAATGTTTATCAGATCAAGACTTTTAGAATGATAACTCACAAGACATGCTTTGTACAAAACATATCCTAATTACATGACAGTGGTCAATATTGGGGTGTCAGGGTGTCACAATGAAAGCTCCAGATTACCTTAAAGTTGTCTAAACTCCATCTTCCTTATCAAGTGGAGGGAAGATTAGAGACAGGGTGATAACTCACAAAATTGAAATGGTTTCTTGAGCAGAAGCCTAACTGCTGTGTATTTGAGGGAAGATGGTATGTTGTGTTCCCACAGTAGGGAAGCACTAATCCCAACCAGCATTGGATTTAATATCTCCAGGAGGGGCATGGTGGGTCAGATTTGCAGGTCATAAACTAATGTCCTTCCTAAACCTCCAAAAACTATAGTAACTGCAGAAACTGGACAAATTTGTAACAGAGAAGAAGCTGCATTTGTCCCTTCCAATCACAGTTCTGTGGATACTGGTGGGGAGGCTGCTTGTCTTGATGATTAGAAGAAATGGAATGCAGGAGGTGGACAGTTCATTTGTTTGACCTGTACTCCCCTCAAGTAGTTCACTGCCAAGGAGTAGGTTTTGTTTGTTTCTCCTGTAGGATGACCTTTACATATCCGATAAGAAATATCTGTACAAACAGATGGCAAGATTCAGCCTATCAAACAAAGGTCTCAATTAGTAGCAGCAGTGCAGAGCCAAACAGTCCCAGTGCTACTGACATCCCTTCAGAAAGTGCAGCTTAACCAGATGGGATGCTAGCAAGGAGAACAAAGGCCCTGGGTTGTAATTGTAGCTAACCCTTGTGTGTATAAAAAAGGTTAAGGGAGGCTCTTGTGCCATGTTCCATGACCATCAACACAAAAACCTTAGGGTCTCAATAGCTACCTAACTACAATATTAGTTACATCAATTGATAGTCATTCAAATAGCTAATTCAAGTAGTCAGTTCAATAAAGTAATTTTCAAATTTATGACAGCAACTTACCAAATCAAAGACACTTCCACAGCGGTGCGTAGTAAGCCTGCTCCGGTTGCTTTGCTTGCTCTCATTGTGCCATGCCCTCATCGTGCCATGCCCTCATGTGAATGGGCTGCCCAACGTCCCTTGCTCAACCATGATTTAACATATGCAGCGGGATTCCACTCAGTGTAGGGAGGGCCAACGATTGAAATAAAAAGTAGATCCGCCACATGACGAGTGGTCAATGTAGTCCGTTTATCCGTGATTATGTTGTTCAGAACTCTGAAGCCTCATTTGCAGTCAACATTACTCGCTGCAAGAGTGTCTACAGCGAGGAGTAATTTCTTTAATTTCTCAGGAACCGTCTGTCCTGCACAACACTTGTATTCAGGGCCAGATTAACTTTTTGTGGGCCCGGCGCCAAACATATTTATGGGCCCCATAGGGCAAGGTGCAGGGGGGGGGCGGGATGGTCAGTCTCCAGAGTGAAGGGCGGGCTAGTGGCAATGAGGCACAGCGCGGCGGGAGCAGCTCCGCTCTGCGCAGCCCAGCAGGAGGGTACTTTTACAAACCTGCAGCTGCCAGACGCACACTGGCCTGCCCCGCCCTGTGCTGCTAGCATGCCCCTTCCCCTTGAGGGCAGGCCCACACCACACTGCCCCGCTGCCAGTGCCCCACCCTTACGCCCAGCACACCCTCACCCAGAGATCTCCACCACAAATCTCCACCCAGTTTTATTAATCTCTCCTCATATGAAAGCTGTTCCATACCCCTAATCATTTTTGTTGCCCTTTTCTGTATCTTCTCCAATTCCAATATATCTTTTTTGAGATGGGGCGACCACATCTGTATGCTGTATTCAAGATGCAGGCATACCATGGATTTATATAGAAGCAATATGATATTTTCTGTCTTATTATCTATCCCTTTCTTAATGATTCCTGACATTCTGTTAGCTCATACCTACATGGGGAACAAATGTTTGATAATGGGCTCACTAGCAAATGGAGGAATAACAAGATCCAATGGCTGGAAGCTTAAGCTAGACAAATTCAGACTAGAAATAATGTGTAAATTTTTAACAGTGAGGGTAATTAACCATTGGAACAACTTACCAATGATTGTGCTGGATTCTCTCTCACTGGCAAGTTTTAAATCAAGATGGGGTTTTTCTTAAAATCTGCTCTAGTTCAAACAGGAATCGTTTGGGGGAAGTTTTATGGCCTGTGTTACACAGGAAGTCAGACTAGATGATCACAGTGGTCCCTTCTTGCCTTAGAAGCTACAGAAAAAAAAGAGAGAGATGAAATATCAGGCTAGTGTATGAACTCAAAGCTTTAATCCCTAATTTATTTGACTAAGTTCCTAGTATGTGCCCATGTTTAGAAGAAAACTTCCATGAAAAACATTTTTTCCCCTCTTTCAATTATTATAGGTGCTCCTTAAGAATATATTATATAATATATTATGATAAAAGAACACACATCTGGACATAATCAGCTATGGAGCATCTGGCTGACATGGCAAGAACAAAGCCTCCAGAAAACAATATTTACCTATCTCTGTGTTATCAGCAATGTTCCAGTGCAGACACATGAACGCCCGCATCTGGCACAGCAGAGCAGCCAAAGGGGCAATTCTGAAGCACTGAGGGTCTTTGAGAATTCCATGCTGGAACTGATGGAGTCCATCTGGGGGATGAGGAGAAGCCATTTGTGCCCCGAACGCTTCCTAGTGCTGAAATATGAAGCCAATGTCAAAGTCCACAGTGCACGATGCAAGACAGAAATCTGCCACGCGTGGTGGGAGGGCCTAGGAAATGACTAGTTTGGTTAGGAAAGGATTTTTTCCCTGGAGAATCATTACAGGTTTTCAGCAAAAATCCAAGAACCTGAATATTTTCCTCCAAAACTAAACTTGCTTGTGAAAAAATTTGGTTTTGATAAAACCCCATTGTAAACAAACACACACACACAATCTTTTAATGCTAGTACTAGCCATGAGGAGCTTGGAGATATTGTGCAAGTGGAAGGAGCATGCCTGACTCAGCAAATCCCAGCAACAGGTTTCTCATAGAGTAAGATGAAATTAAGTAGGACTATGTACCCCATGTTTACACAACATGGCTCTGTCACCCTCTAGTAGTAGTGACTAGTCCTTGGGTAGCAGTTTATGAGTCAGCTACAACCCAGCTGTGGGTGGGGTGTCTTGGCTCCTTAACTCCAGCAGCAAAGACTTATGCTTTTAACTCCAGAAGTTTAGGGTTCAATCCCTGCTGCCCATAGCCTCCAGGGTTGTGTCATACAAGCAACCATTTTCCAGCAGACATGGCAGCAAGGGCTGATGTTAGCCCCACACCTCATTGTGACAGGTCTTGAGGCCTGAATGTGAAGTCAGCCGGGTTCTGCTTCAGCAAAGTCACCGGTGGTTTGCCTTATAAATGACTCTAGTTCAGAATGGACAGTCAGAGAGGCGCATCCTCTGGCCGTAGAGGAGGCAGCACTGGGAAGGGAATGCTGAGCCGGCCCAGCACCCAGCGAGAGAACAAGGAATAACGAAGAGGGAGGTGTTGACAGGCTGGAGTAGACATGATCTGACCACTCGTTGTGAAATGAGAAACTGCTGAAGTGCTGGGCCCTGCTGAAATCCGGGCCCTGCTGAAAACTGCTGAAAGCCCTGTGCCTGCACTAACCAGGATACCTCTACAGCAGGGGTGGCCAACCTGTGGCTCAGGAGCCACATGCGGCTCTTTAGAGGTTAATATGCGGCTCCTTGCATAGGCGCTGACTCTGGGGCTGGAGCTATGGACATTAACTTTCCAATGTGCCAGGATGTACTCACTGCTCAACCCCCTGCTCTGTCCCAGGCCCTGCCCCTACTCCACCCCTTCCCCCAAGATCCCTGCCCCTTCCCCCGAGCCTGCCACGCGCTCTGTGCCCCTCCCCCCCCCAGCCTCCTGCACATGCGAAACAGCTGATTGCGTCAGGCTGGAGGCACTGACTGACAGGGCTGCTGGCGGACGGGAGCACTGGGGCTGATGTATTACTGTGGCTCTTTGACAATATACATTGGTAAATTCTGGATCCTTCTCAGGCTCAGGTTGGCCACCCCTGCTCTACAGGGTGTTCATCTAAGAATCTCACCAACAGCTGAGACAGCTGGCCAGGATGCTCCTAGAAATGTGTGAGTGCCCGATGGAGGGAGAAGGAACCTCCCATGGGCCCCTGCTCAGGAGCCAACCACAACCTTAGCTCTCACAGTCTGGAAAGCAAGGGAAAGGGGGGTGTAGTTAGTGCCAAAGATGGGGGCAGCACTGGGCATGGGGTGACACCGCTGTGGTGTGAGCTCTCGCAGATCTCCCAGAGTGGTCTCACACACGGTGCTTTGGTGAGCTGCTGTTGCTAGTTTGGTATTACCAACCTCAAGCATTCAAACTCCTGAGTCAGGCCCCCCACAATCACGAGATGGCTTAAAATCATGAGATTTAAAATAAATAAATAAATAAATAATAAAAAAGAATTGTGGGTTCTTTTTATTTGTCTTCTAGTTTCTGAGCATTTAGGCCGCACTCGGGTCACATTTTCACTCTTTTCTCCACAAGGGCTAGGAACTTAACTTTTTTTAAATGAAAGCTGAGAGTCTCCTGCATTCTCCTGTTTCCAGGTGCTGGGACTTTTAAAAATCACAAGACAGAGCTGGCAACACTCATTCCACTAACGGATTACCCCTGTAGCATAGGTAGTGCACAGTACTGCGGCTGGAGTAGATGCATCTATCAAAGGCTCTGCAGACTGTGTTATGACAGGCCAGGTTTCTTCCTTGTGGGTAATATTCCCTCTCTGTGCACAGGGATGTGGTTTTTTACCTGCCCAACTACAAGAAAACCTGCATCTAGATTTTCTGAGGAAATATTCTCCTGTCTCATATTTATAGGAAACAGCCACAGCTCTTTCCCTTCATTTGAGAAAGCTGATCCCATTCCCATGGAGTGAGAACCTGCTCTAGTCATCTGCAAGGATTGAACCAGACTCCGCCAGATCTAAAAAGCATAAGCCTCTGCTGCTTGAGCAAAAAGACCAACTTTGCCAGCCTAGATCCACCGGCAGGCTCATCAGCCTCTGGATATGGGTAATTCACTAGCATGGAACAAAGTGCTCTACTGGGCTAATGTGGGTTGCCCTTGGAGGTGGTAAGTACAGGAGACCAGAGGCTACAGTGGCTTGATTCTGGTATAGTAGCACTTAAGGCCCCACATAACCTGTGCTTTGATCCCATCTGTACTGCAAGAAAGAACAGCATAAGCAATAACCCTATTGTAACCAGGCTTCCCAGAGGTGGCTTGCAATTATAGCCCAGACAAGCCCTCAGTCACTCTGGAGCTCCAGTCCAGTCTCCAGTATCAGGGCACATTACTACCTCTCCCTGCCCATTCTCCAGCCCTTCCTGTGCAAAGAATGCTGCAAATGGCAAAGCTGACAGCTGCCCAAAGCTGCTTTCCCCCTTATATAGCTATTTATTTACACTCGCTGCTGAAAGCAGGGCTGGAAAAGGCTTACAACAGTGTGTGCTGCTGGAGTGTGGGTAAATATTTGTCATTGTACATCACTTGGTAAGAGCAGCGATCAAGGACCCCTGTCAACGGTGCAATTATCCCAGATTCCATTCTGATTAACCACGCACTGGTCTGGCTCTAAAAGCTGGCTCCTTAACCCTTTAGATGCTGCCTGTCTGAAAAGGCATTCAGCTAGCATCAGGCAGAATGTAGGCAAGCGCTGACAGGGTTAGAGTTAGTGCACCAAGCTGACTGTCACCGAGATCAAATGTTAAGTCAGAATGTACTAGGGTGTGTAAAGCCAGTTTCCACACACGTCCAGGGAGTGTCATTGTCTGTGTCAGACAAGCAGTGATGAGTCAACTAGAAGACAGTGACGAATCCTTGGTCGAGGCCCCTCAGTATGAATCTCCTGTGGATTCCCAGTTAGTGCTTGTAGGCTGCTGGTCTGTGTGCCCAGCCCAGCTAGGGTTGATTGTGTGCCCAGAGTCTGTTCATTTAAACAGTTCAGCATCAATCCAACAGCAAAAGCAGGTCCTTCCCCCTGGCCCAGGCACATCCTTGCTAGAGTCTCCCTGCTCCAGGAAGTGCTTCTGCAACCCTCCTGCAGGCCATCTGCCTACTCTGGGAGCTAACCGGCTTCCTATAGCTCTCTCCTCTCTCGGCTGAACTCTTTCATCCTTTGCCTGGGGAGCACCTGATTCCTACAATCATCTTCCCCTTGCAAACTACCAGGCCCCAACAGGACTCTCCTGGAACAGGGCTGGTTGGCCCCCACACCCATAGTCTTTAAAGGGGCAGACCACCCTGGGATAGTGTGGTTATGCCTAAATTTGTTTCTATGTATGCAGTGCTGCTGCAGAAATGTCACCCCCTGTCTCAGGCAGGTAGGAAAGCCGCCATTTTGAAACCCAGGGGTTTGGTTCTAGCAGTAGGATTTTCTCTAATCAACATCAGATCGCTCTTCCCACGGTGGAGCGGGGGGCTGGTCTGGAGGCTTTGTTGTTAGAGGGATAGGTTCAGAGACTTTAAGGCCAGAAGGGACCATCGTGATCATCTAGTCTGGCCTCCTGCACATAGCAGGCCACAGAATCTCCACTCACTCGTGCACACAGCAGCACTGCAGAATTCAGACTTGAAATGTATCTAAGCAATCATCCATTCACCCTCCAGGACTCTTGAGTCTCACACATAGCTGTTATCTTAGCAGCCGTTAGGATGCTGGCATGCTACATGTAAGAAACCTGAGCCTGCTGAGAATTTGTCATCAGATGAGCAGTTATGCATTACTTACGCATGTCTTGAGATGCCGAGGGCCCCATGCCCCACTCATTCCTGCAGGTTTCACACTGGGATAACTTTGTTGACTTCAATGGAGTAACTCTAGTGGAGGTGCAAGAGGAGAATCTGGCTTGTGCTCTTGTACAGCAGAACCCAGTGCTTTCATTAGCTTTTTAGACGAGATTTGTTTAGCTATGAGGAAGGGGATGATACAACTGTGGAGATCAAATATAGATGGCAGGTGAGAATAGGCAAGGGATATTTTTCCATTCATTAGCATTACCCTGTGGCCACATGTGTATAGTTTGGAGGAGAGACTCTTACCGTGCAGCGGTGTTATAATTCGGTTGAAGGAAGACTAGAAATGTAACCAGGTTTTTTTCATTATTCTTTCTGAATTCTCTATTCCATGTGTAAAGCCCATTTCAGCAGCATCAGCTTTTTTTCAGTCAATGGTACCGGCAAGAAATCTCCTAAGTATTTTTAAACTGCTTAGCAGTACCACATCACTCTTCCCTTCTCAAAGAATGGTCATTTGTGGCCAGATCCTCAGAGGTGTAAATCAGCATAGTTCCACCTTCTTCCATGGAATGACACTGATTTACCCCAGCAGAGGATCGGGCCTCATCTGTCACCTGAATTAATTTTGCTTTTTCTGGGTTATTATTAAATTAACATGGATGTGGGGGAAGGGAGGTAAAGCTCAGGGCCGGCTCCAGGCCCCAACTGAGCAAGCTCGTGCTTGGGGCGGCAGATTCCAAGGGGCAGCATTGCGGACGCCCTTTTTTTTCTTTTTCTTTTTTTTTTTTCTTTTTCTTTTTGGTTTGCCGCTCCGCCTGCCCTGTAGGGGGCAGCGGTGTGGAGGACGGGAGCGCCCTGCAGCAAACTTGGCAGGGCAGCCCGTGTCCTTCCCTCCCAGCCAACCGGAGCGGCGCAGAGCCCTCCCGGCAGGCGGCGCGGTGGGAGGGGCCACGTGGCGAGCACCCCGCTGAAGCCCTGGCCACCCCCTTTCTCTCTCTCCCTCCCACTCCCTCCCCCTCCCCCCTGCTAGACCAGGCGCGCACTCCGCTGCACGTCTGCAGCACAGGGAGTCCCCCTGCACCCTGGCTCCGGCCACCCTGCAGGGTTTTTTTTTTTTTTCTTCCTGCTTTGCTGCTCCGGCCGCCCCGCAGGTGTTTTGTGTGTGTGTGTGTGTGTGTGCGCGCGCACGCGCGCGCTTTGCCGCTCCGACCACCCCGCAGGTGTTTTGTGTGTGCTTTGTAGTTCTGGCCACCCCGCAGGTGTTTTTTGTGTGTGTGTGTGTGTGTGCTTTTCTGCTCCGGCCGCCCCGCAGGTGGTTTTTTTCTTTTCGCTTCGCCGCTCCGGCCCCTGCCAGTTTTTTTTTTTTTGTGCTTGGGGCGGCAAAAAAGCCAGAGCCAGCCCTGGTAAAGCCCATCAGTGTGCACAAAAGATCTCAGAATGTGAGTGCTTTTCTGGGTATTTTACCACACAACACAGTGTCAAAGGCTCTCCCAAAACCTTCACAGCTACGTATAGTCTGGCCATACAAATACACTGGCAGCACAGAGGACATGGCGCCTCTGCCCATGTGGTCATGAATTGGAAGACAAAATGCAGTCAGAGACAGCCATAATTCAATGGTTTCTACTCCTACCACAAGCAGCTGAAGGAGGAGAGTCCTGCTCTGTTTGCTATCCCTTGAGCCAAACAGCTCTTTATCACTATTGAAGCACAAGAGGCCAAATCCTGGTCTTGCTCATACCAGCGTAAACCAGGAGTAACTCCATTAACGTCAGTGGAGTTAAATGAGTGTCAATCCAGTGGAAGTGAGATCAGAATCAGGCCCCAGATTTGCATTAGTTGGTCCTGCTCCTTCTCCCTCCCTGTGTTAGCGTGCTAGAGAGTTTTCCAGGCAGGCGTTTGCAGCAAACATACTTTGCCTTTAAGAGAACTCCTGCAGACAAACCCACATGGCAAGTTTGAAACAGCTGCTTCACTTGGTCTAGCGCATTGTGTCTCTCTTACTTTCAGCTCATTTTCTCCTTCCTGATTGTTCCAAACAGTTGTACTTTAATTAACTGAAACACAGTTAGGTCAATAAAACTAACACTCTCTGTATTTGATTAGATAGCAGCAGATGCTTCTCCTTTGGCACATCCTGATCTAAACTGAAACATGTCAAATAAGTGATAAGCCTAATGATGACAGGCTCATAAGAATATCTGGCAATGCTGGATATTCACTAAAGGGTGTGGTCTCTCACGTAGGGGCATTGTCCAATAGCACACAGCTCGTATAGCGCCTACTCCATCATCCTCTCCTGCCATAACAGAGCCCTGATTGGGGCCTGGCACTCCCCAGCTGCCATATCACATCTTTGGAGTTGTTCATAGCAGGTGTAATTTACAGCTGTAAATTGCATTGAGCACTGAGCTATAGTTGAGGATCTGGGCTGAAGGTTGTAGTACATTTCAGGGTCAAAGATAAACCATGACTGGGTCTTGTCATCACTTCAAAGTGCAACAGTTTTTTTAACCATATTGAGGGATCAATGTGGTTTAACTGGGTCCCCGATGTATTTGTTTTTGTAGGGTTTGCTTCTGGCTGACCACTAGGTTCTTTCCAGACTCTAAGCAATACCATGAAGGTCCCAACTGAAACTGGGTGACATTTTTCAGAAACATAATTTATTCACTGAAAAATGCTGTTCTGGTGGAACAGGAACTATTTGCAGAAGTAATATTAATAGTTTTGGCCATTCATAAACTGGCCGGAAGAGGAGGAAGTGGTGCGGCAGTAGTGCCACTATAGCTTTTAGACAGTGGTTAGGAAACTTACAAGGGATGTAGGAGACCCTACGTTCAAACCCTGGCTCTGAAACAAATGAAAAAGGGACACTTTAAATTCACCCAAAATTCTGCAAATCTTCAAATTTGGTTTGACCTAACTCGAAACATCCTTTGATTTTTTTCAGAGCTGAAAAATCAGTTATTTGCCAAGCTCTAGCCCCAATGTATTTACACATGGTTGTTGCTAGCAGAGTTCTAACCGTTCCCTGATCATTGTGGGCTTGGAGTTGTCTGCTTGAGAACCCTATTATAAACCCACCCTATAGACTCCCAAGGAAGAGCCAGAAGAAAATGCCCTTGTTCAGGGAAACCATCTTAGAAACACCAGCAGGGTTTAAATGAGGTTAATATAGTAATATATGGAGATATACCTATCTCATAGAACTGGAAGGGACCTTGAAAGGTCATTGAGTCCAGTCCCCTGCCTTCACTAGCAGGACCAAGTACCATCCCTGACAGATTTTTGCCCCAGATCCCTAAATGGCCCCCTCAAGGATTGAACTCACAACCCTGGGTTTAGTAGACCAATGCTCAAAACAATTAACTATCAAATCTCTCTCTCTTTTACGTGACTGAGAGAGACACTTTAAATTCACCCAAAATTCTGCGAATCTTCAGATTTGATTTGACCTGATCCGAAACATCCTTTGATTTTTTTCACAGCTGAAAAATTAGTTATTTGCCAAGCTCTAGCTCTCTAGCTCTCAGTCACATGGCATGCCCCAACTAATCTCTTTCTCTCTCTCTCTTTAAACAAGGTTTTTCTCGAGAGTCTGAAGCTGCAGTCACTGCTTTGACTGAACATAAGAACGGCCATACTGGGTCAGACCAAAGATCCATCTAGCCCAGTATCCTGTCTTCTAACGGTGGCCTATGCCAGGTTCTTCAGAGGAAATGAACAGGACAGGTAATCATCAAGTGACCCCCGTTGCCCATGGTTGTAGCTAGCCCAGCTTTGTTCCTAGTGCTATTATTATTTCTCTGATACTATTGCCTAGCGCAGGGGTTCTCAACCTTTTTCTTTCTGAGCCTCCCGCGTGCTATAAAACCTCCACAGCCCACCTGTGTCACAACTGATTTTCTGCATATAAAAGCGTTAGGGGGTAGCTAGCAGGGCAGTTGCTTGGGGCCTCATGCCACAAGGAACCCCATGAAGCTAAGCTGCTCAGGCTTTGGCTTCAGCCCCAGGTAGTGTGGATCAGGGCCTTGAGTTTCAGCCCCATGCAGTGGGGAGCTTCAGCTTTCTGACCTGGGCCCCAGTGAGTCTGATGCTGGCCCTGTTTGACAGACCCCCTGAAACCTGCTCATGGCCCCTCATGGGGCTCTGAACTCCTGATTGAGAGTCACTAGCCTAAAGGCCCCATTATGCTAGATACCAAACACATGATAAAAAACCAGCCCCTGCTCCAAAGAGCTCACAATCTGTACACATGAGGAGACATAACAAATAAATGAGAGGAGAGCAAGGTAAAGAGTGAAACGGTGTTGCTAACTTTAGCAATTTTATTATGAGTCTCATGATAGCTGGTGTTTTCTTAGCCCCAGCTCCCGGAGTGACGTGATTACAAGAGAATCTCAGATTTAATTTTTAAAAAGGGTCTGCTTCTCATCATGGCTGCAGAGAAAAACTTGAAAATGTGACTCCAGCGTATCATAAAGATTCAAAAATCAGAAGCACTCCCTTACTTTGTGTGCCTGATGCGTGGCTTTTGAGTGTTTGGGGTTGGCAGTGCTGTGATTAAAAAAGTAACTTGCAGGTTCAACACACCAAGTGCCTAGCCCCTGGGCTACTGCCCTCGCGGAGAGCGAGGCTCAGAAATCTACCTGTCCCAAAGCTAAAGGCTAGTCTACACTAGAAGCACGACAGCAGCGATGCAGCTGATGTCAGGAGAAGCTCTCCCACAGACATAGCGCTTACGTTGCTCGGGGGGGTGGCTTATTCAACCCTCCCCCCAAGGGACACAAGTTATACCGACATAAGCTGTAGTATGTACAAGCCCTCAGTGACCAACTCTCAGCATCAGCTGAGACTGCCAGAAGGAGGACAGCAGAGTCCAAATGGGATCCCGTGACCTCTCTGCAGAACCCTGAGTAGCTGATCTGTAGTTATCAAAGACATGCCTAGGAAACTCCCACTCTGTGAGAAGCATCATTCCCCAGCAAGCCCTTGGGAAAACACATGGAGGAGTTAATGGAGGAGTTAATGCTGCTCTCCACTAGCACACACTCCCTTGGGTTTAAGTCCAGACCGGAGAAGCAGAGAGCCAGTGGCAGCACAAATCCTGTAATCTCAGCAGGAGCACTGAACAGCTGGCCCTTCACTTGGAGAGCCAGCACGTCCCAAAGATCAGCTGGGTTTCATTGTGGCTCTCAGGATACCCGTGTGGCTGACCCCTGACCCTCTGCAGACCAGTAGTTTTCCCTTCTCTTGGGGGTTGATTTGTTGGGAACTCTGTGAGCTGAATTCACACTGATGCCTTGTCTAGACTAGAGCAATCTACCCTGCATTGTAGCTACGCAAGTGCAAACCCCTAATATAGACCCCCCCTACTCCTAATGCAAAATGAGGCTTGCCCTGGGGTAGCTAGCGCCAGCCACTTTCGCTGGTGCAGTATATGGGGGTTTGCACTGAAGCAGGCACATTGATGGAAACAAGACCCGTATAGATAGGGCCTGAGCCTTCCATGTAGAATTGCCCCTCTGGAAGGCTTCCAGCATGAGGGCATCATGGCCAGGCCACTATACTGGGCATATCTCCTCCATCAGATCACTCCAAGTCTCCTTGAGATTTTCACTTCTTTTCCTTTCTCTGATTTATCATCTACTTGCTTGCTATTAGTATTTCATTTATCAGCACTTGAAGTCAGATTGTAGACTTGGACCAAGACCCTAATTAACCATTGGCAGGGCCGGCTCCAGGCACCAGGGCAGGAAGCAGATGCTTGGGGCGGCCAATGGGAAGGCGCGGCACGTCCAGGTTTTCGGCGGCAGTTCGGCGGTGGGTCCCTCTCGGAGGAAAGGACCGGCCGCCGAATTGCCGCCGAAGAATGAAGCAGCGCGGTAGAGCTGCCGCCGAAGTGCCGCCGATTGTGGCTTTTTTTTCTTTTTTCTTCTTCGCCGCTTGGGGCGGCAAAAAAGTTGGAGCAGGCCCTGACAATTGGAACAATTTACTGAGGGTTGTGGTGGATCCGCCATCACTGGCAGTTTTAAAATCAAGAATGGATGTTTTTCTAAAAGCTCCGCTTTAGTGCAAACAGGAATTAATATTCCTAAGGCCCATGTATCCAGGAGGTCAGACAAGATGATCACAATGGTCCTTCTAGCCTAATAATCTATGAAATTGTTAGTGTTCAAAATTCATGAGTAGGCATCTCAGGGTGTGATTTTCCATGGACCTATGTGAGTTAGGAGCACAAATTCAATTGACTGTTACTATGCTTCTAAATCACTTAGGTGCTCTTGAAAATTACAACCCTATGGGAACTACATTTAGGCTCCTGTTTTTGAAAATCTTTGTTAGAGCTCTGATTTGTAAATCCATTGTCTCCTGACCCTGGGTGGAGGAAAACAGGACTTGCCAGTCTGTAACTGCAGCTGGTTTTCATACAACACCATTTCCGATGCAGGACACTTTTCCTTTTTTCTTCTTCAGACTCTCGAGAAAACCCTTGTTTAAAGAGAGAGAGAGAGAGATTTGAACGTGACTGATTTATCCCCTTATAAGATGACTTAGAGTTGAGGCATTTTAACTATTGAAGCAAATAAATCAAGATATACCTCTTGAGGTTTTAAATAGTGTCTTTGGCTAAGACAGACATCAAGGTAATTGCTCATCAGCCTCTTGCTATTTATAGATTACCTTGCTACTGTAGATTGCAATATTATTCTGAGCTTGTCTGTCTCACAGACATCCTGCAATATCTTAACTTCTGTCAAGGGCTGCATTTTTGTAGCACACTAGGTTTGGCCAGCAGCCAGCGTCATTTTTAAACATTACCAGAAGGGCTGGCAAAGATTCAGCACTAACTCATTACAGGTCCTGCATACTTTCAGCTGGGGATGGCAGTTGGCCTCTTTTGAGATCCTGACAGAGAAAATAAATTAAAAGGGGGGAAAAATCTGGAAAAATAAAATTCCGGACATGTATGTGTATATTAAAAAATGTCAAACGCGTCTCCCAGTACCCATTAATAGCTGTGTACTCTGCAGCACAGACCACAGTGAGTGAAAACATGTTTGGTAACCGAACGGGCCATTGTGCTGCCACGTTGATGACATGTTTATCCTACACGTGTGTACAAGTCAGAGATTTTACTGTGGGTGTCTTTACGCACCCTGAGGCAATGTCGTTGGTCCCTGAGGCTAACACACTAAGAGTAGCAGTAATAATAAAAATAATACCCAGCTCTTATATAGCACTTGTCTTCTGTAGATTTCAAAGCTGTGAGGCGTCCCATGTACTCACGACATTCAGTATTGCATGGGGTCACACAGCAGACTGTGATACCTTGTGATGTCTGAACTGAAGGTTAGATGCAACAATTGGGGGGTGTTCAGATTTGGGATCCCTTTCTCTGGTGAGTCTTCCCCTTTGGTTTCACACACATAAGGCTTGGACCAAGTTGGAAATTTCTTTAAACAAGGTCAGAGCTAAATCAGTTTCTAACATGGCAGTATATGCAAGGGCTGATACCAATCTCACATTGGTTTTACCCTGTAGTAATTCCATTGACTTCAATGGAGTTGCTCCTGATTTACACTGATGTAAGCAGCAGCAGAACCAGGCCCTTAGTTGCCATGTGTATGTGCCTCTAAGACTGTGGTCCCCAAACTGTGGCGTGTCCCCTGAGGAATGTTAGGAGGGGGGTATGGTGGAGCCCAGGCCAACCCACATGGGGAGCAGGGAGGGAGCGCCACCCAGCCCCTCTTTGCCCAGCCACAGCTCCACCCCCAGCCACAGCTCCACGCCGACCCCTGCTCCGCCCCAGCCCAGCTCTGGCCCCATTTCCTCTCTGCCCCCAGGCCAGCTCTACCTCTAGCCCCAGCTCCTCCTCCATCCCCAGTTCTGCTCCCAGCTCCACCTCCAGCCCAAGGTCCTCTCCTAAGGAAGCCTTGGCTGTGCAGTAATGGGGGGTGGGCGTGGACAGATTCCATTACTGGTAAGGGGGGGTGGGGAAATGACAGGAAAAGTGTGGGCACCACTACCCTAAGACAGGGTTGCTAATTTTGGTGGACATATTCCTGGAGGTTTCATCACGACAGATTAATCTTTAATTCCTGGAAACTCCAGGACAATCCTGGAGGGTTGGAAACACTCTTTTAAACACACTTCTACCACAGTTTGGCCCCATCCACGCTAGTTGGCTGAAAAAGTGTGAGAAACTGGTTTTGATGGAATTGGGTTATAGGGTCAGGCCACATGGGACTTTTCTTATTCCACTGTCTCTCTCAGCACTGCACTGTAGCACTCTGGACATGGGCTGCCACATGACCCTTCAGAGTGTCCTGCACAGAATAGAACTTGGCCTCGTCCCTGTTCTGTTTCTGTGTGAGGGACAGGGAAGCTCTAACGTTTTTCGTTTTCTGGAGGTTTCTTCCCCCACCCCCTCCAAAGAGGTTTTTTTCTGCTTTTTTTATCCATTAGCTGTTCAGGCCTCGTCTGCTCAAGAAAACTCTGGTGACTGGAGTGTGACTGAGTGTAGCAGGAATTAATTGCTCCCTGTTGGAGATTGCCAATTTGGTGCACCCTCCCTGCCCGAAAAAGAGCACTGAGTTTACACCTCTGGGAGCTACCTAGAAAGGCTGCCCAGGACCAGCTGTTAGTTGAACAAATGACATTCCAGCCCCTGCAAGCTGGAGGGGCTGGGAGCAAGCAGAAATCAGTCAGGGCCCAACAGCAGAATAAACAGGGCCAGTTGCTTGGTCCAGGGGCTGAGTTTGGTTGAAGCTCGTACAGGGGAGGATTTCCCCCATCTTAGCCCAACCAGCCCAGCTAAGCCTGGCCTAGGCCTCACTTTAACTGCATCTTTTTGTCTGAGTCAATGAAGGGTTGTTTTGTTTTCTTTGCCTGTTGTAAGACTAGGTGAGCTCGCTTTACAAGATGCTCCACTGATGCAGGCGAGCCCATGACATGGAGAAATAGTGAAATGATCACTTGACAAGAGGGCCTGACCCAAATATACATTGCATTCCACCTTTGTAGGACACAGATGAGCCGAGAGGAAACTAGAGCAAGAGCAGTGGGTTAATTAGCCCCGTTCTGCTCGGCCAGAAGTCCTTGGAGATTAAAGCCAGCTAGTTTCTCGATTCCTCCCCCTTCGAAGAGCCCGGTCTTCTGGATGGAGCTCCGAGGACCAGCCTGCCTTGCTTTAGGAAAAAGCCATCACTGCAGCTGAAGGAGGACCAAGGAGGATCCTGAGGAGGATCAAAAGCAGGACAGGAAATACAGAACTCCTACCTGCTAGGTCACCAGTCACAAACCATTGCTGGAAGGAACAGTAGTGAGATGTCTAGCTAAGTTCCTTCCCGAGACATTATCTCGGCTCTCTATGAGCTGAGGGGTGAAAACATTATCTAATATCTCATTGAAAGGTGACACAGGGCCAGAAAGAGTTAATTAACTCACAGACTGACATGACCCATGGCCAGACTTTAAAAACTTGTTAGGAAGATATGTAAATGAAGAAAGCTTTGAAATGCAAGCCTGCATTGTTAGAGATAGAAGGGTAGATGTTTGCTCAGGTTTTGTGATGTAAGCAAACAATTTGTGTCTATTACTATGGCTTTTAGTTCAAAGATCAAAAAAGGTGTATTAACATTTATGATTACACTTGAGTGAAATAGTATTATTGTCTATATGTCTCTTTGAAGGTTGTGGTAACCTGTATCTGAACTGTTTAATGGATAAATTCCCCTATGCTAATTGCCATGATGTTTGGGAGACGGAAAGTTAAGCCTATTGTTTTCTCAGGCCAAAAGGCTGCTGGAAATGTATAAAAATCCTGGGACATGATCCTTCTTCATCTCAGATCTGCTTTGGGTTTCAAGAAGGGGAAACCCTAAGACATAAGAATTGAGATCCCCAGTCACTGACTGGAGTCACCCTGAATATGGACATTGGACTATAACCTATGAACTATTTCTAAAAGAACTTTTGGCAACCACAAACTCACCATCTCTGCTATGTAACTGGACCTCAAGAAATTGAACTCAAGTCTGTATGTATATTGATCTTTCAACCAACTCTCGCTCTCTTTTCTTTTTTAATAAATTGTAGTTTAGTTAATAAGAATTGGCTATAAGCATGTATTTTGGGTAAGATCTAAGTTATCAATCATTTGACCTGGGTATGTGGCTGATCTTTTGGGATTGGGAGAACCTTTTCTTTTATATGATGAAATAAGATTTTCAGAATTTATCATCATATGTTTGACATGTGTGTCTGGATGGAGGCCTGAGGCTGGGTACTTTAAGGGAACTGCATCACTTGGACTTCTGAACAACCAGTGAGGTAATACAGAGGCTGTTTTGGGCTGGCTTGGTAAATCTAAATATCCACCAGCATTTGGGGTTTGTCTGCCCTGTTTTGTTTGCAGTTCACCCTGAGTGACCTCAGCTGGCTCCCACGGGCAGCATTGTTACACCAGGTCCCCACTACTATAGTATCTGAGCACCTCTCCATTTTCAGGCCACTTCTCCTCCCAATAGCCAGCTGAAGTAACAACAGCAGCAAAGCCACGGCAGCACAAGCTGCACAAGCCCACCTGGGACCCTGCCCATGTGCTCAGCGACTAACCCATGCTGCAGCAGCTTCGCTGCTATTGTTACTTGAGCTGGCTCAGGTAGGTCTACACATGCTGCCATCACACAAGGGACTTGCTCAAACTTATACAGGAAGCCTGGGGCAGAGCAGGGAATTGAACCCCGGTCTCCCACAGCATCTAACCCCAGGCCATCCTTCCGCACTAACGTCAAGCACCTGGGCTCTGTGAAAATCACAAATCCCAGCATGGTCTGCTCACCCCTTCATCCTTCTGAGGTAGGGCACCTGGGCCAAAGCCAGAGGCAATGTGTAGGTTAGAGCCCTTTAACCAAGTGGCTCTCAACCTTTCCAGACAATTGTACCTCTTTCAGGAGTCTGATTTGTCTTGCATACCCCAAGTTTCACCTCACTTAAAAACTACTTACTTACAAAATCAGTCATAAAAATACATAAGTGTCACAGCACACTATGAGTGACAAATTGCTGACTTTCTCATTTTTACCATATAATTATAAAATAAATCAATTGGAATATAAATATCATACTTACATTTCAGTCAGTGTATGGTATATAGAGCAGTATAAACAAGTTATTGTCTGTATGAAATTTTAGTTTGTACTGACTTTGCTAGTGCTTTTTATGTATCCTGTTGTAAAACTAGGCAAATATCTAGATGAGTTGATGTCCCCCCTGGAAGACCTCTGCATACCCCCGAAAGTAGGTGTACTCCTGATTGAGAACCACTGTTCTAGGGCTCTAAGTAAAGATCACAATGATAACACTTTTCAGAGTAGCAGCCGTGTTAGTCTGTATCCGCAAAAAGAACAGGAGTACTTGTGGCACCTTAGAGACTAACAAATTTATTAGAGCATAAGCTTTCGTGGACTACAGCCCACTTCTTCGGATGCATACCTGATGATGATAACACTTAGCACTTAAATGGTTCTTTTCACCAGTAGCCCTTCTCAAGGAAGGTATATTTATCTCCATTTTACAGATGGGGAAACTGAGGTAGAGTGAGGTGAAGTGACTTATCTCAGGTCACACAGAAAGGCAGTGGCAAAGGTGGAAATACAACCCAGGTCTCCTGACTCCCAATCTAATGTCCTGTCTATTGAACACGCTGTTTCCCACTTTCCTAGTCATTTTGCTGGTTACAAAGCTAGGAAGGATGGTCCATTGGGTAGGGTGTTAGCCTAGGATTTAGGAGCTGCAGGTTCAATTCCCTGCCCTGTGACAGGTGTCCTCTGTAACCTTGGTCACTTGGGACCAACTCCATAAGGGGACTTAAACACCTAACCCCCAGATGTAGGCCATGCTGTGAGCCACAAAATCTGTTCTTCTAGCACCTAGATTTCTGCTGTAAAAGTTCCCTAGGTGTCCAAGCGTCTGCCTCTGGGCTCTTGTGCTGCTGCCTCAGGCAGGCATCTGGGTCCTGACTCATGTCTAAACACTGGGCAATCCTCAAACAAGTGTTCTTCTGCATGTGGGGCCCAATCCAGTAAGCGTGCTCAGAGCTTGCTGAATGCCACACAGAGCAGGGCTCTATACCCACCCCTCCCATTATCATTGTTACGCTTATCAAGTGCCGAACTCACCTCCCATGCTGAGCAGTGGCGCTCCACAGTCAAGGCTGAGGCAATTGGCAGGTCGCTGGGGAGACGCTTCTCCTATCCCATGTCACTTGGATGTGTGAATAGAGGCCTGTCACTTGTAAATACTGGTACATACCGAGATACTCTGATTTTCTCCCCAGAGGGAGTCCGTCTATCTAAAACACTGATACGGACCCATCACTATTGTATTTGTACACCACACAACCCTCCTGTGAGGTAGGGAAGGGCTGTTATCCCCATTTTACACCTGGGGAGATGAGGCACAGAGAGAGGTACTCAGTTACTGGCCCCAGATCACACAGGAAGTCTGGGGCAGAGAAGGGAATCGAAGCTGGCAGTGGCTCCCCAGAGTTCCAGGGTAGCACCCCTAACACTGGACCAGCCTTCCTCCTGACCTGGACTGTCCCCATTAACTACACTGCTCTACAGCCAAAATGCTTCTGAAATAAAAATGTAGTCAAACTTTACTAATTCTGGGTCACTGAGAATGAAAATGATGCTTAAAATTGTTGATTGGCTCTAGTTTTCAAGATATGCTATTGGGTCAGTATATACGACCCTTGACTTGGGAATGGCGGACGATAAGTGAGTCATAAAGGGAAGGGATCTCAATTTAAACCAGAAATGACTAAAATACATCTTTGACTGGATCTATGAATAAATCTATGACTGGGTTTGGACAGTACTCGCTTTTTAGGCAAAACAATGAATGATGCCATCTGAAGCTGGTATTGCATCATCCATGATATGAATTGCATCATGTTATTCCTAGAAGTCATGGATGATGCAATCATAATGAAGCTTACATCACTCTGCTGGACAAATTGCCCTATATCAGCTCTAGAAATCATACAAGTGTCATGCTCTCTTATTTGTCAGTGTTTGATTTTGCAAAGGGACACATTTCTGTTTAGCCAAAGCGAGCAGAGATGCCTCATACTTGTGTGAACAGTGCAGATAACTTCTGCTATGTTTGTGGTGAAGTGACTTTTGCATCACAAAAGCGCAGTACTACCACTATGGTTAAGAAAGCCTATCACCTTTATTTTGGCTGCAAAATTGGAGATCAGGACAAGAGGTGGGCCCCACACATATGCTGCAACACTTGTGCAACAAATCTTCGCCAGTGGTTGAACAGGAAAAGGAAATCTATGCCTTT